>NC_135377.1:23855754-24175545 GCF_049243985.1 Paroedura picta
GGACATCTGGAGGACCACAGGTTGACTACCCCTGTTCTAAACAATTTATTTTGTCAAAATCTGCAAAAGATCAATGAGATCCATGTCTAAATTTGGTGCTATGATCTGTAAAGATACATTTATATAGACCATCTCAGTCCATCCCCTCATTTGACATGCTGTCTGAAACTGTATTAATGCTCAAATCCTAAATATGCTTTCTGGGAAATAGGTCCCATGGAATTCAAGGAGATTTCCTTATGAGTATACATGCTTAGGATTGCACAGTAAATCTCTTTAGCAGGGGTGTTTGGAAACCTGGGGCTAGATCCCTGGGAAGATACGCTCACTGTAGGGTTCTCTTTTGAAACCATATTATGAATTCATGGAAGCTTGTCAAAATGTCCCATGCACACTAGATGCAAGCCGATCTCAACTTGTTGAGCACTGAGGGTGTCCACAGGAGATCTTAGAATGCCACCGTTAAAATAATGACATGTTGCACAGACATGTATATCTAACACAAAATGTGATGATGCTTGAGAGAGTAACGGAACTGTTTGAAATAAAAAAGTGTACAGCCGGTCTGCTATTACTTTCAGAATGCCTCAGTATTTTATTAAGTGGGATACTTGACTGTGGACACTTGTATGCATGTAGACAGATCATACGTTAATGAGTTTTCCGATGCTCACATGTATTCATATTCATTTGTACATGTTACGTGGTTGATGATGTTTATGGTGTGATAAAAATGCAGGCAAGATCATAGGCTCAGTCTCTGACCTCACCAGTCAAAGGGCTGGAGGTAGGAGCCATTGACAATCCAGACAGAAGCAGCCGGTTAGAGTAGACCAGGGGTGGGCAAACTGTGGCCCTCCAGATGTCCATGGACTGGCAGGGGCTCATGGGAATTGTAGTTCATGAACATCTGGAGGGCCATAGTTTGCCCACCCCTGGAGTAGATAGTAATGAGTTCTATGCTCCAAGCATCTGAGTCAAAATAAGGCTGCTTTGCCACAAACTCTAAATGTGCACTAGATAATACAGGTACCTGTGGGACAGCCTGCCTGCATCTACGTGCAAAGAATGACCTTAATGGCATGCACAGGTCCATACCCGCCTTTTGCTTTTATGGCTGGGCATAAAATGAAAGCCATTTCACTTTGCAATGGCTATAGAAACAGAGAGATTATTTTTGAAGACCAGACAGGGATTGGAATTGGACAAGCTGTTCAGACTGCTAGGCATTCGGGGGGGGGGGGGATAATGTTCTTCTGCTACAAAAGTGAATCAATTTATATATCCATTAGAGCAAAGGCAACAATGGAAACTTTTTTCTTTGAAGTGGCCAGATTTTAGTGAAAATGTACTCTACACTTTGGGAGAGATTAGTTAAAGGCCTCTTATATAAAGTATCATTCTGTTCTCTTAAAAAGGAGATGTGGTTATGATTACAGTTACCTAGAAAAACTAGATTACCTACCTTAATAGATATTAACATAATGGACTATATATAACTGGGGTGTATGTGTGTTATAGTGCATACTAGAAATTAATGCACTTCTGTGTGTTCCTGTAGCTGAAGATTACACATTTGGTAGCAATGACTGGCATATCCAATTTTAACTGGGGAAAGCGTATTTAAAAATACCCAAACAATCCCAACTCAACAACGGATTTTATTACACAAATTAGTCCTGGACAATGGCAGAGAGAAGTCTAGCAAAGGAATTCTGTATAAGACATTTGGTTGTCCTCTCCATTAAAAAGTTGCCTGTTCCTATAACTGGGAGGAAAGATGCTAGGCTACTTGCAGGCATCTTTAAAGATCACGTATGGATTGTAGAGCAGCATGAATGCTTACTATCTAGTTGTAAACTTTCTGACATTTGAAACCTCTGATGGAATTAAAAAGCTACAGAACAATGCTCATGCTGTCATTCCTATAAGTTTTAGCCTGTTCTTCAAATGATACCTTACACCTACCTTTATTCTACCAGCTAGATTGGGGAGTGTTAAGTTACTCATATGTCTTATCCTTAACCCACACAAAATGTGGATTTCACTAGGTAAAGGAACCACAGGTGGGTTTGCTCCCATATGTTAGGAAAATGCCAATACGTGTAAAACAATTAGCTGGTTAGTGATAAAGCTATACTAGTACCTTTTCCTTGGCACCTAATTGTCATGCTCTTTTTAAGCATTCTGAGAAGCATGTAACCATACAGTTAGTACCTGCAGATAATAATGTGTGTTTTGAGATTAAGTCATCAAATACTAGTCTGAGTTTCCCATTCATCATCATTGCCCTGGGTAGGCCAGCCAGTGGAAGATTTTCAAGGAACTGAGCAGGACGAGCCCCTCCCAGCTGGAGACATTGTCCCACCCAGCGGTCACAAGCTTCAGGGAAGGGCTCCACACCCTCCCTCAGTTGTCTCAGTTCTGCCACTACCAGAATTCTTTTCTCAAAGCTAGCCAACTTCTTACTCCAGTAACTTCTTACTCCATGCTTTAGGATGCTTTGGGCAGATCCTGCGTTGAGCAGGGGGTTGGACTAGATGGCCTTTATGGCCCCTTCCAACTCTATGATTCTATGATTCTAAGGAAGAGAATGGCAACTTATGACTTCATGCTGAAGAAAGCATCTTCATGAGGCACCAAGGGTCAGTTTGCTTATTCTAATCACACAAACACACACCCTCTTCCAGAGTAGCAAATCAGTGAACACCAAGGACGTTAAAAGAAATTCAGTTACCGATTACAACGTTGTGCTGGACAGGGTCACGGAAAAGTTTGGTTGTTGGCATGTATGTGGCCTGCGCAATGAGAATGGTGCCACAGTAGTACAAGCCATCGTTCTAGAGAAAAGTCTTCTGAGGTACCTTTGTCAGAAGTGCCTTTCTGTCATAGATCATATAGTCAGTATGGAATGTAGTTGTGTTTTCTTTCCTTGTTTCAATGTAGACTGGGACACTCTACTTTTATTGCCATGCTATTTAGGTGCCCTTTCCCACTTGTGTTCACACCATCCATAGAATTATAGAGTTGGAAGGAACTGCCAGAGTCACCTAGTTCAACCCCCTGCGGAATGCAGGAAATTCACATCTACATCCATAGGGCAGAGGGAGCATGTCCTTGATAATGACCTGTTGAAGAAGAAGAGTTGGTTCTTATGTGCCGCTTTTCCCTACCCTAAGGAGGCTCAAAGCGGCTTACAGTCGCCTTCCCATTCCTCTCCCCAAAACAGACACCCTGTGGGGTGGGTGAGGCTGAGAGAGCACTGATATCACTGCTCAGTCAGAACAGTTTTATCAGTGCCATGGCAAGCCCAAGGTCACCCAGCTGGCTGTATGGGGGAGCACAGATTCGAACCTGGCATGCCAGATTAGAAGTTCGCACTCCTAACCATTACACCAAACTGGCCCCCTAACCACTACACCAATTGATTTTACACATCTGTTTGTTTTGTCTTTGATGTTCTCCTGCCTAAACCTGGATTCCGGAGCAGCAGGTGTGGGATCTGCCATATAAACCAGAGTACTATTGTTACTAGCCAATCTTGTCAACATATTGATTTGGGTTTGTTTGCATTATTATTTTCTATAAACCGATCATTTGCATCGAGTCAAGGATTCAGTATTGGGGCAATAAGAAGCCTCACAACCTTGCTCTCTCTTGCACCAATCTTGTGTCAGTAAATGTTGTAGACAAGCTAAGGCCAGATGCCAACTGAATTGAATAGCACTGCAAATAAAATCATGGAAGACATTTTTGCTTCTTCTCTCCAGATTTATACAAAGTAATAAAAGGTTGCAAAGGAAGAAAAATTGTCTATGCTTTCTCTTTACCAGAGTAAGCAAATTACTGGGAGTGCACCTGGCCTCAACTAGGTCCAGGGCCCTTTCGGTCCTGGCCCCCACCTGGTGGAATGAGCTCCCAGAAGAGCTACGAGCCTTGTGGGAGCTTTCGACATTCCGCAGGGCCTGCAAGACAGAGCTCTTCCGCCAGGCTTTTGGTTGAGGCCGGCATGCTAGGAAGAGCTGGACCCCCCTGGGTCAATCTCTTGCAGGATATTGATCAATGACCCCTTGCCCCCCTGGTGGAGAGTGGATGAGTTTGGTATTAGTCCACCATCTTGGACTTTGTGGAAACTGTATGGTATTCAGTTTGTAATTTTATTGTAATTTATTGGGGGTTTTATTGTAGGTTTTATTGTTGTAACCCACCATGAGGGAATGGCGGGATAGAAATCCAATGAATGAATGAATGAATGAATGAATGAATGAATGAATGAATGAATGAATGAATGAATGAATGAATGAAAAGCAAATTATTAAAGGTGGGGAGGGAGGGAAGGGGCATGGGTAGATGAGAAATGGGCTGTACCAAAAAGGAAAGGGACCCAGTTATACTCTGTCCCCCAGGCCCATGAAAATCTGGAACCAGCCCTGTCCTAAGCAAAGAGGAAGGTGGGCCAGTGGTTTACTAGTGCTACTTTGGTTTACTAGTAAGTTGCAGATATAACTATGTGACTTGTTTCTGCCAGTTGTGTCCATTTTGGAGTTTTCTTGGTTTATTAGCAAAGCTAGTCTCCTGCTGTGATCAAACAGGCTGAGAAGGAAAAGGCTGACAAGAACGGCAGTTAGCAGAGATCATACTGACACCCGTTTGTTTGTAGTAATTAAGCTCAGTGTTAATGGAAACATCTACTTTAAGCAATGGTTGCTTGTTTGCACAAACAGTGGGGCCATATGTTCTGGTGGGTGTGGAGGGGTGTTGATAACAAAACTGGAAACTTTGTGGATTTTTGTTATGTGAAATGTTGCAGAGTTGCTCTTGACTCCTCCATGAAATGTTCATTTTTTTTCAACGTGGTAGTCCTCTGTTCCTGTTTACCCCTCCCCCTTTATTTTTCTCAAGAAGAAATGTGCTAAAATGATTAAAAATAGGCAAGTATGTATATATGCAAACAGATGCCCTTGGAAATGTTCAAACTTGCTTGCTTAAAATCAGGAAATTAAAATCAGGGCTGTGGAAATGAACGAGCATACAGATGTTTTAACAACCTGACTCAGAGGTTGTATTTTTATCCATTTGAATTTTTTTTTCCTGGGTTTTTCTCTCTTTGCAAGCTGGCTTCCTTCTGGACTGTGATAACAACTGGCTACACGAGAGAAACATTTATTCTGAATGAGACAAGATAAAGCTAAAAATAAGTCACAAATGTCTAAATATTATACAATAAGTACCGTTTATTACATTGTACCAAGGTAGTTTTAGAATGTGGCCATGTAGACTACAGAACAAAAGACAGCATACAAAAACAGTGGAACACTTCCTTTAGAGGGATGAGTATCTACTTTCTCTCCTTGAGGATATGAATGCTTAATTTAGACTAGGGGTAGCCAAACTGCGGCCCTCCAGATGTCCATGGACTACAATTCCCGTGAGCCCCTGTCAGCAACCGCTGGCAGGGGCTCATGGGAATTGTAGTCCATGAACATCTGGAGGGCTACAGTTTGACTACCCCTGATTTAGACACTACAGGGTTTGGAAGCCAACTCTCATAGGGGTTTTGGGGAGGGGACCCTTTATCAATTATACTGTGATGAGCCCAACTCCACTTCTTTTCGTAGAATCATAGAATCATAGAACCATAGAGTTGGAAGGGGCCATGCAGGCCATCTAGTCCAACCCCCTGCTCAACGCGGGATCAGCCCTAAGCATCCTAAAGCTTCCAAGAAAAGTGTGTATCCAACCTTTGCTTGAAGACTGCCAGTGAGGGGGAGCTCACCACCTCCTTAGGCAGCCTATTCCATTGCTGAACTACTCTGACTGTGAATTTTTTTTCCTGATATCTAGCCTATATCATTGTACTTGTAGTTTAAACCCATTACTGTGTGTCCTCTCCTCTGCATCCAACAGAAACAGCATTCTGCCCTCCTCCAAGTGACAACCTTTCAAATACTTAAAGAGGGCTATCATGTCCCCTCTCAACCTCCTTTTCTCCAGGCTGAACATTCCCAAGTCCCTCAACCTATCTTCATAGGGCTTGGTCCCTTGGCCCCAGATCATCTTTGTTGCTCTCCTCTGTATCCTTTCAATTTTATCTACGTCCTTCTTGAAGTGAGGCCTCCAGAACTGCACACAGTACTCCAGGTGTGGTCTGACCAGTGCCGTATACAATGGGACTATGACATCTTGTGATTTTTATGTGATGCCCCTGTTGATACAGCCCAAAATGGCATTCGCCTTTCTTATCGCTGCATCACACTGCCTGCTCATGTTTAGTTTACAATCCACAAGTACCCCACAAGTACAGCATGGCAGAATCATCTGCCATGGTGATTCTCTCCAACTCTAACCAGGTGGAAAACTAGTGGCAGGGAAGACTTGAGGGAGGGAAGGTATCTCAATTGATACTGTCTTCTCCCAGTAATACAAAGAAGTTGTCTATCTTCAACACCTGCCATCACTTCTGGAAATGCTGGCATTTGAATGGAACTCCATTTGGAAACAGACTTTAGGGGATGGGTGGAAATCTTAAGAGACATGAATGTGGAGGACCACTACATCCCAGTAGTGCCCATGCTGAGTGTGTCTGTTATCAACAACAAGCTATTTACATGATGTGGAGGCTTTCTGGCATTCAGTCTAGCCTGCTTGTTGTGTCATGGATATGAATTGAGAGACATTGACAATTCTTTAAATCAACATATAAAGGTAAAGGTATCCCCAGTGCAAGCACTGGGTCATGTCTGACCCTTGGGTGATGCCCTCTAGCATTTTCATGGCAATACGGGGTGGTTTGCCAGTGCCTTCCCCAGTCATTACTGTTTACCCCCCAGCAAGCTGGGTACTGGATGGAAGGCTGAGTCAACCTGGAGCCGGCTGCTGGGATTGAACTCCCAGCCTTCAGAGTGCATGTCTTCTGCCTTACCACTCTGCACCACAAGAGGCTCTAAATCAACATATACAGGACCACAATTTTAACATGGCAAAATTATTTTTGCTCAATCATATAATCCTGTATTTTACTAAGGGCAAAAATCCAGCATTTGACTAAAGGCAGAACTCATCTCTGCTAAGTCTTGTTGCTGAGCGGAGAGGGAGGATACTGAACTCTCACCAGAGGGTATCAGGAAGGGGTGACAGAAGCATCAGTGCTGCTCCCTTCGCATTCTGCAGGCTCCGGGCTACTGCATGGACAGCAACACCAAGGATGGGTGCATGTGCCAATGTTACTGATTACTCACTCAGCCACTATACTCTTGGTGCCTCTATCACTATCTCTCAGGGGTTTTAACCTAACATTCCTGGTTCATCATCAGATCGCATGGAGCTTTAGCCGTAATATACTAAAGACTTTATTGAAGAATGATGTTATCCGTTCAGTCTTCATCTTCACTGGTATATTGATGGTGTATATTGTACCTCAGTTGCATACTGTGTGTCCTGGCTACACATGCGGTACTGAAATATCAGTGAGATTCTTGTTCCTGATGGCCACCAGCTGGCTGCTTAATATTAGGACCATTTCCACACTAGAGCAAACCCCGCATCAGTCTTATTAAATTAATCAACATGAAATTGCTAATTTATGAATCAATTTGACTGAATCTATTTTATGAATTGATTTGACTGAGGTGGGGAATAGACGTGTTTGTTCTCCACGATCAAAGATCTACGACTGTTTGGCAGATGTTATGACATTGTTACGGTTTTGTGTTATATAGAGAATTGGTGCATGACAATTGTGGGATATTTTAAGTAGTACTGTAGTAAAATCCATGTGCTTATGTGACTACAGGGGGTTCATAATGGTGGCAACCATGCTATCCCCTCCTCCGCCCCCATTTTTGGGCATGTGAGGTGACTAAGCACAGAACAGAGAAGCACAACATCACAGAATCTTTTCCATGCACTGGCTCAAGTTCAAGCTCCCATAAATGGCAAACTAAGTTGTGTGGGGGTGGGGAGATTTGAACAAAAGATTATCAATGGACAAGGTTAAAGAGCACTGGCTGGTGAAGGTGAGCCACCATTTTCACTTAGCACTGGTTCAGCATTTTACTTCTTTGCACAAGATCCACCATGGTTTCCAATTCAAATGCTATTCATGGAAGGGAGGTTTCCTGGCACAAGAGAGAAACATTAGATCTTCTTTCAATCTGGAGGAAAGAAAAGATTCAGGAGGTGCTTTGCTCCTGCCATAGAAGTATAGATAGATTGGAAAAGATTTATAGACAGATTCACTCAGCAATAGTGTCTGACAAAGACAAAATCTTGAGACAGTAGTACAAACAAGTAGGTGCTCATAATAGCTGTTTGGGGATTGTTCTGGTAACTTGATCATATTACAAGCAGTTTGATAGCATATTGAAGACAAAGGCGGTGTCTCAAAGCAGCTTCCAATCACCTTCCCTTTCCTCTCCCCACAACAGACACCCTGTGAGGTGGGTGAAGCTGAGAGAGCCCTGATATTACTGCTCGGTCAGAACAGATTTAACAGTCCAAGATCACCCAGATGGCTGCATGTGGAGGAGCAGGGAATCAAACTGGCTTGTCAGATTAGAAGTCAGCACTCCTAACCACTTGAAGATGTGTCTCAAGTGGGTTGTCAGGAGCCAAAAGATAAGGTTCATTAAAGTTGCATCCAGAGCACCAATGGAACCTGCTACAAAGTCATAGGAACTGTTCTCACATGACCTGCTGACCACATTTATGCTCCATGGCTCTCAATTTCACAAGGAAGCAGGGGGTTGGGATAATGCAGTTCCTGTGCATCCTTTGTTGGGAACTATGGGTGGGGATCAATTGCATACTGTGTGTGTTTTGCTGTAAAAGCAACTGCAACCTTAAACATGACCTTTTCCTTTCTCTTATGGATGATCAGCCCACCCACTTTCACTACCCAATCTATTTTCCCCAGTTCTCATTTAAGGCTTAAGTGAAAACACACAGAGCACTGATGGGGAAGACCACAACCTGGAGAAGGACTTTGATGAGGCACAAATCTCTACACAGGTGGAGGAAGGTGAGCATGGCCATTGTGTCAGTGGTCATCCAATAACTATGTGTTGCTAAGGGCAGCAAGAGCCCACTGTTGGTCTCTTGATCTAAGGGACATTACGAGTGGCTGGTTTATTTGTTGGGAATGTTGGAATTTTAATGGGATGGTGGCCAGATTATTACCCCTGCAGCAGAGGCGTCACCAGAAGCACTCCTTGAAGATGGCTTCCAGGATGATCCTCAGTTTGTGTCAGCTACTCCAACAGCAGAGTAGCCTGGTTGGGCATTGTTAAGATGGCAACTAAAGTATGTGCCTGTTGGCTTCTTCACCTGAGTTCTGATCTTATGCAAGCCAAAACATCATTGGAATAAGGGCAGTTATCCGTTTTCATTTTGGGCAATTTAAATTTTCCTTCTCCAACAAGAAGGATTGATCTGGAGTGATCCTACCTTTATTGTGCAATATCTTAAGAGTGCTTTTAATTCTCAATATTTTTAAAATTGAAGTGAGAAAGAAAGCTGATTTGAACCTGGGCTTTGTTCCGTGGTAGAGAACTCCTGATTGGCCAAAGCTGTGATTGGTCATGTGGCAAGCTTGCCTTAGAGGAGAAGCCCCTAATTTCTCTCAACTTCTGTCAGTTTTGGATTTTTTTCTCCCTCTTCTGCCTTCTTCGATCCTCTCCCCCCCCCCCCAAGAAAAGAAAGAGGCTCCCTGCTTGGCTCCCCCCCCCTTCAAGAAAAGAAAGAAAGAGGCTTGGCTCCCCCTCCCCCGTCGTTCTGAACTACCCTAACCACGTGCAGAACACTTTTCTGTTTCAATGGGGGGGGGGAGAGAAAGACCCGAGTTCAAATTGATCTGAATTCAACAGGATTGACAATGGAATAAACAAAGTAAGTGCAGACTCTGCCCAAGATACTTACAGTTATAACCCATTGCATGTCATACAAGCAGATGCCTAAAAAACCCTCAAATGTTCCCTGTATGTGCGCCATTCTTCTGAATTCCTCCTAAGATTTGTAGGGGGCTTGTGACCTTCTTTGAAAATGCCTGAGCTACGGCCACTAAAGGGTCCTTATTCCTTTTCTTCATAACTCTTTCCCCTGGAACTCCTTGCCCTCTCATATGGCTTGCACATCCGGCGGCTTTGCAAGTTTACTTCAAAGAAATGAGATGCTGTCCCCTCTTTGCCTTGCTTAGAACTTTTTCCAAGCTTAGAATGTGGCTCTCCAGAGCGACTCACAAGACGTTCAAAACTTTTTCCAATCCATCGACGTGCAGATCCATCTAAGGGGTAAAAATAGTGTCCAACTCTTTTTGGTTTACTCATAAACGGTCAGTAGCAGGAAGCTGGAGTATTTTTTCAGTCAAGGCCTCTGTTCTCATTTTCATTTTGCTAAATCCAACACAGCCGCATTTCCAACCCATTTGGCTTTGAGCTGCTGTGGTAAATAATGGCCATGCCCATTCTTCTCAGCAATTGCACTAAAGATTAAAGGGACCTTAAAACTCTCAGCATGATAGATTTACTTGCGAGGGGTAGGGAGGGGGAAAAACCCACATAAAACCCTGTTCAGAAGGATGCCATTTTTAAAAAATACTTTACCTTTCTTGTGCTAAGCATTTTATTTGACTGAAAGAGATGCTATCTCATGGCAACAGATGTGAAGTGCTAACAAATGGAACCCGTCTCAGAAGGCCTCTAATCTAAATGTTTTTTTAATGTATAAATGCCATATGCTGAATGGAACCCCCTCCCCCCCCCCCCTTCCAGGCTACTCTTTTATTTATCTGGCTCTTTTCATGAAGCTCTCTAGCGAGAGATGGTTAGATAGGTAAACATGTCACCACTGACCACATTGCTGTCATGCTTCCTTGAATCCCCAAAAGCCATCCCAGAAAGGGTGAGGGGGTAGGGTCAGGCAAAAGACACCATGGACAAAAAAAAAAAAGAAAAAGAAAAGAAAAAGCTTTCTCTACCATCTTGAAGGATCAGTCGATTCACATATGGAACCATTTAGCTTATTCTTAGAAATATGTTTACTTTGAAAAACTGAAGGCCCAAATAAAAATCTTGCATTGCTTCACTTAAAGTCATAACTCACGTTGGCCGGATGCCACCTACTCTTCTAGTAATAAATTGATTTTAAAAAAAAAAATATTCAAAACTTGTGGGATAGGACCTGGATAAAGCAGAAATATATCTTTTAAAAATACGGCGAGCCTTCACTTTTCAGTTCTAACATAAAGAAAAAGCCTTGGTTTTTGAATGGAGGGATTCCAACCAGCAACACAGTTTTGTCAAAGAACACTCCTAGATTTAAAAAGACAAACTAGGCTCACTGGCTTTCTTTCCCCATACACACACTCGGCCTCTTTCCTTCCCCCCTCCTCCCAGGAATGTTCTCGTCTACGAAATGGTCCCGATGAGAATTGGGGGGGGGGGGGGCAGGCGCAGTGTTCAGAATTTGCCCAGGGTGAGCAATCAGATGCTCAGTAGATCCCAACTGCCCTACACGTGTGTTTAATGTCCCAAAAGATGTGCATATATGCTGGGAATACATATGTGGTCTGTCATGAATAGAAAAAATAACGTCTGTTTACAGGGGTAGTTCAGCACCTGGCAATAAAGGCCTTGATTACTGCTCAAGTTTTTAAAAATCCAGCCAGTTCCAGTAAATGATGCAATCAATGACTCATACAGCAAAATTCCCTCACAGTCCCCTTTTGAAAGCTGTACTCTCTCAGCAGAAAAGTTTTCAGGAGATTTCTGTGCCCCCCCACACACATCAGTAATACAATATTTTTTTTATTAGGACCAGCATAACCACAAAATGATTACAAGCTTTCTTATTCCCAGCACTCCTGGTCAGCTTGGGCATTATTTATTGATTTTATCTGTTTATTTGCTTAATTTCTTCCCAATAGGGAACCCAGAGCAGCTTACATTATTCTGCTGACCTCCATTTTCTCCTCACCCTGTGAGGTAAGTTAGGCTGAGCATGTGTCACTGGCCCGTCACCCAAGGAGCTCTCATGGCAGAATGAGAATTTGATCGTGGGTTTCCCAGATCCTAGTCTGACACACTAACCACTGCACCACACAAGCAAACTGAAGTGTGTGGAAAGAAAAGATGTTTTTCTGCCACCTTGTATATGTAGATGTGTGCGTGCTTAAGATCCAACCTGTTAATGGGTTCTGGCGGTCTCAAAAGCTTGCAGATGTGGTTGGTCCTGATAAAGAGATATTGAATTCTTCTTCTTTTCTTTTCTTATGGACCAACATCCTATGATTTTGTTTTTTCCATATGGTATGCCAGAAGTGCCCTGGCTGGGATGGTCCAGGCCAGCCTGATCTTGTCAGAGCTCAGAAGCTAAGCAGGGTGGGCCCTGGTTAGTATTTGGATGAGAGACCAGCAAGGAATACCAGAATCATTACACAAAGGCAGGCAATGACAAACCATTTCTGAACATCACTTGCTCTGAAAACCCTAAGGAGCCAACACAAGTCAATGTGAATAAATAAAAACGGAAGAGTCCTAATGAAGAGGACTACCAAGCTTTGGTTAAAACCTGATGACTTGTCAACTTAAGAAAAATTGATGTACAACCTTCACAAATATGTATGCAGGATCTTAAACTTTTCACAGGATAGAAGACAAGCTTATGTATCCCATTTTGAAAGGGGATAGGTGCCACTGTAGAATCATATAATTGGAAGGTGCCACTGTAGAATCATATAATTGGAAGATACCTCTATAGCCATCTAGTACAACCCCCTGCACAATACAGGAACTCACAACTACCTGCCCAACCACAGTGACCCCAATTTCATGCCCAAGTGATCCCTCCACCAAAAATCTACAGAATCCAGCCTGGCCTGGAGGAAATTCAAGTACCATTCCACAATCAATAATTCCCTGGGTACGCAAGGAAGGGCCACAAGAGACAAACACTGGCACATCCCTTCCTCTTCCTCCACTCACAATTTGCCTAACTTCATAAAATCAGCATTTCTGTCAGATGACTATCTAGCCTGTGCTTAAAAACTTCCAAAAGAGGAGACACCCATCACCTCCTGAGGAAGCCTGTTCCACTGAGGAACCGCTCTAACTGTCAGGAACGTCTGGATGTTTTGCCAAGAATTCTTTTGAATTAATTTCAGCCCATTGGTCTGCCCTTCTGGGGCAACAGAAAGCAAATCTGCTCCATCTTCTGTATGACAGCCCTTCAAGTATTTGTCTCATATACAACCAATGAGAATTTTTCAGATCCTCCAGCAGGTAACTCTGAAGGATACCATTTCAGACTCCAAGTGAGCAGTGTTCTACTGCAATCCAATCACTCATTCTGTGATTTGTTTGTTTGTTTGTTTGTTCGTTCATTTATTTATTTTTAGATTTCTATACCGCCGTTTTCTGATAGGTCTTGTGGCGGTTTACATCATAAAATTCTAAAAACAGTAAAACCCCAACATGCCCAGTTTAAACAATAAAACAATATCACAATACAATGGCAGCAGTGTATTCTGTATAAATCTATTCTGATCCCACCTTGTTCAGCGTGGGGCCCTGAACTTCCTCTAGTGAGAGCAGGGGCTGGCCCAAGGTCATCCTTTTAAAAAAACTCCCTGTATATAAAAACTCTAAATATCATGGAGAAACATTGTAGCCTAGTTCTCTCTCTGGCATGCTGCAGTCAGTATGGCAGATTGTTTTGAATGTGAATCTCGGATCACCAGGGGATTTGGGAAGCCTAGGTCTGGATTTCCCACTATGGCATGGAAGTTTGTGGCATGACTCTGGGCCAGTCACTCTCTCTCAGCCTAGCTTGCCTTACAGCATTGTCAAGACAATATGGAGGACCAGAGGGTGCTTTTGTGAGCCTTTTGGGGTTCCTATTGGAGAGAAAAACAGGATATGAAGAATTAAATAAGTCCAAAGCGGTATATTCTATTTAAAAATGTACTAGAATATGCTGCTTTAGACTTCTTTAATTCTGGGTTGGGAGGAGGAGGCGCCCACTGACCACGGAAAAGACTGTGCTGGGAGTCATGCAACCTGCTTGGGCAAAGGACGAGGCTGGTGGAGCCTGGGGTAAGGAAGGGAATTAGTGCAAAAACTAACAGGAGCCAACCGGTGATCGGCCATTTGTTGTTTATTAGCTTGACAATCAACATGGGTGGAATATTTTCCTGTTTTACTAGTACTCCAAAACTTGTCATTGTCCATGCTTTCACCAATGTGCATAACTCCTCATCTTGGTAGAGAGCCGCATGCACATCTTATCCTGCATACCAGCACATGTGCTGTGGTACGTACTAGCTCAGCTGATAGATTCTGTTAATCTTGCAACATCCTCGTATATGCATAATAAAATGCAAAAACGCTTTGGCGTTTGATCCTCCCCCCCCCCTTCTATCTGTATTCAGATGTGCAGGATATCTATTCCCTTAAGTAATGCTTTGAATTCATTAGCATAAATATCTCCAGGATATCAGAAACCTTCCTTTTATATATGTGGAGCTGGAATGCTATTTTCCCTTCCCCACATTTAGGATTTAAGAATGTTATTTTAATCCTTGATCTTCTCACATCCAGTGTTAATTACGCTTTGATAAACCACGTAGCATGGTGAGGGGATGAAGTGTAAAGAGAATGAATTCCCTCTGTAGGGTGACAACGCAAACTGGAAGTTGGCTGAAGAACGAAGACTCACAGTGACAAGGCACTTTACAGGCAGAGCATTTTTGGTAGAGAATGCAGATCAAATCAGGCAGGGAGGGGTGGGGCACAAATCACAAAACCAAATGAATGAATGAATGAATGAATGAATGAATGAATGAATGAATGAATGAATGAATGAATGAAAACCAAATCAAAATTATTGGTTATAAAACAAGTATCACCGAGAGAACATTGAATGAAAGGGGGGAAAGTCTTCACCTAGAATTGTGATTTTACAAACTTAGGTATGTTATGAGTGGGTGGGCAGGAAGGGATGTGCCAGAGTTTGTCTCTTGTGGCCCTTCCTTGCATACCCAGGAAATTGCTGATTGCCCCTGTGGGATGGTAGGTAAATATCCTCCAGGCTAGGCAGGATTCTAGAGATTTTTGATGGGCATAAATTGGAGTCACTTTGGGTGAGTAGGTAGTTTTGAGTTCCTGTGCTGTGCAGAGGGTTCAACTAGATGACCCTGGAGATACCTTCCAAATCTATGATTCTATACTATAACTTGTCAACCTCCCAGCTATTGTTTGAAAGAAATGTGTGTGTGTGGGGGGGGGGGGGTTGGTTGTATACAACACTTGGCTCAGCCAAGAAGGACGGCAGGTTAGCCTTGTTGGGATTTGCAAAAGCAGTAGTGTGTATGGGGAACGTCCTCCAGGATCATTGGGAGAGATGTGTGGTTAGCATATTCCTGCTATTTTTCAAATAATTGCCTCTGTGTCGAAATTTGCTGAACTGGAGACTTCCAATTCCTTTGAGCATTATTTCCTCCTTGCTTGCCCACAAAATGAACAGAACAGTTAGAATGGAAGCTTTCTATACAAAGCTGTTTCTCTTCTAAATAAAACTATTTTATTGTTTTTGACAGCTTGGTGCTCCAATCTCTTGTCTATTTAAACTTGCTTTAGGATGCTTTAGGCTGATCCTGCATTGAGCAGGGGGTTGGACTAGATGGCCTGTATGGCCCCTTCGAACTCTATGATTCTGTGATTCTATTCCCCAGACTCTTTGGAGGAGAATCCTTTGCCCCTTCAAACACATCCTGTGGACAGATCTGTGAACCACTCATTAATTGTACACCATGTTTCATTAAAAAGAGAGATGGTTTTAAAGTATTCCATTTCATTTCAATTTCTTCTTGCAAAGTATAATTGCATGGTTTAAATTAAATATTCCTACTAAATTGCCATTGTGGGCAGAAATTACCTAGTCTTAAAAGTGTTGTTTGTTTGTTTCTTTGTCATTTGACAGTCTTAGTTGGACACTTTGTGCATTATGAAGTGCACAGGTTTGATCAGGGATCTCCTTTTAGTGCCTTGAGAATCGTGTGGGCCATTCCATACACCATAAATTTAACATCATACTCACCCCCCACAGACGTCACCAACCTCCTGCATCCGGCCAGCAAACTACTCCCAAAAAGTGGATTCACCAACTTAAAAAGCACTTTCCTCCAGTGAACAGCCAGCAGACTACACTCAAAAGACATGTATGGAGGTGAAGAAGTGCTATATCCACTTCCAATGTCCCACTCTTGCACCCACCTCCCTCTCCCTTCTTCCAGGAACGAGACTTCTTTTTAAGGCAAATTTCCTGGAGCGACGAATAGGCATATAAGCATGCAGGCAAAGCAAAAAATTATTTTTCCAAAAGTTAAAACACAATACATGGCTCTCTAAAGCCCCCCCCCCAAAAAAAAATCAGGAACGAGATTGATTTTTTAAAGACTCATGATTCCATAAGAGGTGGCATTCAAAAAGCACTATGCATCTATGATTAGATGCATCTATGATTAGATGCATAGGTATTTAAACAGAGAACTATTAATTTAAAAAAATTAGTGCGCATCACGGGACCTTTAAAAAAAGGAGAAAGAGGATTGGCTGCCTGGCTTGATTGACAGGTGGAAGAGAGTCATGTATAAACTGTGGTGCTCTCTTCTGCCATTTCCAGTAGTGCTTGTGGAGGGTGAGAAGCATGAAAAGATGGCAGATTACAATGAGACAGCACGAAGGTGAGGAATGGTCAGGAAGCACAATAATATTTAGCACTACACCATTCATAAAACACTATTTTTAGTGATGTGTGGAAATGCCCTATGGGTTGCCATAAGTCAGCTGTGACTTGATGGCATGTTACACCACCAAGAATCACACATTAGTTGTGGGTTCATCTTAATTCCTGTGCACACCATGCCCAATTTTGATTGTGACAGTAGTACATGTAGAAAAGGGGCTATGGCCTGCATTTTTTCCTGAACTGCAGTGGCATCTTTCTTACTGCAAGGGCTATTACTGTTGTTCTATTGACTGGGATTGCATGAAGACCTTGGCTTCCACTACCTACTGAGAATTTCACCAGTAGTGCCCCATTATGGGACATTTTTCTAGTGACATCTCTCAGCTCCCTTTGCCTATACTGCCAGAGCCATAGACAACTTTACATAAACTGAGGCAACACAACTTTCAGGTGGGGCCAGGCTTCTTCCAGCAATATGGCCACCCCCAACCCCTTCTTTAAAATGCTGCTTAAAATGCTGCTCAATTTAGCATCAGGCATAGCTAAAGAGGGGTTTTCATACTGAAATCTTCCTAACCTATATTGAAGCTTCTGTTTGGTACTGGTGTGCCCCAAATTAGCAGCTTGTTTTTAAAATACCCTTCTAGGACAAAAGAACAGGGTGATGCACCTACTGACCCCAGAGTGTCTGTAGCCCTGCACCCTGAACAGACTACTACTTGCTCCAGCCCCTCTCATTGATCAAAGTAAATTATTGCCTTTTCACTCTTTGTCTAACACCCTTCCCCCATTTATCCTGGAAAGTTGCAGCTGATTTGTGGTGACCTCATAGGGCGTTCAAGAGAAGAGGCAAACAAGAGGTGATTTGCTATTGCACAGCTAACAATACTGGACTTCATTGACGGTTTCCAATCCAAGTACTAACCAAGGCCAACCCTGCTTCACTTCCAAGATCTAATGAGATGGGGCTGGCCTGGGATGTGCAACTAGGAGCCCCTTCAGGGCCCCTTCACGGCTCTCTCAGCCTCACCCACCCCACAGGGTGTCTATTGTGGGAAGAGGAAAGGGAGGGTGACTGTAAGCCGCTTTGAGCCTCCTTCGGGTAGGGAAAAGCAGCATATAAGAACCAACTCTTCTTCTTCTTCTTCTTCTTCTTCTTCTTCTTCTTCTTCATATAGCATGAGTTAGCCACCCAAAGCTTGTCCCTTTATTTCCAGTAGGAACTTTGTCATGACTAACAATAGTAGGACCAAGGAATGAATAATTAACGGTCCAACAGGCACAGCAGGAGTCCAGTGGGGAAGTGAAATCTGCAAAGCATCTGCTGTGTGTGTGGCTCAGACACAGTGTAAATGTGTACACTTTCAAAGTGTAAATGACCCGTCCTTGGATCTCAGCCAGCATACTTATCGAAGCACCATCTCCTGTTTGTGCTGTGGGTTGGTCAGACATTAAACATAAAATGCTAATTAATAACAATCAAAAGGCTGGTGGCACTGAATAAGAAAATGAAAAAGAATAAGTGTAATGTGATGCAGCTGAAGATCGCATCGACACATCGGTTGTGGTAGAGCATTTGAAATAGAGAATCTGAAATAAATAAAATGAATTCCAAGTCATGGTTAGAAGGTTGGGCTGGAATTGAAGAAACCCAGGGTGGAAATCAGCAAGCTCCCTGAGGGGACTTTGGGCCAGTTGCTAAGCTTAACCTACAAGATGGAGTCATTGGGAAGATAAAACTAAAGAGGAGAGAACCCTCTATGGTGTCCTGAGCTCCTTAGGAGGACAGCATAGTAGAAATGGATAGATAAATCTAGGGATGAACAGCTATGTCTCTTATTGTTTCTCGTTGACTTTGTATGGGTGCCATGGACATTGATTCATCACATTTTTATTGCTGTTATTGATCCCCTTTAGTTTATTTATTAATGTCTGGTGTTTGTGTTGCCTTTCCCAACCATAATGCTCCCCAGCTGATATCAGTAGTAAAAATCCATTGATAGGTCGACAGTCTTGCTCTGTTAATCATGGGAACCTCTTTATCTAAACATCAGAGAGACCCTGGCCACTTCCTGGCCTGGAGCCTTTCCGAGGCAAAAGGAAAAAAGAGTCCCTTTCTTTAAGCAGCCTGTTCTAGGGATCCCTTGTGCTGCTGATGGCATCCAGTGAAGCTGGCTCTGCTCCTCCAGAACAATAATAATGTATTTATTATTTACCAAATTTGCATCCTACCTTTCTGTCCTTACAACAATGTAACAGTTTAAAAGATTCAGGTGGGCAGCCATGTTGGTCTGACACAGCAGAACATTCTAAAACCTCTAACTTCACCCCTTAAAAAAAAACACCTGATTACAATACATTTTAGAAGAAAAAAATAGTTAAAATACACACAAAACAGGTAAAATGCATACAAAACATAGAATAATTTATTTCCCACCACTCCTGGCAAGCCATCTTGTGGCGGGTTACAAGATAAAAACCCCACATAAAAAATGCAATATAAAACCTCGTTAGAAATTACCCCTGGCAGCAAAACAGTCACCAACCCCCAGAGTCACTAAAGCTGCCTCCCAGTATACCATAGGGGCCTCCGAATATTGGCAACCCACTGGCAGCGATGGTCAGCCTGGTATAAATCTTTGGTTAGAAGGGAGGAATCATTGAGGGAATGCCAAGCAAAACAAAAAAAGGCTTTCCCCACTGTGGGAAGATGGCTGGCAACAGAACAGTCAGCATGGTGTAGTGGTTAAGAGCGGCAGCCTTTAATCTGGAAGGCCAGGTTTGATTCCCTGCTCCTCCACGTGCAGCTAGCTGGGATACTTTGGGCTAGTCACAGTCCTGTTAGAGTTGTTCTCACAGACCACTTTTGTCAGAGCTCTCTCAGCCCCACCTACCTCACATGTGTTGGTTGCAGGGAGAGGAAGGGAAGGCAATTGTAAGCCACTTTGACAATTTCTGCAACTGGAATTCAGCCTGACTTGTCTGGTTGCAGGGCTTTAGATGTTTAAGCCAACAGCCCCTGAAATTCAGTGTTATCTCTACTTTAATCAAAGTAGAACGAGCTCCCAGGAGAGCTGAGGGCCCTGATGGAGCTATCACAGAGCTCTCCCACAAGATTCTGGGTTGAGGCCAGAGTTAAGATCAATGTGGCCCCTCCTCAGGCTGCAGCATTCACATTGTTGCATCCTACCCCTCAGTGGTCTGCTCAGGAGATAGTGGGGATTTTTTTGACTGCCATACTTGGAGGGTTTGGTGGGGGGTTTTATTGGGTTTTTTTAATGAACTAACTATATTTTATTGTAAGCTGCTATGAGTCCCTGGAGAAGTGGCGGGGTATAAATCTAAAAAGTAAATAAACCATTTCTGTTTTTAAAGGTTTATAAATATAACAATTCTCACCCCCCCCCAAGTTACCGGACTCTGAACATTCAAGAATTGGAACAAAATTTAGATTTGAATGAAAAGTGTGTGTGCTTTTGTTAGTTGGCAAGACTCAAACCTTGATCTACCACAACCCAGGTCAGACAGATTATTTAAAACTAGTTTAGTCTATTAAGATCAGTGAAGCTATATAACTGAAGGTGAAGTTCACTTCGCAAGAGTTCAGCTGTAATTCTAAGAGCATTTGAACTGGAAAGAAGGAAAACTGCTGCTCAGGATGGTAAGTCAAGTTATTTTTCTACCCTTATTTTGAGAAAGTTATTTTTCTACCCTTATTTTGAGAATGATCAAATTCTAGATAAAGAGTGCAGCAGAATTTATCCGAATTTTCATTCCAAACAGTTTTGCTATAAAGATAAGAAGCTCATTCATTACCAGCAATCACGCTGAATGTCACCATAATCTATATCTGAATAATGCACATCATACATAAAATCACTGAAGGCAAGAGCATAAATGAAATGTTTGGAATTTTCACCTACAAGGAGGAATAACAAGACACCAGTGTAAGGTCCCATGTCATTTCTTAACAAAGAAATCAGAACCCATACCACTCAGTGATCTGGAAAAGTAACTGGAGCCCAGACATCTGCTCTTTGTTTCCTGACTTTTGATGGCAAAGCTGTTATTTTTAGAATTTTAAAATCATGTAGACATCCTGCCAACCTTTTTAATTCCAAACATGATTTGCCTGCATTTCTTTGGCCTAATGCAAACCTTCACATATCTCGTTTTCATGCTCAGATATGCCACACTTTTGCAAACTATCTTCCCCAAATAGTTGAATAAATACACTCAGTTTTCTTAAGGAGGAAGGATAATTCCCAAAAGCAGGGTGTCTTTTTTCAGAGGAATGGTAGACCCTGACACTTTCCCCACCTTACAGCTCTTAGTTTCCAGATACAGCTAAAGATGATTTGAGCTAAAGAACATCTGCTTCCAGCATGAATTATTTTGGCAAATTCCTCCTATTTTCTAGTACAAAATGGTGGCAAGTTCTTCACCTCTCACCAATTTTGTTGCCATTTTAATTTACTTGAGAGATGAATTCTTCTGTGTTTGAAGTGTTTTTTTATCAGAACTGAAATCTGTTTTAAAATGACTATCATCTATGTCTACGTGTAATGGTCAGTTGAAAAACAAGTTATTAACATTTATCTTTCTGACTAGAATGCAAAGAGATAGCTGTAACAGGCCGCTTCAATCAATTGACAGGACCCACACAGCATCTTATGATTTGGGGGGGACGGGGGGACCAAGTTTATTTTAAACTTTACCAAGTGCTCTAAAGGTAGCTTTCAGTTCACTGCTGTAAGGTAAATTTTGTGATGTGCAAGTAGAATATGGAGGTCACCGAGGGAGGGATTATATATTAACAAAAAAGAAGATTCATTTATTTACAAGTAGGTTTCAAGGAACAGATCAGCAGCACACGTCTCCGGGTAGACAAAAGAGAAACTTGGCTGAGGCACATGAATTTAGGGAATAGTTTCAATTTTCTTTAATACTTTCTGGCATAAACAGTCTTTTGCCACAACAAAACAAAATCAGGGTCCAGTAGCACCTTTAAGACCAACGAAGATTTATTCAAGGCATGAGCTTTCGAGTGCTTGCTCACACCTTGAATAAATCTTTGCTGGTCTTAAGGGTGCCACTGGACTCTGATTTTGTTTTGTTGTGCTGCTTCAGACCAACATGGCTACCCACTTGAATCAGTCTTTTACCAATTAGCCACTAGGTTGGATCTTAACACACATATACACAAGATTTAGGGGTGCCAGTCCCCAGGTGGTACCTGGGGATCCCCTGGTTTAAAATTCACTTCCAGGTGACAAAGATCAGTTCCCTTGGAAAAAATGGCTGCTTTAGAGGAGGGACTCGACAGCATTATGCTTCACTGAAGTCCCCCACTGTTCAAAATCCTGCCCACTCCCAGTTCCACTCCCGAAGTCTCCAGGTATTTCCCAATCCAGAACTGGGAACCCTCGAACAATTACACCCAAACCAGCCTGCCCTTTCCCATGAGTCAAACAAAATGGAACCAGGTGTGCTGATTGCTAGAGACAGGCCTAACCATTGGGTACTCTATGCCAGAGCAGTGGGCCACCCTACCAAGTAGAGCTACACTTCATTCCATCTGCTGTTTTCATGAATCCGGCCAGAACTCTCACTGCTCTCTCTGAGAGGCAGAGCTGACCTGAATGTTTCCTTCCAACATTCCACTTCCCTTCTTGAAGGTAATTGGATGCTGGAGCAGCACACTCATAGAATCATAGAATCATAGAGTTGGAAGGGGCCGTTCAGGCCATCTAGTCCAACCCCCTGCTCAATGCAGGATCAGCCCAAAGCATCCTAAAGCATCCAAGAAAAGTGTGTATCCAACCTTTGCTTGAAGACTGCCAGTGAGGGGGAGCTCACCACCTCCTTAGGCAGCATATTCCACTGCTGAACTACTCTGACTGTGAAAAATTTTTTCCTGATATCTAGCCTATATCGTTGTACTTGAAGTTTAAACCCATTACTGCGTGTCCTTTCCTTTGCAGCCAACGGGAACAGCATCCTGCCCTCCTCCAGGTGACAACCTTTCAAATACTTAAAGAGGGCTATCATGTCCCCTCTCAACCTCCTTTTCTCCAGGCTGAACATTCCCAAGTCCCTCAACCTATCTTCATAGGGCTTGGTCCCTTGGCCCCAGATCATCTTCATCGCTCTCCTCTGTACCCTTTCAATTTTATCTACGTCCTTCTTGAAGTGAGGCCTCCAGAACTGCACACAGTACTCCAGGTGTGGTCTGACCAGTGCCGTATACAATGGGACTATGACATCTTGTGATTTTGATGTGATGCCCCTGTTAATACAGCCCAAAATGGCATTCGCCTTTTTTTACCGCTGCATCACACTGCCTGCTCATGTTTAGTGCATCACACTGCCTGCTCATGTTAAATCCTTATGAAGGGATAAGTTAATATATGTTCTTGTATGTTTTTATTTTATTAAATAATTCTGAGATTATCAACTATTCTCAACACATTGCTTGAAAGTGGGATACACTGAAATCTATTCTATGGGGCTTAGTTCCTAGCACTTTGGTTTAATAATGCAGTTTTTAGCATTATATGCCCATCTATGGAGTTGGATCCCACAGTCTGTCAGAGGAAGGCACTGAGGGCTGTAAGTCTTGCTCCAGCATTCCTTCCTATAGCTCCCACCTCCAACCCGGGGATGGTTTATTTCTGGGGTTTTGAGGCTCACATGGAGTAATAGCCACATGGATCAGAAGGCTTCATTTGGGAGCAGGAAGGAGTCAAATTTCTTTCTCCTTCCTCCTTCTTGAGTGGGCATCCACTACTAGAAAAGGGGGGGGGGAGTCAATTATGGCCACTTTCCCCTCCCCATTGCAGCATGCCTAAACTTTCTTGTGGATATTGGCTGCTAGATGAGGGGAAATCTAGGGAAATCTGTAGTCCTTCAGAAGTCCTTGCAGAGGATCCAAACCACCATCTTGCCCTGGAACACAGGAATGTGTCTTTTGCTAGCAAATGTGTTTTGCGTGGACAGATTTTTTTTTTTGCTTCATTTATATTCCACCTGTCTTCCCAACAGGGGAGAATAGAGACCCCAAAACAATTCATGCCATTATTCTCTCATTCATTTTATTCTGACAACAAGTTTGTGAGGTCGGCTGAGGCTGAGAGTTGTGACTGGCCCAAGGTCACCAACCAAGCTTCCATGTCAGAGTTGGGATCCAGACCTGGATCTCCCATTTCCTAGTCTGACACTCAAACACTGTGTTAGCTTTCTGAATTATCTGATTACATTTTACTCCATTGTTAATGGGAGTCTGATTCACCTAACTCACTAGTTATTACCCTACTCTTAGTATTTTTCAATAAACGTGGCCCAGTTTCTAGGTTTATTGTTGTTGGGAGTTAGACATGTAGTACACTCTTCTTAGAATCATAAAATCATAGAGTTGAAAGGGACCTCCAAGGTCATCTAGTCAACCCCCTGCACAATGCAGAAACTCACAACTACCTGCCTACCCACAGTGACCCCAATTTCATACCCAAGTGATCCCCCCTATCAAAAACCTCTGGAATCCAGCCTGGCATGGACTTACCTACCATCCCACAATGGTGATCAACAATTCCCTGGCTATGTGCCACAAGACATAAACACCGGCACATCCCTTCCTGCCCACCCACTCCTAATATGCCTAAATTCATAAACTCAACATTTGTCAGATGACTATCTAGCCTCTGCTTATAAACTTCCAAAGAAAGCCTGCTCCACTGAGGAACCGCTCTAACTGTCAGGAATTTCTTCCAGGTGCTTAGCTGAAAATTCTTTGAATTAATTTTAACTCACTATTCTGGTCTGACCCTCTGGGGCAACAGAAAACAATTCTTTTCCGTCCTCTATGTCAGGGGTAGTCAACCTGTGGTCCTCCAGATTCCATGGACAACAATTCCCATGAGCTCCTGCCAGCCCTTCGAGTATCTGAAGATGGTTTACCATATCACTTCTTAGTTGTCTTGAACATCTTTGTGAAACTATTCCTCAATATAACCTTCCTATCAGTTCAGTTGTGTGTGTGTGTGTGTTCAAACCAATAATCCATAAAGCATTTACAGGCCCTATTAATTATCAGAAGCTTCTGTGGAATAGCTACTTAATGGATTCCGTTTATGTGCTGGATTTCAATACAAGCCCTAGGAAAGAAGTAGTATTCAAGGTAAGTGTACTGTGCCCGGCTTACAATACAGCAGGGAAACATAGCTGATGAATTCAACTCTGATCCAAGTGATGATTTTCGGGATCAGAGCATTAGTGATTCCATTAAGCATAGCAATGAATGACTGTGCAGGCAAATAACAAATGTAGGTTTGTAGTTATAAGGGAAAATGCCAGTGTAGTGGGTAGTAGCTTTATTATTGAAAAGAGAAATATGTATTGAATATTAGAACCCATTTGTAGCTAAGTTAATCATCCTTATCCATTGTTGTTCCTCTATATATTTATGAAACAGCCTGGGCAAAGGATCATGGTGGAGGGCCTCCTAACAAGGGCCTCTTGGTCTGCTAGGCTGGGCCTGCTAACAAGGGCCTCCCGGCCTGCTGACTGCCAGATAAGGATCTCTGTCCCGGCCCTGCTAACGAGCTGCCCAGCCCCCACCCGCCAGGGGAGGGGGCCCTTTCAAGGCCCGTTCTTAGGAACAGGCTTTGAAGCTAGTACTAAAATATAGGTACAATAGACCAACCCTGATATACACTAACTCAACAGTGAATCTCCAGATAGCACCATATCCCTTCAGCCTGCGTTAAGGACAAGGTCACAGTAGTTTGGAGGTTCAGTATCAATAGCCTGGGAAGAAAGGTCCCCAGATCTCAGAGAACCTCTGCAAGCCAGCATAGCAGGATACGGTGCTAGAAGATCAGTGGACTGATTCACTATTTTGTAGCATCCTATGTATTTTGTTCTAGATTAATTTATAGGAAACAAGTATAGTATCATCATATATAGCTATGGTTGCCAGGTCTGGGTAGGGAAATACCTGCAGACTTTGGGGATGGAGCCAGAAGCAGGCAGGACTGGGGACAAGGAGGTCCCTCCCGATCTATCCTGTTCCCTGAGGTCCCTCCCTATCTACTCTGTTGTATGAGTGTACCCTCCAAAGCAGCTGTTTTCTCCAGGGGACCTGATCTCTTTTGTCTGGAAATGAGCTATAAAACCAGAGGATCCCCAGGCCCCACCTGGTGACTGGCATCCTGAAAGTTGGCCAAATCTGAGACTACTTAAATTCAGTGATCGGAGCTGTGAATGGACAAGACAAATCTTTCTACAAACCTAAACCAATACTCAATTTTTATAGAAAAATCTGAATCTTAAAGAATTCCAAGAGGAGATGAAAAACCCAACTAATAAAAGGATTCCTCAGTGGCCTTGTTATGCAACTGCAATATTCTAAGCTTGGTTTTTGTCAGGAAAAGGCCAGAGTAGAAGGTGAGGCTGTTTCTAGGGCTGTGTTGGCATTTCAGGCTAACCTATCTTACAGGACTGTTGTAAGGATACAAAGGAGGAGAGGAGAATCATGTAGGCTGCTGTGGTCCCCACTGTGGAGAATGGCAGGATATAAATGAAATAAATAATAAATATAGCCGAAAATGGGAGTCAGATAAAAGGTAGGCTAGTGAATGATTGCCAGGAGGAAGGAAAGGGGAAATATTGTGGGGAGGGGATGTTGGGGAAAGCAATCTGCCCCTCAGTTCTGAAGGGTTCTCTACCATGGACATGGGCCTGGCCCAGCAGCCATCACTAAACAACAACCGGGCCATAGTTTTCCTGAGGAGAAGATGCTGAGGGGAGAAAGGAAGACTGAGGGGGCAGTAAAGGTAGGTTGTTTATTGGACAGGAAAAAAGTAGGATGCAGGAAAAGGGAAGAGGCCATGAGGATTTTCAGGAAATGGAAAGAGGGAATGATGGGAGAGGGGGAAATCAGATGCCTGTGTTCAAGTCCCTGCACAAGTCCCCACTTGTGTATAATATATCTCATATTGAGGTTGCTATTGGAGGTGAGCCGGAACAGATCTACAGCATTTGTAGGATTGCAGCCACCATGAATGATTAAGAACACCCTCCCTTCCAAGTAGCCTGTTATGTGCTTAAAATCGCCTGTGAGGTAGGAAGAGGAACCGCCAAGGATGATACTTATGCCATTGAATTGAACAAGACGCCCAGACCAGATGCAACTGTGGTGCTCTACCGACCAAGCTCACCCATCCCTCCAGGATCCTAATGCCACACTGCAGTGGAAGATGGTGCACAAAGGGACTGGAGGAGGTTTGTAGTTTCACCCTTTGTCAGTATGTCAAAGACACTGGCAAGGATCCGGCAGCCTTATCTTTTTGTTACCTATATTCCTGAAGCATCTAAATAAAGTCTTTCTCTCAAGTTGCCATATTCAAGTTTTTCTAATCTGAAGAGCCTGAGTATTAAGCAGAAAGTTTGCTAATTAGCAAAACAGGCACGTTAACTGCTACATCATCTACCAGCTGCTTTGGGGTCATGCCAGGCTTGGTCATGCTCTTGTCTGAAACAACTGCAAATGTTCAAGTGGGTAGCCATGTTGGTCAGAAGCAACAAAATAAAGTTTGAGTGCAGGGGCACCTTTAAAACCAACAAAGTTTAATTCTGGGTATAGCTTTTGTGCCTTCTAGAGTCATTTAAATAGTTACTTTCATGTTTTTGTCTGATATAATGGGCAGCTATGGCTCCCTACAGATAAAGAGTTAAGGGCCGGGCTAAAAGTCAAATGGCAACCAAGAGGCTTTAAAGGGAAGTGAGAAGCAGCAGTAGTTTGCCATGTCCTCACTTTGCACAGCCTTCCTCTGTGGTCTCCCATCAAAGTCCTGACCCTGCTTAGTTGCCCAGATCTGATCAGTAGGAGCTACTGTCCCAACTTCCCTCCCATTCCAAAACTAAAGCGAAACGGGTTCCCTCCATTTCTGTTGTTTTCTTGTTGTGGTCTTTTTACATCCCCCCCCCAGTGCACCCAAATCCATTTGCAAACCAGAAATTGAAATATTAATGTGAAAGTGTAGAAGACATGCCCATTAAGGCTAGTAAAGTTGTGTTTGATTAACAGGCTTTTCATAAACACACTGACGCACACTTTTTTTTTTTTAATTATCTCAGACTGCAAATGAACATCATCCATTTTGCCATCATCTTTTCTCAGCCTGCAAAGTGCATTCTCACTTCCAGATTTCAGCTCGGAGTGAAAAATGACAGAATTTGTAATGAGGGAGCAAACAACATGCCATCAACACCCTTTCGCCAGTAAAAATGGCATCACATCAGGCTTTAAATCATGTTGCTGCCACACCTTTGGGCATCCACCATTCTGTCAGAGCCCTTCAAATCTGCTACGTCTATCACCAGGTGCAGCCTTTGAACGCTGAAATGCTATCTGCCAGGCTGGTTGGCATGGCAACAGTTGTCAAATCATCCCTTGATAATGTTCTTTAATTGATTGTATAAATTATTTCTGAGCTCTGTGATTGCAAAATGATATTCCGAGTCTCCTAAGTGAGTGGCTCAGACTGGCTGCACTTAAAAAATGCATTGCATTGACTGACCTTCGCTGGAAAACTGACCCTCTTACAAGACTGGGATGCTTTGGATAAAGAATAAATGTTAAGCATTAAAAAGGGGTGGGGGGAATCAGTGCTGCAGCAAAGCTAATTACTACTTGAAGTGTATGTTAACTGCCCTTCAGATGAACAAAGGTGCACAGAGCAAGCAAATGTTCCAGGGAAGGTTGCGTGCCAGATCTACTAGTTTTAAAGGTCATTGTGAATATGCTTTCTTTTTTAAAAAATTAACAACACAGGTTGTGTTGAAAAGCCCATCAAACCATATAGGGAGACCAAGAAGACTAAATAATTGATCACTGTGGATTACCATTGAGACAGGAGCTGACCACCGTTCCTCCCAATTACATACATTTTCACATACTCTTTGGCCTGTCTGATGGCGGAAGTTCTTGTCATCTGTGTGCATGGTGGAAACAATCTGGAAACTGATGGCTTCTAAATTCAACTAGGCACCTGCTCACTTTACTTTACATGGCAATCACGTTTGCTTCATATACACCATGACTGAATCTGCTCACTACTGGCTCTCCCCACAAAGTCTTCAGGTATTTCCCATCCCAGAGCTGGCAACCCGAAATATATCATTCACATTGAATTGCTGAAACAAACAATGAGTCTATGGGATACAGAAAGGGGGAGCTGGGAACTAAATTGGCAGCCATAGGATATCAAGTCTGTGTTTTCCTTTCTGCACTTATAGAGTCTGGGGGTGGCCATGGATGAGTGAACTATCCCAATGAATCCAGAGCCTCCCTGTGATATGGGCTTTGTGCTTTTCTGTTTATCTGAATTGCATTTTATGTATTGATGGACTTTACAACAATGTACCTTGCTGCCTAGAAGGATCCACTGTATCTTGTTAGTCACACTTACTCAGAATGGGATGCTCTGGTGTCCGTCACTATTTGGGCCGGATTAAGTTTTTCAGCCATTTTACAAGTCAGTATGTATTCAATGGCTTACACCATTTTCCATTATCACATGAATCTAATGCAGTGGATCCCATCCTACCTGTTAGATAACTGGAAAAACACCCCTCTCCTCAAGTGAACACATTCATTTATTTAGAACCCATATTAGCCACCTTTCAACCAACAATGTAAGATATAATCATTAAGAACACAGAATTTAAAAAGGATAATAAACATATTGTAAAATATCCTAGGCAAAGCTATGCCAAATTAATCTTCTCCTGCATGTCTTATTGCCATAAAATGCAAAGAGTGAAATGTGAACAAAGTACCATTAATTGTCATATGAGGCTGCCTTTTACCAAGTCATCCATCTCCCTCTGTATTCCTGACAGCCGCTCTCAGGGGTCCCAGGCAGAGACAGATCCTTCCAAACACATCCTTGGACTGCTGTTGCCAAGGACTGAACCTGGGACCCTCTGTATGCAAAGCAGATGCTCTGCAATTGAACTGCAACCTCTCCAACGTGTCTTCCAATTCTCTTACTTATCCCTTATCCCATTTCTTCAGTTATTGTTCCCTGGAGATGCAGTCCGATGGAAGTAGTATGATCTAAGCAGTCTCTACAATCACTGAACATATTTTGACATATAAAGCTTTCTAATACAGTCAGGACCATCTCTCTCACTATTGTCGGTTTAGAGCACAACTCTGTAGGATCCCGGGCAGAGAGGGATCTTATCCCCTGCTAGCTTTTTACTTGAGATGCCAGGGATTTCCCCAAGGCTGTGGTATCCCTGGGACTGCTTGGGCCACTCTATTTGTAGACATTTTGCAATATCTAAGCCAGCACAACTTTGCTACAGGAACATTGTATTTCATTTTTATTGGTTATATACTAGTATCTAACTCTCCACGGAAGCAACATGCCTGAATTCGTCTTCTCATGTTACTCTAATATAGCTTGACTGACGTCAGTGGAGTAGTTTTCCTTCCAATTTTCACTGGTCTGAAAAGATAAGATTCAAACTGCCTGTCTATTAATTCCCGGCTCTTCCAGGTGAAACCAACAGAAACCAGGGGGAACCCAACAGAGACCAACTTAAAGGATTATAGCAGAATTTACTACACTTTCGACTACACTAGATATGCCAGTGGCAGGAACGCACAAAATTGTCTCCCTGCACTGCCTCACTGCTTAATGTTTATGTTGCCTTTGAGGGGAAAAAGGGTTTCACACCTGCTATTGTTTTTCATCATTTTGATAGCACTTTTAACGTGTAAGGTGCTTTATGTTGTTTTATTGTGTGCATTTCGACAACATCCTAGTGGGGAGAAAAGGTCTGACAATCCACTTTTTACAAATGGGACACTGAGGATGGCAGCAGGGGAAATACACGCTGTGCAGAGGTTCCATGATTCACTCACCTGATTTAAAACAAAAACAATCCCCCCTAAAATGCAGTTACAATAGCTTCAAATTTGCTCTGGGGTGGGGCAAAGGCAATGTTTAACATTTCCCCTCCAGACCATGCACCTAATCATAAGTGGTCCAGCCCCAAGTGACCTTAGGAAAAAAATTATTGTGATAGAATCATAGAATCATAGAGTCGGAAGGGATCTCCTGGGTCATCTTGTCCAACCTCCTGCACCATGTCATCTTGCACCACCACCCCGGCTTCATTAAATAGCGGTCGCGATTAATTGCTGGCAGGGGCTCATGGGAATTGTAGTCCATGAACATCTGGAGGACCACAGGTTGACTACCCCTGCCCTACAAGGCCTTCTAGTAGGTGTCAGGTTTCACTTCCACTTAGTCTGTTCTCAGCATTGGAAAGCCTTTTACCTGCAGTGAACCATCTCATAACCCACAGCTTCAATGTTAGGGGTGGTTTTTAATGTTTCATCCCTGCTGTTTCAACCTGAAAATGCCCTTTTAAAATTCTCACTGGCCTGGGGCCAGTACACCCCAAATTCACATTGGGCATTTTACAAACACACATATATATTCTATGTATCAGTGGACTACATATAAATGCCATATAGCTTATGCATAAAAACAAACAATATGCCTACACGATGCAAACAAATCTACCATAGCCAAAGGGGAAAATGGAAAAGTGAAACTGTTGACAAAAACATAAATAGAAGCAGAAGTGAAATAAAGAAGATGTGCTCATTTCTAATCACTACAAGATTCCTCTCTTAACGGGGATCGAGCTGCCCTCTCTCTTGGTTAAAGTGACCAGAGTTGAAGGGAGGTAAGGCGGGATGTGCCACGGTGGCCCCCCTCCCTTCAAGTGGGCTCATCAGCGACGGCCACTCTCCCTCCAACTAGGTTCACCGACGATGGCAGCCCCCTCCTTCCAACTGGGCTCACTGGCGGTGGCGGCAGCAACAGCGGCGGCAGTCCTCTCTCCCTCCGACTGGGCTCACTGTCACCTCTCGAGCACAGTCGGTTTCCCGCCTGCACGGTTGGCACAGGTCAGGTGGGGGCTGAGGGCGGGCCTCTGCCTGGTGCGCCTGCACAGGCCAGCCACAGGACCAGCCAGGGCCGAGCGCCATTGCCGGCCATCCTGCTGGCTGGGGGGCAGGGAGGGAGGCAGGGAGGGATCTTGGGCTGGGCCATAGTGCCGCGGGAACCAGGACTTTAAAGGACCCGAATGGAACACGGGACGATGTCCTGGAAGGCATGAGTGTCCCGCGGGAATCAGGACAGATGGGTAGCTTACCGTTGGTGTATCAGTTAGTATAGTGATCCCCAACCTGTGGGCGTCGGACCACATGTGGTCCGTCGACTAATTGGAGGTGGCCCGTGAAGGACTCCTTCTTCCCCCCCCCGGCCCTTTACTTCATCCCCCCCCCGTCCCTTTACAACACACTTTGGGTGTCATTGTCTCCCATCACTCCCAGATGCGACTATCTCGTTGCAGAGAAACAAGCTCAGGGTTCCCATTGATTTGTCATTGTCATGAGTTAAAATTTCCAAATAAAATGTTCCTTATGTTCATTGTTGTGGCGTGTCTGTATCTTATTTTGAAGGAATGTTTAAACATTACCATAGCGACCAGAGTCAGAGAGCATTAGGGCAGTGGTTGAGAGTAGAGGAGTAAACTACCCCCCCACACACACACCGGGTCTCAGTAAAATTGTCAAGCGTTGAGTGGTCCCCAGTGATAAAAAGGTTGGGGACCACTGAGTTAGTACATGCAGGCACAGGTACTGCCAGCTTTATCTGTGGTAGCACATGGCCACTCCTCTTCCATCCCTCTCATAGTCAACTTTGGTTAGAATGATTAAAAGCTGCAATTTGCTGTCAGAACATGTAGCAATGCCCACTGCTTTAAAAGGGGATTAGATAGATTCACAGAGGATAAGCCTATCAGTGGCTAGTAGCCATGGTGACTGAGGAGGGGCCTCCACATTCAGAAGCACTAAACTGCTGAATCTCAGAGCCAGGAGGCAACAATAGAAGGTCTTGGCTCTGTTGTTGGCCCTCCAGAGGAACTGGCTGGCCGCTATGTGAAACAGTGATGCAGGAGATTGTCTGATCCAGCAGGTCTCTTATATGACTGATTCCTAAGAGGGTGGCTGGGACTGATGCCCATTCCTGGCTCCACTCCCAGTCTCCAGGTATTTCCCAACCCAGAGCTGGCAAACCTATGTCCCCTGCTGACTGAGAAAACTTTTTTTTAAGTGAGGGGGGATTGCAAAACCAAAATCTTGTGATAATATGTATTTCTCCACATGCACATGTAGTGCTTGCATGTCTAAATCTAAATCCCAGATGTATGTGTTCTTCCAGGAGTAGGGCTAAAATTATGTGGGCATAAATCACTTTCTTCCTCCTGTGTGAATCACAGCTAGATAACCACTTGTTAGAGTGCTGAAAAGAGCCTGTCTGATCTGGGTTCAGATACCCACTCGGTCATGAACCTTGTTTGATTACCTTGTGCCAGTCACATCCTGACTCAACCTCACAGGATTGTTGGGGGAATGAAACGAAGGAGAGGAGAACCTTTGTATTTCACCATGTGCTATTTGGATGAAGGGTGGAATAAAAGTACAAAACGGAAGCATCTTATATACCAGGCCTAACATCTGAGGCTATCTAAGTGATAACTGTAAACCTCCTCTGGCTAAATGTAAAGTCTACTCCTAGAGCTTCATTCCCATAAAAACACTCCTGGGAGTAAGCCCCATTGAATATAAGGGGCTTGCTTCTGAGTAGGCCTGCGTAGAATCACTACCTGTTTCCAGTGTATTCCTTTTCATACATTCTTATATCCTTGTGGGAAACTGATTTTCCTTCTCTTTGAAGTGAGATGAAATAAAAATGCAAACTTCAGACTATGTGGATGCAGGCGCATTTTCAAAATGCTTAAATTACTCGGGGTGTCTTTTTTCTGAGCCGTTAAAAGCCCACTGGAATATATTTCCAGCTCATTTTTTCCTGCTTGCAAATTAGGCATTAGGAGTATTGTTTGAGCAGCCACCCGCAATACCAATTATGCCATTTAGCAGCGCACCTCACCATTGTCCCCCCCCCAAAAAAGAGGAAAACCTTATGAAGCTGCGCTATGTCTTAAAATCCCAACCCCAGATATCTTCTGGCGTATTAAATGCCCTTTTCTTATTGGCAAAGTTCTTGGAGTCTGGTTTTCTGAAACAGGGGCTGCTGAAACATGACAAAGAGAAAGTCCGTGCTTCCTCGAAATCTGTCCCTCTTGGTACATTATTTCAGTAGCGTCTACAAGTAAAACAGAATTATGACTTTAGTGGAGATGAAAAGGCCCTAATTCTGGGTTTCATCATTTTCCTTGTTTTCCATTTTGTAGGCTTCATCAAATTAGGTTTGCCTCCATACATTTTACTATGCCTGGGGGAAATTATCGATAGACCTTGATATTTGAGAAGATATTATTAGAGCCTGGGCTTCTTGTTGCTTTATTGGGTCTGCTTCTCTTCAATAATAGGAAGGCACTGAATGCAAATAAATAACCAGTGTTTGTGTAATTCAGCTAACTTATTCACAGGGAATATAAAATAGAACAAAAGGCTGCAGCTGGGGAGGGGCATGACAGCCACCATCAGGACTTCATGTATCATTGTTTTTGAAAAGTGAATTTGAATATGAGGAGTTCTGAATATTTTGTCTTTTCACGCCTTACAAGAAAAGATGTAATGCATCTTTCTTTATCAATTCTGCTTCTGCTGCAATGTGTAGTTTTCTTGGAAGAAGATTTCTTGCCTATATTAACTGTCCATCTTCACTGTAGAGCAGGGCTAGTCAACCTGTGGTCCTCCAGATGTTCATGGACTACAATTCCCATGAGCCCCTGCCAGCATTTGCTGGCAGGGGCTCATGGGAGTTGTAGTCCATGAACATCTGGAGGACCACAGGTTGACTAGCCCTGCTGTTGAGTGTGTCCAAAACCAAAATAAATTTGTATTTATGTGTATATGTATGTGTGTGTGTATGTATCACGCATCATTGTTGCTTGAAGCCATGCCTCAGCACATTATGCTATAATGGTTATCAAATAATCAAGCCCCAAAACAAGGATTCCTGTCAACGCCTGTTCATTTGTGTGTACAGCATGATTACACAAGTTTTAACAAGAGCGCAAGTGAATCCTTTATGGTCTTCCGCCTTTCCATATTTATAATGCCACGTGGCAGCATGTAACCAAATGAGTGTCTGACTGACAGTCACGTGACAGAAGAGGCGGAGCCCGAGTCTCTGTGCATAAAAGGAATTACTTCCACCAGTGAATGACCTCACCTCATCATCCATCTTCTCCTCTCAGCATGAGTGATAATAGAAGAAGGTGGTACAATGTTCTATACGCAGATACCATTCCACAAAACAGCAAAAGAATGCTGACTCTGTAGGAACTCACAACCCAATGGAGGTTTCCAGCTCTTGGGAGGAAGACCAGTGGCTTTAGGCACTCGGATGCCAGCTTCCCATGTGCTCAGTTGACAAAGAAAGGCAACTAAACCATTACAAAGGCATATAAAGTTCTCCATGATAATGAGGAAATAAGGCTCCACACCGGAGACTTCATGCTGGGTTGCAGCCAGGCATTTGAGCAGGGGCAGGTTACCCCTCCTCTTCCTGCTTCCACATGGGGATCATTTGGCTCGGTGCATCTCATCCAATCTGGATTTTGCTCCCACGTGGGAGCTGGGGCAGCAAAGTTCCCACTGAGGAAACAGACAGAAAGTACCATTTCTCCTCCTCCCAAAATAGTACAGCTCAGGTACACAATTGAGTGATAGACAATCGTTTCAGGATTGAAAAGAGAGTACTTTTCTGAATTGTAGAATTCATTGACAATGGGTTTGGGGCTGGCCACTAACACAGATGGCTTTAAAAGGGCATCAGACAGGTTCATGGAGGATGGATTCATCAGAAGTTCTTGCCATGCTGGCCAAATGGAACTTCCATGTTCAGAAGTACGTACTAATTCATGGGGGGACTATAGTCTGTGTGACCTGACCCGTGAGTCCTGCAGTGTATCTGACATTTCTATTAAATTCCAGGAAACAAGATTTTACAAGATAAAATAACCCAAAAGGTGTTAAAAAAAAAAGCACCAGCAGCCTAACTCAACAGCAGCATAACATCAATCAATAATACAATAGCTATATTAAACTTATATGATGGATCACCTGACATCTGTCAGTTATACAGATTGCAAACCAAGAACCAATTCAATAAGGTCTTTTGGTGGGGGAGGTTGATTTTTAAAATTTTAATTTATTTTTGTTAATATCATGTGAATATCTACACATGAGCAAATTTGCGCCATTTCCTACATTTATATCATTTTTTAAAAAGTTCTTTTAAGGAGAAAAGTGGGATAGAAGCGTCTAAAATTTCTACAAACACACCTTGTAGAGGGAGAGTCAGACTGTCCCCCTATCTGGCTTTGTACTACTGATCAGCAAAAAGGTTATCTGGCTTAATAACAGATCCACAAGGCAAGTGTGCTGTGCAGCAGCTTTTTGTCAAAGCTAAATTGTATGTAATAGAAGTCTATTTACTCCCCGTGTAACTTATCCATAAATGCTCTGAATAAACAACTCCCCACCCCCTCCGTCCAAATAAATATAAATAGCAAAAGAGTACCCATTTTAAGAGAAGTCTGTTGTCTACCACATATTCTTTCTTTTAAAGACGCTATTTGAACCAAGAATGAATAGGTAGAATCAGCTGGTGGTGACTCATTATGTGGCACAAAACGTTTAAGAGGCTTTGTATGTTCTAAACATTATTCATGCCAACCAGTTATGATTCTTTTCCTTCTGCAATTACTTTCAATTGATGGAAAACTCAAGATATCATCAACCTTTGCTCCTTTGATACCAAGAGCAGACCTGGAGTGTACATCCGGGGGGGGGGGGGAATACAAGGAGAGCTAGGAAAAAAGGTGACAGGAGAATATGCTCTTGAGTGCATGGGGGGGGGGACCTGACATGGTCGTTATTGGACATTCCCTCGTCTTATCTGCTTGTATTTTTTCACTTTCCAGTTGATAACACCCAGGCCAAGTTAAAATACAATGATATTTCTGCCATTCTCTTTGGAGTTCATTGTGACTTTTTTTCTTTTTCTTTTTAACCATCAGCAGAAAGAGACGGCGACTGGATTAAGCAAGGGTTGCGGAACTTGGAGGTGGCGATAACAATACAAATGGATTTTCTCTAACAGAGGAAAACAGCTGTCTCCATTATTTGAATGCTTCACCTTTCTCCATTCCATTAATTGGGTCTTTGATCACAAGCTGAGGTGGAGAGGCCCTGATAAGAAATAGGTTATTAGTAAAGTAGCCTAAAGGAATGAATTGGGCCAAGTACTTGCTACAGAAGATGAGATAAACCAGTAATGCTTGTGTGTGTGAGTGGAAGGGAGCGATAGGGGCCTCCGACTGCACCGAACCGCTTGCAGAGGGAGAAGACTAATACTCTCGTGCTATGATAGCTAATAGACGATATAAATTTAGCTCCTGGGAATGGAATAGGATGAAAATTCTATAAAGGGTTTTCTGTAAATGGCTTACACTTTTATATCAAACTGTGTCAGCGTATTCACTTAAAAAAAAAACAGTTTCTTGATCTCACTATGTTGAACACAACTGGGGGCTTTCGGCATAAGGGGGAGAAATTACTGTTAATTTTTTTTTTCCACTGAGGCATTAATAAGAGCGTACTTTGAAGTGTGGTAAAGCTATATTGGAGGAATTAAATTTGATTGGATCTAAGCATGTTTATTTATTTATTTATTTAAATTTCTGCCAAAACGGCGTTGAATGATTTGTAATTCTTCATTGGAAAATCTTCAGGAACTTGTGATCATGTAATCCATTAAAAAAAAAAATGCTGAAGAATATTACCGCAGGGGACAAGGCCATATTGGTCTGTTGTTAATGTACTGGAAAGAGGTACTATGGAGAAAACAGTTAATATTAAATTACGAACACAAGGTTATCTTTCTGCTGCACATGCTCCACTGCCCTAGGCAGGGGTAATCTGTTAATAGCATTCAGCCAAAATGACACCATTAAAGAACTGAAGCTACACTTCTTTTGCAACTGAATGCTGCATAAAGCTGCGCTTCTGTCATCCAAGATGCTACATATTAGCTATGGTGCTAAAAACTGACACACAACCAACACTTGATAGAACCGCTAACACTCACCAACAACAATGAAGGGCTGCACGTCCCTGAGAAAGGAAGCCAAGGCGGGAAGGGGAATGGTCTAGCTCTTAGTTTAAGCTTTCTTTTCTGTCCTTCAATTATGGTGTACATTTAATGTACCAACGAGCTGGGGATCCACAAAGACTTGCAGGGTCATCTAATTCCCCCCACTCCTCACTATTTTTTCTTTCCCTTCCCTAAAAGCCCCCTTAGCCACTACACTTTCCCTGCTTCCATCTCTCCATTCCCCATCTTCAACTTTCCCTCCACTGCACAGTTCTCAGGCTGCCATTCCATCAATGCCAAGCCTAGCGTAGCTTCTGAACTGCACCACTGGAGGGAAGTGGGGGGAAGTAAACTGGGAGGAATTTTAAACCCCAGATAATTAATGAACATATTTACATATTGGCAGCTTGGTCCTGTAATCATTTATGACCATGGCGGTCCAACCAAACCACAGGCACATGTACATCTTTGCCAGTCAACAAAAAGGAAAGGACAACATTTACCTCCCATTTCTAGTGCTTCTAATAGACTGGCATGAGTTTTCCTAACTTTCTGGTGGGTCTCCACCAACTTCTTCAGAACATACATTGTCTATTATTGACCTCACTTTCAAAATACATATACAATGTCGAAGTGGTGGGTCCCCATTTTTAAAGTGTGGTGACAATAAAGAATTTTATTCTTGCATCAAGATTGTTCTGGCACCCCCTCCTTCATAGAGGTGAAGGGTGGGGTGTGTGGCATGCCATGGCTGATGAGAAGGGAGAGTTGCCAATCTTTATACTGCCTTTCCTGCCTCAGGGATGAGGGAAGATCATTAAAGGGTTTGCAACCCCCCCCCCCATACTATATTTGTTTTCTTTAATGACATTGAGGGGTGGCCAAACTGTGGCTATCCAGATGTCCATGGACTACAATTCCCATGAGCCCTATCTTTAAAAATTATCTTCTCTTGGTGCTTTCATTCCTACCTTTCTTCCTCAACTGATACATGCACATACAGGTGTACAAAATCACTAAGGGGCATATGTTTGAAGTAGCCTCTTAATGGTACCAGTACTTTTTTCACTCTTCAGCCCGTGAATCTTTATTCTCAATATGACTACTCACATGAGAACCTCACAGATGCTCTGCTACATACACTCTCTGCATTAATGGCTGCCACTTGAGGGAATTGAGGAGAGAAAAGAAATTCACATATTTCAGCATAATGAATTTGGATATTAAGCAAATACCGCGTTGCTACTAGCTTAATTTTAATCTTCAAGTGCAGAATCTGGTAATCAAAGTTAACAAAAAAAAATGGAATGAAAGACGACCACTTACAAATGCTCTTGGTTGCATTGAAGGCAATAAAGATGGATTCTCAAGAATATGTTGTCAGAAAAAGAGCGCATGAAGCAAGACTGGATGATTCATTTGCAGACACTGAATACAAAATGATGCTTCAGTCAAACAGGAGGCCCAGTGATGCTTATTAATTGATTATAAATCACTATAATTATATGTTAGCACAAAGGATGCTGCAGAGTTATTTTTCCCCAAGAAAAGATGGCAGTGCCTTGATGATGTGACATGTTTTAACATAAAACAACCCAGTTCAAATATAAAAATCTGAGTGCACATACCAATTTATTGCACAGCTAATTTATTCACCAGCTATTTATTTACATTTCTATTTATGCTGATTCTAAAGGCTCCAGCCCAGTAACACCATCTGAACATACAAAAGGGCCTTTCAGACATTAACAGTTATCTTGTGTTGGCTGAAATACCAGCAAATATCACTTTTAAAAAAATGCTTGGTTTTGAACTCAGGTGGACTTTCAGTAGAAATCTATAGGCGGGAAACAGAAAGACTCCATATACCCTGATCCAGTGCTTTTCCCTGATAGGGTCAGTGTGGCCACTTGTGAGGGTTTGGCTAAGATACAAACAGCATGGCTACCCTTGTGGTTTATTAAGCAGAATCCCCAACTGTCGCTGTGTGATGGTGGAGGGAGGGCAGTGGAAAGTCCTGCTCTTTCCAAGCACCAGGAGGTGTTTTCCTGTTCATTGATTTACAGAATTTACACCATGCCTTTCTGCCTTCACAAGGGCCACCAAGGTGTCTAACAGATTTAAAAACGATGTAAGAAAGACGATTTTTAAAACTATTAAAACCAAAAAAAGCACAGATCAGGTTAAGCCATTGTGGGTATTTGGTACATCAGCTGTTGATCGTCTACAAACCTCATTGAATCATAGAATCATAGAGTTGGAAGGGGCCACACAGGACATCTTGTCCAACCCCCTGCTCATCACAGGATCAGCCCAAAGCATCCTAGAGTAGCGATCCCCAACCTGTGGGCTGCGGACCACATGTGGTCCTTCGACTAACTGGAGGTGGGTCCCAAAGGATGCCTTCTCCCCCCCCCCGGCCCTTTACTTCACCCCCCCCCCAGCCCTTTACAACACACTTCATTGTTGTGGCATGTCTGTATCTTATTTTGAAGGGATGTTTAAACATTACCATAGCGATCAGAGAGCGTTAGGGCAGTGGTTGAGAGTAGAGGAGTAAACTACCCCCCCACCGGGCCTCAGTAAAAGGCGTTGACTGGTCCCCGGTGATAAAATGGTTGGGGACCACTGTCCTAGAGCATCCAAGATAAGTGTGTATCCAACCTTTGCTTGAAGACTCCAGCAGAACCTTCCTATTTTGCTGCTTCTACAGGGGACCCTCCAATCACCCTTTGCTTGGTTATGGTACCATGTGCGTTGCAAACATTTGGGGATGGAAACATTCTCTGACAATGATCCCTTTGGCTACAAAACCAAAAAAAGGTTGTCTTGAGATGGCCATCATTGGCCAACACAAGGTAAGTAATGTAAAATTCGGTAACAAAGCTGTGCAAAATTCTAGATTACGAAAGACTGTCCGGCATTGTCCGCTATCTTTTCCTTTTGATGTCATTCCTATTATTGGTGTCATGTAGATCAACTTATCTTTACCCTCTTGTAGGCTCCTTTTGGACTCCAGGGAACGGTAGAGGACAGGAAGGCCTGGAGGATCATTGACCATGGGGTCGCGATGAGTCGGACATGACTTCGCACCTAACAACAACAGGCTCCTTTTATTTCATATGTTATAAATATTTGCCATTGAAATAGACTCATCACAGTCTTTGTTGTACTGTATTTATCTGAACAGAACTTATTTCAGTTATCATTACTACGTTAATTATGTCATTCTGCAAAAACATTTATTTCCCACAAATGTTATTGTAGATATACCATTCGTTTTGCTCTTAAAATGATTTTCCTTTTTCTACTCCCACCCCCCACTCGACCACTTGAGAATGACACTTCATCAGTTCATTTAAATATTTTTAGTTATTTTCATATAAGGAATAACCTTCATGGCATAACCCTGCAACAAAGTATCAAACATCCCTTTTTAATTAAAGCTCTAACAGCAAACAAGGTCTTACCCCTGAGAACCCACAAAGAATATTATGGAATTATGGCTTTTATATCCCCATAGGGAGAATGGGTGAATGGGTGGGTGGATTTGGCTCTTTGTCTAGTATCCTTTGCTGCATTTTAAAACCTAATCTGCTTGCTTCCGCAACACATCTACAAGAGTGTTCTGACTAAATAATCTGTATTCTGTTTTAAGGAATAACAGTTGGAAGTCACAGCCTGAATCTTTGTTTTGCCTGGCCCACTATCCTTCTGGTATTTGTTTGTTTTTTTGTACTAAATATGCAGTTCTCTTGTTCTAGAGAATTTAAGTGATTGCACATTGTTTTGTGATATTTTGGTTAGTCCAAATAAAAGGTTTTATACAATGTTTTGCATTTAGGAAGTGAAAAACAAGTCTTTAAAGTGATGGATTTTTTTACAAGTCATCTTGAAAAGTGCAGAGCCTCTCAACATCCAGTGATAATAGCTGGAGCAATTGATTGAATACTCTGTCTGTTTAGACATACGTTAGGTGGAAAATAGTCGCACAAAACTTCTCAGTATTGGACAATCAATCATTAACATTGGCTATCAAAAACATTACAATTTGCAGTCTCCACTGCATTTCTCTTCTACATCTTTAATTTTGTTAATCCTGTAAATTATTAAGTATATATGCCTTTTGTTATATCCCATTTTTGCCAGCTTCATGTTGTTTTTCAACATGAAAACTGTAATGCCATCATATATTATCTGCCTGTTTTGTCCCTGTAGTAGATTGCTCAGGTGTCGGAACCAGCCAACAATTGGTAACCCCTGAAAGAAGATTCAGAGTCGGTGTGCCTTTTCATCTAGGTAGGAGCTGAGGGGAGTCCGAGCAGAGGTTCCCCGTCTGGGAATTGAGCGCGCGCTCTCTTTCTCCCTTTTTCTCCCCCTCTCCTACCCCGTCTTTATTGTTACAGTCTTAATCCCCCTGTACTCTGTGCGTATGCTTATCTCTACTACAAGTTATATATTACCATACATAATCCTATACATACATTCATTCTACCGGCATTTCCCTTTCCTATATGGAGTTATTTTCCAGTCTTCTGGACTTTAGGACACATAGCTCTGTTCCTGTCAACATGGCAGTATTTTTCCATACTCTGCACATCCTCCTTTGGTCACTCAGCTCTCAAAAATGGCTCCACTTTGGTTCAGTACGCTGAATGATTCCCACACTCAGGCTCACAATATATCATTTATAGCCATGTTATGTCATTGATTTTTAAATTTCAATCCAGATTAGGCAAAAATTAATACATTGTTGTAAGTATTTTAATTGGTCTCTTAATGAACTGACTCAGAGGCACAGCCAGAATGGCATCTCCAAACACAAAGTGACTAACAGGCAGTTACCATGAGCAATAGATTTCGTGCTTGTAAAACCCCATGAATTAGAGAAATAAACTCTCTATAGATCTGAGAGCAGCAACTTTTTTTTGCTACAATTCACTCTGTGTTGGACTCCCCCTGGCCACTGTCCAGAAGCTCTAGCTCTTCTGGAACTAATTATGTTACTGTCAAAAAGTGCTCCCGTTGTCATTATTTCTTTGGTTAATTCCTCAAAATTACCATATATCTATTTTTCTTTCCCATAGCTTCCAAAATGTTAATAACAGAAGATAAAATGCTTGGAGAGGGGGGTGAATGGAGTCAGGCAGATCATGTGATTTGTTTCCATATGACATTTCATCTGTATCTGAGTAGTAAACATACTATGGGATGGGAAACAAAGGCCGTTTATGCACTGGGAACTTCACTGCCCCAGCTCCAGTGTAGGAGCACAAATCGGGGATGGATGAGGCACACCGGGCCAAATGCTCCCCCATGTGGGTGCAAGAAGAAGTGGGGAAACTGCCATGACTAAAACTCTAGCCTGCAGCCTGGCATGAAACCTCCAGTGCATAAACCTTCAAAGAGGACATACAAAGTTCTGTTAGGTCAGAGGTCTTTAAGAGCTTGATTAGCAAGGCTGTGTAAAGCCCTTTTTCTTCCAAGGTAAGTAAGCTTTTCTGCATTGTGTCATCTTGGCCAATAGTTCAGGGGCTATTTTATTTTTGAAAAAAAACTCCACTATTGTGCATCGTGTGATGTTACTTCTGGGCTTCCACCAGAAATGATGTCATATTGCTCTAGGAATCAGCAGAAATGCAATGGTTTAACTACAAAGTCCCCACCTGTTTCTACAGCAGCATGATCTCAGTTCCAGGTTTTCTAGGAAGTGATATCATGTTGCTCTAAGAATGGCCAGAAGCTCAATTATTTTAGCACAGAGTTTCCTGTGATTCCTACAGTGATATGGATGGCTTTGCACCCTTCCATATCCACATACCCTAAGCTCCTGTCATACACAGCATGACTATCCTAGTCTGCATAGTTCTGTGGGGTCTTAAATCAATATTGGTTGGTTTTTGCATAGCTGTCTGTATTGTGATTGATTCTCAGGATTTGGAAGGAAGGGAGAGAAGCAATTTTAGCTTCTTTTTAAGGGTGTGGATATATGGCTGAGCAGTAGAATATCTACTTTGCACGTAGAAGGTCCCAGAGTAAATCCCTGGCATCTCCAGTTAAATGGATCAGGCAATAGATTATATGAAAGATCTCCCCTTGAGACCCTAGAGTCCCACTACCAATCAGATCAAACAATACAGACCTTAATAGACTGATGGTCTAACTGACTATAAGGCAGCTTTGTGTATTCATGTGGTTTCTGTGCAGTTTCCCTAACTGTTTGCAGAAATTCAGTCCAACATCCATCATGCATATTTCAACAAGAAAATGGAAAATTGCAAAAGAAAAATTGTCTAGCCTAAAATAGTCTGTAAGGCTATATTTTCATATGCAAACTTTGCTGGCCTGTGAGGATTTTAGAGAGAGGTACTGCTGCAAATTCTCTTTCATAGCACTCAATGGTAGTGCAATTATGGCACACTCTGTCCGTGGAGGTTCATTGTCCCTCTCGTTCACCGATCCGGCAAGGAGGCTTAAAACACACTCCGCCTCCTGCTTGCAAACGCATGATTGGAAGCTGCACACTTGCAAGCTTGCTGATGAAAGACCCCTCCCACATTCTCCCACTACCTCCTTGCAGCTTTTTGCCTCCCAACGAATTGACGAAGCCAGAAGAGAAAACAACCCAAACTTCTCCTACCGCTTGTCAACTAGTCAGTCAAGGCAACCCACCAATCCCTCCACAGCTGTTCTTTTGGGGACTCAAACCTCCTTCCCCCTTGAGCCCTGAAATTAATTTAGTTTAAAAAACTACACTTCCATGTTGCTATGGAGAAATGCCACAACACCTAAACATTTAAAAAAAAAATGTACACTTCCATGTCATCACAGGATCACACCACAATAATGAAACATTCCCTTAGATCTCTTTTGGGGATTCTGATAAGGGTCTCTATTTTGGGGTACATTTGTGATAGGCTGGCCATGGTAACCGGACCCCATGATTGTGTGTCCACAGTAAAGATTTAAAACACAGAGCGTGGAGGCTAAGCTAATAGGAAGAGGGCTGCTTCATCACACATACACCCTTTCCCTGTTACTACCCCACTGCCAGGAAAAACACACATGAATGTGTTTTGGGTGCCTGATCCCAAAATTACCGAGCACAATGAGAAGAACATTTGATTTTAATTGAGGGCACGTAGCTTTGCGGCCCCACAGCAATGTAGATTGTGCCATTGTTTTGTTTTTGTTTTTTAAATTCTTGATCTGGAAATGGAGAGGGGAGGGCAGGTGTGTGGTTGGGCAAAACACTACCGAGATTGTTGCGTATTTCTCCCTTCACACACGCTTGCCCCAGTTTCAACCTTAGATTGCAGCGCAACAAGAATTGGCAAATCATGATTTTGCTATTTCCCTCATCTTGAAGCAAATCTGCCCAAAACTGCACAGCTATGGGTTGCTGCCAATGTCATGTAGAAGCAGCACTAAGACCCAGGGCATTTTTGCACATCGGTAAAAATAGCATTACACCAGCTGAATGGCGTAGTGCTAAATATTATCATGCCTCCCAGCCACTCCTCAGCTTTTTGCTGTCTCGCTCTAGTCTGCTGCCTTTTCACGGTTCTCACCCTCCACAACTGCTGCTGGAAATGGCTGAAGAGAGCAACGTGCTTTATATGTGTCTCTCTTCTGCATGTCAATCAAGCCAGGCAACCAATCACCTTTCTCCATACTTTAAAGGTCCCACAATGCCTGCTAATGTTTTAAAAATTAATAGTTCTCCATTTAAATTCCTTTGTATAGATGAATAGAGCTTTTTTAAGAAGAAGAAGAGTTGGTTCTTATATGCTGCTTATATGCTCCTCGTAATATTCTGTGGCTTAGTGGTAGAGCATCTGCTTTGTACGCAGAAGGTCCCAGGTTCAATCCCTGGCAACTCCTCTTGAAGGACCAGATAGTAGGGGATGGAAGAGACTCCTACCAGAGACTGTGTATACCTGCTGCCAGTCGGATTAGGCAATGCAGACTCTGATGTACCAAAGGTCTGGTTCAGTGTAAGGCAGTTTTGTGTGTTCAGACAGAGAGTGAAGCTATATTATATCCTTTGAACAGTCTCATTTGCTGCCCTTCTTAGTGGGCCACTACTTTTAAAGGAACAATTATTGAATTTATATTGTCATATTAATTTTTCTATTATAATAAATGATCAGGTAAGGGTAGCTAAATAAAATTTGTTAATAAGTATATATTCAGTTTTTCTTATATACTTGTCTAATTGCAGCTTTCATGTGTTTAAAATATATGTGAAAGACTCCTCTCAGACCTTTTAAGCATTGTTTGGAATCTCTCATTAAAATGGTTTTAGCTTTATTTGGATCTCTGGAAAGAAATACAGTCATGTTCAAGAGCTTTCTCTCTGTGTTGTTTTTTTTTTAAGATTCTTACAGGCCTCACCATATTCCCCACCTGCATAATTGTTGATCTATTTGAGCATGATGAAATATCTCAAATGTCTCATTCCCTGTAGGTGTTCTACTCACAGCTTTGATAATTTGCTTGGTAGGGAGGAGCAAAACAAATGCTTGAGGGTGCTGGGCAGGGGCCAACACATATAAGATCAGCATGGAACTAGTGTATTTTTTATCCTTTACTAATTGGACACTTCCCTTTCATCAATCTAGGAAGATTGGTCTCTGTTACTACAGACAGAAGACTTTAGAGCTGACAGAGTCCTCATCAAGTATGCAATAGAATATATGGCGGAATGGGTTGTACCACTCCAGACAGTCAGGGGGAAGAGTTAGATTTTTAACACTCTGCCTCATAAATCTCCTCATTGGGAAAAAAAATTGCCACATCAGGGGAAACTTTTGATCCTAGCTTGTTGTGTGCTATGCTGATTTCCCACTTATTAATACAAGAGATCCTTGGAAAATGAAATTCCTCACCCGCACGTCTGCAGTGATACAGGCCATTTCACCTGCTCAGTACTCTGCGACCGTATTCTGCTTCAAGTGTAGACCAAGCCTGACATACATAAGCTTATTGCTGCAGTAAGAGCAAAAATCACTTAAAAAAAAAACATTGTAGGTTTAGGTTTTAAGTTGGCAGCTGTGCTTGAAGAAGATGTTTTAGAGGGAATCACTACTGAATTAACGTCCAACAAATTCTTCCCAAAAGGAAAAATTGCAACAAACCCCAGTGATATTTGACAGATAGATTCTTCTGTGTACCAAGAAACTTTGACCCCACAAAAATACTTGCAATAATCAGCAGCATTCCCTCAGTGTTTCCTCAATATCCAACAACGTTACACAAAAGTAACAGCTTTATTTCACTGAGCCCTAAAGAAAGTTACACCCATTGAAGTCTGTTGAAGTCATTGAGTTTAGGAAGGTGTAACTTGGTTTTGACCTTATTTTTTTTCCCTACCTTTAGATACAGAATGCATTTCATTGTTGTACAAACAACATAGAAAGGTTTCTAAAAGCACTGCTGCTTTGACAGAACTGTAGGGAGCAAATCACTTGAGGCTTCTCTGTGTGTGTGTGTTTCAACATTTATAGTGCTTTGTGGAACAGAGCATTAGAATCCATGGGCTCAGAGAAAAGATTACAACATTTTGGAGCCAAAACCTAGAGGTGGTCTTTTCTTTAAAAACTGAGCACATAGGAAAAGGCCTAGATTTCTTTCCTTCATCTCCATATGTGGGATAGTTTTTGGATAGTAATTTGGAACAGCAAGAATAAATAAGGCTATGAATTTAAGAAGACACAGGATGGACAAAATTATTTCTAGAGAAGAGGCCAACAGAAAGTTTGGCTAGGACCTAAATTCATCAAGACAGCTTGAGGCTAGGATCAGGGTACTGGGTCAGGAGAAGTATTTGGAGGACTACCAAGAAAAGTAAAGTTTAGAGGGTGAAACTATGGCCATCAATTTACCATCATTTAGTAATTCAGATCTTTCCTGAATAGCATATAGCTCATGGTCTTACACAGTAATAAAATAACAATGAAGAACTAGAGAATGGGAATTGAGAAACCAGAATTATGGACTATATTCATTTATGTGCTCTTGTTCACAGGTCCGTTGGCTTGCCCCACTTCAGTTTTGCTTCCCCATTTATACAACTCAAATCAATATTTATTTTCATACCATTTTCTTCCTCATAACCTAATTTTGTGGAACTAACTTCAAAGCCTGTTCCTAAGAACAAGCCCTAAAAGGGTCCCCTCCCCTGGCCCCTGGCCCCTGGCCAGGCAGCTTAAGGTGGCTTTGGGCCACAGCTCGCAGCCAAATCAAGTGGGGCGGGCGGGCACTGGGCAACTCATTAGCAGGGCTGAGACAGAGCTCCTTAGCAGGCAGTCAGCAGGCCGGGAGGCCCTCATGAGCAGGCCCAGCCTAGCAGGTCAGGAAGCCCTCATTAGCAAGCCCTTCACCATGACCCTTTGCCCAGGGCCCTCTCTCCTGAGTCACCTGAGAGCAAAGAGGCTAGAGTCCAGGGCCGGAGGGTGGAAGCCGCAGGGGCAGGGCCATTCAGGACAAAGCTGGCTGCACCCTGATTGGCCCTATTCCAACTTGGACAGCCGGACGCGTCCCACCACCTAGGCTGTTTCAGAAATATATAGAGGAACAACAATGGATAAGGATTATACAAAAAGAACCAATAAAAAGAACATGGCGCATCCCTAAAATCAATTAATTGGATCAGCTGCTGAATTTCAACAACTTGTGATTTTCCAAATGGGATTGAACTTCAGCTATCTGAAATGTTAGAAATGGCATATCAGTCTCTCTCTCTCCCATATTGGTCATCTCTTACTGTCTATGTTCTCAGCACTGTCTATGTTCTCACAGAGTGATTAAAATATGGAATTTTCTTCCAGATGATGTAGTGATGACTACAGGAATAAACAGCTTTAAAGGGATGCATGGAGTGACAGGGAAACCTCCCTATTTGGAGGCATTAAGCCTCTGATCCTCAGTGCTAGGAGGTTACATCAGGAGAAGGCCTCAGTCTCGATGCCCTGTTGTTGGCCATCCAGAGGAACTGATTGACCACTGTGTGAGACCATATGCTGGCATAGATGGACCATTGGTCTGATCTTGTTAGGTTCTTATGTTCTAATTTCCTTATGTTAACTCTCTAAGTTTAATTCCTAACAAATTTCATCTCCTTTCCAATTGTCCATTCCCAGGATTGGATGACCTAGTTTTTGTTGTTTTACTTGGGTTCTTCAAACAAGGATTTCTAACATTTCCTTTATATGGTGGACACAGAGAACTCTGGTGAGTATCACTGAGGCAGGCCAGATAATTTAAAAAAAGGTCATCTGCTATCGGAAAATATACAGCAGGCCTTTGAGCATTACCAACGCTTCAGACTCTAATGCTGTTCTTTTGACATTCACAGGTTTGTAGAGTGTTGACAGTCTCTGGGTATAAAGACTTGAACATGATGTCTCCATTGCAAATCACTTCTATACATTTTCCCAATGTCAAGAGGACTGTCAGAAGCAGACATCTGAAGGGTGTGATTTCCTGACAGACTGTTTTATGTACTAATGCTTAAGATCTCCCAAAAATCTGCTCAGCCATTTCAGTTGCCCGAAGGGTTGAGAAATATAAGCACACTTTATGTTGGTGTTTGCCTAAGCATCAGCAAAGTGCATGTCTCTCATTTTTCTGGCTGTTGTCATGCTGCAAAGAAGTACTTAGATATTCCAACAACCACCCTGTTGGTTTTTTTTATCTATCTGCCTGTCCATTCATCTGTCCGTCTGTCTGTTGCTGAAAAAGAAAAGTTAAAGGCAGTGGGTTTTGCTCTTTAAAAAGAAGACAAAGTTGATTGTGAAAAAGCATATAATAAATTGTCATTGGCACCAAAAATTCTAAACGTGTTAAAATGCTCTGATCGTGGCAATACCAGAAAGAACGTTTTGGGGAGTGTTTGTTTTGTAGTGGCAGCCATCTTGGCAGCATAAAGCAGCAGAGCCAAGAGGGGGCTGTAACAAACCAGTCCTCCCATTACAAGCTGAAGTGAGATCTCCTGGGTAAATGCTGTTCGTGGCAGCCAGGATGTGAACTGGCAAGCTGCTTTATCTATGAAGCCAAACTTCTTGAGAGCTTCTACTAGCCTTAATAAACCACTCTGTCCTGCTGTTCCAAGTCTCCTTTCAGTGTGGACTTGGCCAAGCTACTAATAATTAATGCTAATGAATAGGAAGTCAAGGCCAGCTATGAGTGCCACAAATGTTGGCTGGAATGGGGTGTAGAGAACAGCCAGTTTGGAATATGGACCAAGAGATACTCGACATTTTATGGCTAGTTAGGAAAGAATTGCTAAAAGGTTTTTAGCAAACAGAACCAGGGCTGAATCTCCACTGGGCTTTTTATCCCTGGTGACCCTGAATTTTAAAAAGTAATGTACACATTAATTGATTTCTATTTTGACATTCAGCACTTTAAATTTTCCCTCTGCAAAGCAAGAACTTGCAAGACAAATTGATTGTTTTAAAAAATTATTTAACTCAAACTGTCCACCGTGCAGAATAATGCCACAAAACTGATCTAGCTAACATATAAATATTGCAGTTAACATGAAACTGCAACAGACAGTCCCTCAGTGTTCAATTAAATAACTGGTTTTTGCTTGCAAAACTTTTGGGGAGTTAAATCCCATTTTTCCAGTCTATGAAAGTGCTAGTCCTTCTAATAGAGTCTTCTGGCAAAAGAGAACACATTTGACACCACATAAACCAGACTCTAATCTGCAGCTTGAAAGACATAGTCCTGCAATAAATATATCTTATACTCAACATGGCCAAATTTGTGGATACTTAATTCCAAATTTTTCTACAAAATTTAAAAATGATCCAACTTTGCAGAGAAATCTGAAATCTTAAAGAAGAGAGATTAACCTTCCAAATACCAGAAGCAAAATCTGTAGCTTTAAGAGACAAAGGTCCTCATTGGCTGTTGCTAAGCAGCCATAACAGTATTGCCTGCCTTCAAGTCTTGATCTCAGAAGCAGGAGGCAGTGCCCTTTCCAGGGCTCTTTTATTATTTGCATATGTATATAAATACTGTCAAGTTGTAACCAAGTTGTGGTGCCCCCAGCAAGGGGCCTTCAAAGCCAGTGAGAAACAGAAATGGGTTGCTATTGCCTTCTACTGCGGAATCTTCCTTGGTGGTCCCCTACCCAAGTACTGATCCTGCTTAACTTTTGAGATCTGACGAGATAAGGTATACCATACTATTCCACATCCCACTTACAAGTGTGGTAAATATATCTAAATACATGAGCAGGTACAGTAGAACAAAGTATCTGTAAGGATATCAAAGTTGTTTATGTACAGAATTCTAATGACTTCTTGCCTATAAAAAGAATTATGCAGCAGGAGATAAATCATAAACTGCTACCACTCCAGCATTTATTCAGCCGATCGATACGTGTCTTTCTTTCCTAGAAGAGATGACAAAACACAAGGAGAGCAAATGTTCACTTGCTCATCTTTAATGTAAATGTACCTTATGGATTGTTGAACTTTCTAGAGACTACTGCCGTGTTGATTAATTGCTAATGAATGCTAATGAAGGAGTGAGGTGAATATACACTATGATATATTTAAGTGATGATTGATTAGATTTAACACAAGCTATCAGGAGAGTGCTTGTCACAAGCATTAGTCAATGAATCTACCCAGAGCTGCTGGCTCTCTCCCTGTGTGTTCCTCCAGTATTGAAGCTGAGCTGAGATAAATATGATAATTCACCTTTAAAGAACTGCTAAAGAACATCCAGCTTTCAGAATGTACAAGAAGCCTCTTCAGAGGCTGATCAGTGGATTGTGTGAATGTTTATAGAAGAGACTGGGATTAAGGCCACTGGCCCAGTGCACATAGAATCACAGAATCACAGAATCATAGAGTTGGAAGGGCCATACAGGCCATCTAGTCCAACCCCCTGGATCAGCCCAAAGCATCCTAAAAGCATGTTCACACTTTCAAACAAACATCTAGAACAAGCTCCTAAACATGTCAAAGTGTACACACGCAAGCTGCTCCATGTTATTGGAGACAAAGGGTCGCAATCACATAAATCCTTTCTGCAGATACTGGGATGGATCCATCAATACAAGGATTCTTGTCCACAGAGTTCCATTCTTCCACCAACCCTCCCTCCCCCATGGCAGCCTGAAATTCCCCCAAAAGATCCTGTTCCTGGGGAAGAATAGATCACCACAAACAGCATTTTGATGGGCATTTCAGGCTGTGAGTGATAAGGTGGAAAAAACATGTTCCATGGAAATAAATCCTTGTACCTGTGGACACATCTAGTATGGAGCCAAACCAAGGCCACCAAACATCATCCTACTCTTCTCTACCCACGTTAAGTGAATGTGTTGAGAACTTTTTGAGAGTTTTAGTGTAAACCTTGAGAGCCATCCAATTGTCAGGAATGTCAACACTGCAGTCCGGATTGTACTGTGAACTATCAGTCTCCCTTGTACTACCATCATCAACCTCCACAAGCCAAGGAATACTTCAGGCAGACGCACCAGGCCTATGAAAACAAAATCACTATTGATCTAACTTTTGGCGACTCAGGTCCTGGCATCCAACAGCAAATATTTCAAGCAACTAACTTTTGCATGATAAAGGACAAGGGATGGGCCTTTCTAAGATATCTAAAATGAAAAGTAACCCCCCCCCCCGCCATAGAATGAAGCAATTGGCCCCAGAAATCTGTGTAATCATTTCTGACCATGAAGAGGGCATGACGAGAGAATTTTAGTGCATTAATATCAGTATGTGGAAAAGAAATGTGTGAATTGGTCTTATAGAAAAGTGAATCAAAACCGATAGGCCACCTAATTGTTTGGGTAATAATCTCTGCATGTCTGAGCTGTCCTAAGGAAAACTAGACCCTTCTAAAACTACACCCTTCTAAATTAATTTCAATGGGTTTAGAAATCTAATAAATCTTACCAAAAAAATAAAATAATGAAATAAAATAGAAGGATGTAGCTTAGTTCAGGATGGCACTGTGAGTCTGCTAAAACATTAATTGCAAAATCTTTATGTGGCCCATTCCTCATGGCAGCATGTGCCACTGGCAGTGTGGTGTTGCGGAGCTTTATGCTCCACAGCTTTCTGTGTCCCCTATGGGGACACATTCCAGCAACGGAGCAGATCCAATGCTGAAATGTGTCTCCAGTTCCCCACTCCTCCACTTGCGGCTAGCTGGGTGACCTTGGGCTAGTCGCAATTTTCTTTGTGCTAATCTCACAAGTAGCCCTCTTAGAGCCCCTCAACCTCACCTACCCCACAGGAACTCTGTTGTACAAGAGGAATGTGTTTATAAGTTGTCTTTGGGACACTTTTGGGTAGTGAAAAATATGAAAAAAAACAGCTCTTCTTTTCTAGAGCCATCATAACATTGTTTGATATTGACGTTTATATGCCATCTGTTTTATAGTTGATCTTTGTTTTTTTCTTTATGTACCCCATAATTCATAGACATTCTATTAGGTAAATTTGGGTAGCAATGTGATTGCATCCTGGAATTATTTCGGTCTTCATAGACTTCAACAATGTAGTATTTTTATGTACCGAAATAGTCTATTTTACCTCTTTGCTTTCATTTCAAAGGTAGAGAGAAACTGATGGGAATTGTTGATTTCAGTCTAACCCAGATCATGAACTAAACCAGTTCAATCTCTCCCTTTTGGCTATTCACCTGCTCAATCAAAACCAGCTGCTGTCTCATTTTCCAAACAGCCTCAGAAAGACATATTATTTGGTTAATCTTTTCCCAAGCCCATGATTCTTGAATGGGCTATACTCACGATGAATGATTTATGCTTCTGTTTATTCCAGAAAGTGTTATAGTTTCCCATCATTTCCCTCCCTGTTTTCCAAAAGATTTTCCAAATAGCAGAATTCCCACCTTTTGGGTAGGTTTATATTCAAACCAGAGATTCTGAAGTCTAAATGCATTATTTCAAGAGCATTTTGTTACAGATGATTTTGAAAATGAAAAATGCTATCATAAATCTTTCTCATAGACTTTCCACTGGTCTTGCCCCTTTTCATACTTCAGAGCATCTTTAACACAAGCATCTTTACCATAAGTAATATTCAGAATATTCTTCCCATTGCAATATAGGTTTCAGGTTTCTGAGTTTCACTGCTGTAATGAAATAAGAACAAACAGCTTCTAAGGGGCATCACCATGTAGTAGTTCCAGTCTTACCTAGAGGATAGGTTTCAGAAGGTGGTACTGGGGGATTTCTGCTTAGCCCCTTAGCCTAAGGGGTACCACAAAGTTCCATTTAGGTCCCTATGCTCTTTAACTTCAACAGGAACTCGTTGTGTTATGTCATCTGGAGATTTCGGTTGAGCTGTCACCAATATATAGAAGACACTCAGATCTATCTCATACTTTTAGCTAATTTCAGGGAGAAATAGAACCCCCAAACCAGATCCTGGAGTTAGTTTTAGGGTGGATGTGGTCCTAATAAACTGAAGTTTAATAACTAAAGTTATATTTATGGGTGGAAGAACTGACCTGGGATTTAAGGTGTCACCTATTCTATGTGAACTCCCCTTGAAGGAATAGGTCTGTATTGTGGGGGTACTCTTGGACCTAAGACTACTGCTCAATAAGCTGGTGGCAGCTGTGATCTTGATCTTTTCTGCACCCAGAATTAGGCCCGGCTGGTGCTCGTATGATTGTGGTGCTAATCCCTGCTTCCACATGATTTTGGTGCTGGCCTGGGCCTGTCCCAGTCATGTCCCAATTCAGGCCCTCCATTGCCTCATGGTAAGGAAGCGTGGATATTTGCAAACTGCCCCCGTTGCAAAAACCTGGAGGCAGCCTGGCACAGTGCCACCAGTGCAGAAAAGGTACAAGAGTAACTTTTCACAGATTTGACTGGTTAGCCAGCTGCAGCCTTTCCTGGGCAGAAAAGATCTGGCCATTTTGTTACATGCCTTACTTATGAGATTAGATTACTGCCACAAGCTGTATGTGGGACTGCCCTTCAAAAGGCTTGGGAAACTTCATTTGGTTCAGAACACATGGACACAGATCTCCCATTGATACTGATAGTTAGTACTTACAAAGGTGAAGAATAGTCCAGTGATTAGCAGTCCAATCATTTGCATGCTTTCTAAAAAGTATTTATTTATTTTTATTTATTTTTATTTACTTATTTATTTTTGCATTTGTATGCCACTCTTTCCCAAGGACTCAGACCTTCTCGCAATAATCATATGAACAATTAAATGAACAATACACTATAAAATTATGAAATTAACATATAAAATCCTAAAATACAATTTAAGTCAAACGTCAAGCAAATTCTAGTGAAAGAGGGGCACAAAGTATGCTCTTGGACATCAGTAGGTGGATATCCCATTAATTTGAGTATAACTTCCTTTCAGAAACATATTGCTGCTCACTGAAATATTTATACGTACTAACAAGCATTTGGGGGGTTAAAAAATGCCCATGTCTGTTCTGTCTTAACATTTGGAGTTTTGACAACCCAACCTAAAAAGTGGACCAAATTACTGGCATGCTTTCCGGTTAAATCAAATACTGGCCAGCTAGAGTCATAAAATGGGTAATAAACTTTTTATAACATGTAATAAATAAGAATGCTCACCGAGGCTGTGTGTGATTGAAACAGGCACTTCTTCATACTTTGCTTTTTTTATTCCGGGATTTGCCAACACCTTCTCTTCCATCTACAGATTCCAGGAGCTTTCCCTTTTGCTTCTGTAGAAAGAAGAAAAGAAATGTTGTGAAATGTGATCATTATGGGAGCTTCTTGATGTATAGAGATTGATATTTGATACTCTTAAATAACTGCAGTCATCATAATATACTGCTTTCTGTTGCTGTTTTTCATGCCATACTTTCTTTAAAAAAAAGTAACAGCAAACACTTAGATGAAGTTTTTAAAATATGGTTTTGACTTCATGGTATTTGTACCTTTTTTCTTGTTCACTATCCCAGATTTTATTTTGACATTCATGTGTCTTTCACATAACAGTAACATTGCACCAAAATGTTTGTCATCCGTAATTAAAAATCTACTTCTAGGTGTATTCTTATTTATATTGGGGGAGATATAGATAATAACTTTTTTATAGCACAAAGAGAGTATTTCCACATTTACCTCACAAATATGAAAACTGAGGCCCAGTAGAAAACCAAGTATCAGAGTAACTTACTACAATATGTAGGTGATCATATGGAAATCAATTGTTGTCCTTTGTTTTGGCAGTTCCACCGTTTGTACGTTAACCTGTATGTAACCACTTACATTGCAGTGGAATTTTAGCTTTCAAAAAAGAACTCCACTCATGCAGCTCCAGCTGTTAGGCTTGGGAGAATTTTGCAGTTCACTTCCTTATCCAATGAGAATATACATATGGAAGCCTGTTTACATGTGCATAAAGTCCTTAGCTGGATCATGACAAGTATGCTTAATCACAAACTTGTTTTCCATTTGTAGCTGCATTGTGTGCACTCAAAATCACTTTATAGAAATATAACTGCCTGTTCCATTGTAAACCAAGAGCTCCTTTGACGCCAACATCTAGCTGTGCCAAAATCCTGAACTAGCTGGAAATAACAATGCAGACAAACTATGCCCCCTTGACTACAAGGATTTGGAAAAGAAAACAATGGCATTATCACAACTGTGTTAACAGTTCCATGTTCTGCTCTATTTACTCCGGCATTTTATAGACTGTGGCTTCCCGCTTGTCATTTTTCGAGGCTCTGTAATGAATCCAATCTGGGTGAATATTGGGAAATGATAGAATGCAAAGTGTGAGAACACACCTGAGGTCCCGTTGCCCTCAGAGTGGTGATTATTAATGTGAAAGAGTCAGGATGTGAAGAAGTGTCCAAAGTTCTTACTGGCAGAATTGATAGCTCACAGCTTCAGCATCCCCTGGCCTTTGCCAGCTGTTCTGCACCTGGAAATGGAACAAAGAAATCTCCTCCTTCCATTTATCTTTCTTGTACTTGTTGCTTTTGGGACCACAATGGCAGGTGATGAAAAAAACCCTAGTAACAGAGGTCTAAGTATCCACCTGCAGAGTACTGTTTCGTAGGCTCATGTTTCTCTCTTAGTCAAAACTCAATGGCTAAAGGATGGGGATTCTTCTTCAGATTTCTTTAAACAACAAATCACTCAACAGCATGATTTAATAATCCTAATTGACCAAGACTAGGGGAAATAAATTCCTGTGGGGAAAAAGCGAGGATTGTCCTGAATAATAAGGGATTTGATAAAGGCAAAGGACAGCATCCTATGCTTTCCCTTACTAGGGAGATCTGGGACATTTATTGTCCTATCCTGTCCTGTCCTGTCCAATCCTATTATACTAAAGTGTAATGCACAAACACATCTCTTGCAAGTGTGATCTTCATTTAAGTGAAAGAAGCTAGGTTCTCTCATTTCAATGAACTGAATTCGAATTAATTAGTTTAATGCATTTATAGACCACCTTTCTGTCAAAACAATAAACAGTAAAAAGGATTTGAACCGAGTTCTCCCCAGTCACATTCTAGTTATATCACACTAGCTTCCCACAATTGTCTACAGCCAAAGCTTAAGTTGCACCTGCTTTGATTCTAGTTTCTTGAAACAGGACTCACACCTAAAGGATTTACCGCATATACTCACATATAAGCCAAGTTTTCCAGCACAGTTTTTAGCACTAAAAAGCCCTTCTCGGCTAATACATGCGTAATTGAAATAACAGTCTGCTCCCAGCCAGCCAATCGTAGCATTGCTTTTTGCAGCTGAGCTTTTTGCAAGTAAGTTAGTTGCTCCCAGCCAACCATTGCCTTCTGCAAAGGTCTTGAAAGCTGACAGCTTGTGGGACATCAACGGTTTGACTGAGGTTTGACTTTTTCCCCCCTTCTGTGGGGTGGGTGGGGGTGGGTTTTGAGGGTGCTTTGGGATTTATTGTTTCTTTCTCCTAGTGTTTCTTTCTTCTTTTATCTGAGGAGCAGCACTGTTTGCCTTTTCATCTTGGGGTTGTGTTTCTTTTAAAAGTTGATTTTTACAATTCTTTCTTTCAGTTTTCAGTTTTACGATTGTTTATTTCAGTGTTTTGTTCTGGGGGGGCACTATTTGGTAGTTGTTTGGTAGCTGTTGTACTTGTTGTAGTAGGTTGCCAACTTTGGGTACTATTGTTCTGGTTTGCTAGCCTGGGGGGCACTGTTTGCTGGCCTGGAGGGCACTGTTTGGTTCTCCTGCCACAGCTGTTCTCACAGAACAGTTCTGTCAGTGCTTTCTCAGGGTGTCTGGCATCAAGAGAGGAAGGGAGGGCAATTGTAAGCCGCTTTAAGACTTCTTTGGTTAATGAAAAGTGGGGTATAAAAACCAGCAGCTACTCATCCTCTTGACTTTTCTGTATTTGTTGGGGGGCAGAGGCTGGATGGAGAGCCTGTGATGATGGAGTATGGATTAAGCGCTTAGGCCACCTTGTAAATTTACTGCTGCATTTCTACCCTTGGCTTATATGCGAGTCAATAAATTTACCCAGATTTTGTGGTAAAATTAGGTGCCTCAGCTTAGAGTAAAGGGAAGGCGAGTATAAGCAGCTTTGAGCCTCCTTCGGGTAGAGAAAAGCGGCGTATAAGAACCAACTCTTCTTCTCTTCTTCTTCTTATAAGCGGGTTGGCTTATATGCGAGTATATACGGTACATCTGGCATTGTTAAAACTACAATACCTACAACCCATTGCTAAATCTACAATACCCACAAGGAAGTGAGGAAACAGACAAAAATGGGCCACACTTAGGTTTAGGCTCATCTGTGCTTTTGCACAAACTTTTAATCAGTTCAATGTTCTTCTATGGACCCAATGAATTGTTTAGAGAGCCAGCTTGGTGTAATGGTTAGGAGTGCAGACTTCTAATCTGACGAGCCGGGTTCGATTCTGCGCTCCCCCACATGCAACCAGCTGGGTGACCTTGGACTCGCCACAGCACTGATAAAGCTGTTCTGAATGAGCAGTAATATCAGGGCTCTCTCAGCCTCCCCTACCTCACAGGGTGTCTGTTGTGGGGAGAGGAAAGGGAAGGCGATTGTAAGCCTCTTTGAGACTCCTTTGGGTAGAGTAAAGTGGCATTTAAGAACCAACTCTTCTTCTTCTTCTTCTTCTTCTTCGTCTTCTTCTTTAGGTACTACATTCCTTTATGCATACAAACACAGACGAGACCCTGTGAATAAATATCTTTATGGAAAATCCTCTCCTGTGTCTGTGATACATTTCAGGTTGGGGAATCTGTGTGAATGGAGCCTTACAACAAACCATCAAAAGCTTACAGATCTGAGCTTACTTAAGGTATAATGAGCATCCCTCCCCTCTGAAGCACATAACATGTGATTTCTAATTTTATCCTTGTGCTCTTTATTTACTCTTACCTTGCCTTGTCCATATTTAGACTGCTTAATGAATCAAGACAAGTGGTGCTGTAAAACTAATGAGAAGGTCTAAAGCAGGAAGGGGGAGGAATTACAGTATGTTACAACCCACACATACCAATTAGAAATGTGGCTTTTATACAATTGTAACACTTCGGGAGGTGTTAAGAATTCCAATTTCATACACACACACACACACAGAGAGAGAGAGAGAGAGAGAGAGAGAGAGAGAGAGAGAGAGAGAGAGAGAGAGAGAGAGAACGAACTCTGTGACTTTAACAAAAAGTACCAAAGAGTAGGTTCTGTGGAAAGAATAGACAGTCAAGTTCCTCAGGCTCAGTCTAAATTATAATATAAATTATAATATAAATCAGCTATATTAATAACAAAGGGACAAGCTGGAAGCCACACTGAAGAACAGTGGCTTCGAATCTAGAGGACAAAGAAGGTCGGTTTCCTCTCTGATCTCTGGAAATTACTCCCTGCAGTTTTTCAGAAATCCTTGGTGGAACACCCATAAGATATATAGAAAGGCATTGAAGATGGCTGAATGCCTTCTGCCCAGTGAATTAGTGACTTAGTCTGCGATTCTAAGCCTTGATTGGTATCTGGTATTTGATTTTACTGACTGTGGTTTGTTGTGAGGTCTGAATGCCAAAATCCCATTTGTTGGATAGGACCACCCATCACAGCCTCCTTCACAAAGACTGGGAAGCACAAACTTACAAAAGACTCAAGTTGCATTCAGCTATTGCTGCTTCTTTCTAAGGACATTCCTCTTCTCCTTCTCCCCTATCCAAGCATAAATCCAGGGGTACAAAATGCCCTGGGGGTGCTGGTGGGAAGGTATGTAAGAAGCCCCTAGACTTCGGCATCAGTTAGAATCTTGTCAGATATGGTCTACTGATTCCATATCTAACATTGGTTGCTAATTGATTTATGAACTGTATAAATGCTTGTATGTCTGTTTCTGAAAGGTATAGAAAACAACTAACTTTGCAAACAGTAACTGCCCTAATTTGTATATTCCTTAATTTGTAGATTCAGCAAATTTAACTGTCTCCTGAGCTATATTTTAAGATAGAGAATACTGACACGTGTGTGTGTATGACAAGTATCACAAAGATGATACTTCCACTCCTGATCCGCCCTAGAGTAGGGGGACTGAAAGGCAGCAAGTCTCATTTTCTACCCAACATCCTCTGTCGGAACCAATAATCACTTATTTTAATCCTTCGATTGACTTGAAATTATAACAAATGCTCTCCCACACCAAGAGAACTCTTGGGACATTTTGAAATCAATCCAAGAGTTAATTAAAGTGAGTGATTATGGATTTCTAAAGATGCTTTCCTTCCACTGTTCCACTTCGAATTGGTGATTCACCTCCCAAGTGCAAAAACAATAGATAACAGGATATGAAATGATTCCTCGTTCCTTAGTTCAGGGGTAGTCAACTTGTGGTCTTCCAGATGTTCATGGACTACAATTGCCATGAGCCCCTGCCAGCAATTAATCGTGGCCGTTATTTAATGCCTATATTAACTGTCCATCTTCACTGTAGAGTAGGGGTAGTCAACCTGTGGTCCTCCAGATGTTCATGGACTACAACTCCCATGAGCCCCTGCCAGCAAATGCCAGCAAATTCTGGCAGAGGCTCATTGGAATTGTAGCCCATGGACATCTGGAGGACCACAGGTTGACTACCCCTGCTCCAGAGTATTTATATAAGCGAATGCTGTTGTGGAGTGCTTAAGGAATGGTCTGATACCTCTCATCTAACTCAATGGGAGTCCCATTTCTCTGCCAGTGTTGTGCGTAAAGGTGAAATCCCTTAGGCACTCCTAGCCGATTTCATGCAGTATGATGTAACTGGGATGGAAATGCTTAGGAATATCCAAATCATCAGTCAAAGTTTGCACACCAACACATGAATCCTTCCTCCCACATGGCTCTATGAAATGAGCCTGCTCAGTCTCTGAAATGAGGCCAGGTGTCACAGGATTATGGACATTTTGTGAAGGGTGCTATGTTTGGTTGTTTAAAAAACACATTTTTTTTAATCCCAAAGGAGTCTTCACAATTGGTAAAAATAGTGTCAGTGAACAACCCACTGGTCTTTCTGAATGCAAAGAAGTTTCATGCTGACCTGTTAGAAATAATCCGGAAGGAGAGCACAGGGACCCAGCAGTCACCTGAGGATACAAGCAAGGTACAGCATGCTTAATAATAGTGTGATCATGTAGGATTTCATAGTACTACATCATGGGACAAAGAGGAAACGGTATTTCCAATCTTATATTAGGATGGATTTTTTTTTAAACACCTTGGTGGAAAGAGACGTAGGGATAGATGACACACGTTTTATAAATGATATCTCAGATCTGATATCTGTTGTCATCTATTCGGAAAACGCTTTTGCAGGACTCTTGAGATGTAGGATGTAGGATTTCCTACAGGAAAGAGATGGACAGGACATTTAGAGCCCTAGAGCAGGGGTAGTCAACCTGTTGCCCTCCAGATGTTCATGAACTATAATTCCCATGAGCCACTGCCAACAAATGCTGGCAGGGTCTCATGGGAATTGTAGTCCATGAACATCTGGAGGACTACAGGTTGACTACCCCTGCCTTAGTTGATGCCTTCTTTGAAGCCTAGCAGAGACAGCTGTGACTCTAGCATCCCATAATGTTCCCAGTGATGTTGCAAGCCAAAAGAATGTTGTAAATAGAAACCAAACTATATAAATAAAGTAGCATTCCAGAAAGCAGCACCAATTTGTAGACAAACACCCTGGACAATTAGGAACTAATGTCTATAAAATATCCTGTTGCCACAAGGCACATACAATGATTAGAGACAGGCACTTCAGAAAATGAAGACATCTCTGGATGGAGGACGGCTTTGTAAAATGATGCTCAATAATAGCAGCCAGATGTCCCAAGAATATTGTCAGGCTTAGCTTTTTGGTGGGCTCACGGAGGACAGTTAAGGAAGCCATTTTTTTTTCAGGAAAGAGATCAGAATCTGAGCTGCTCCCATCTTTGCATTATACTTTTGTAGCACTGAAGATGTTCCTATGCAACTCTTAAAAAGCTGGTGAAAACTTATGCACCCTGCTTGACATAAGGCCAGTGTTATGAAAGTCAGTGCTGCATTGCTACTTTCATGCTTTATGTGGGTGAAAGATGGTAGATCTCTTGAACTCCCCTATAGGTAAAGGTAAAGGTATCCCCTGTGCAAGCACCGAGTCATGTCTGACCCTTGGGGTGACGCCCTCCAGCGTTTTCATAGCAGACTCAATACAGGGTGGTTTGCCAGTGTCTTCCCCAGTCATTACCGTTTACCCCCCAGCAAGCTGGGTACTCATTTACCGACCTCAGAAGGATGGAAGGCTGAGTCAACCTTGAGCCGGCTGCTGGGATCGAACTCCCAACCTCATGGACATCGCTTCAGACAGCATTTCTGCTGCTTACCACTCTGTGCTACAAGAGGCTGCTTGAACTCCCCTATAGGGCAAGATTAAAAAATAAAACCACCTCACAGGTAGTAGAGGTAACAAGGGGAAAATACTTCCTTGCACACTAGTTGCCTCCTGTGACCTACGTCTTTGCTAAGGAGAGCAGTGTACAAAAAAAAAAGCTTTGAAGATTTTAGACTTCTTTGCTCTGGAAGTAAATCCAGAAATATCCCAGAGAGCTTTCAGCTTTGAGGGGGCAGGGGGTGATTTGAGAGTGCGTAGCCTTCATACAAACTCTGAAACACAGACTACCCAAGACTCTAGCTTCCTCAGACCTAATGGGCAAATGTATACCCATCCTTGATGAGAACCCTTCCCTATCACTGATTCTGAACTATGTCCCTCCATATCTTTGTGAGATTCCGCCATGGTTTCATTCACTTCCTCCTCATTGCTATTAATGCCAGACCATTACCTAAGTAATAACAAAACCCCAAATAAATTGAGTTTGTGCAGCATCCATGGCTCAGTAGTACAAAATCTGCTTGCTATCCAGAAAGTCCTGGTTCAATCCCCGTCATATCCAGATTTTTTGAAAGGATCAAGTAGCAGGGGATGTGAAAGACCTCTCCACTCAGACTCCAGAGAGCTGCTGCAAGCCAGAGGAGATGATACTGATCTTCGCAGATCAAGGGTCTGAGTCAATATACGAATAGGTTCATGTATGTTTTCAAGTGCCTACTGTGTTATCCTAAATAAATAAGCGTAGAAATCTGAATGCCCTGGCTAAAGCCTGACACCTCAGGAAACTGAAATTTGCAGTAATTGCATCAATTACAGCAAGGCTTCTCACAGTTACACACATTCACTGCCAAGATGTCTCAATGGGTTTGGATTAGAAGAAAGAGGATTTTTACAAGGCTCAGGAGGGCAAATTGACACTGAATAGGAAAACAGTAATTATTATGTTTGGGCCATTGCAAAGAGAAAAGTTTTGTTAAATGTACAAAAGACTATTTTTTTGAACCCAGATGATCTGACAAGTCAAAACCATAGAAATCATATATTGCCTGGAGTGGCAAAAATATCATGTATAAATAATCTTTTATACCAACGGGCCTACTCAATACAGCAGGAGCTCCTAAATAATAAGTATTGTGAAGACCTTAAAACAATAATAATGATTGGTTTGTTTTTTGACTGAAGACTTCTTTACGTTTTTTTTCCTACCTACAGACGGCAAAGGGTGATCCTCAAAAGAAGACTGCCCTTCTAAGTCCATTGAAATTGATGGTCTTAGAATCATTTGACGCTGTTTAGGATCGCTGTCGGAGGTTTTTTTGTTTTGTTTTTTGCTGCTTTGCATATGGAAGCCGACACAGAGAGCTCAGGGAAAATAAAAGCAACCTCTGAAAATACTTGGGTGATGAATCTCTGTGTTTATGGCGTCTCAAGGGCCCTGCCAATCTGAATTCAGACAGTGCCCCCGATATAGAGAAGATATAATTGCGTACAACAATCCACAGGCAATCCATATATGACAGAGGCAAGCAAGCTGCTTGATGAATAGCTGTTGTTTTGAGTTTTACAGATATCAAAGCATTAAAATATTATACCACTGTGTATCTTGAGACTAATTCTGTACTTAAGTATTTTTTTCAGGGCATTGATATTTCTGGGATGCCTTGATAATGCCTTTAGCTTCTTGGTTTTCTTGGACATTACAAAACATCGAAGCATCTTAGAATATGCCTGGCCCAGCAATTTGTCATGCAATCTACTACAACAAATTATATGAAAAGGTGACTGAGCGGCCAACTGGCATCTGTGGAAAATCCTATTCCTCCTAAAGGAAATAAAGCTATTCTGCATTGACAGGACAGAAGGATTGGGCCACTGTCTTGTCTTACTGTTCGTCTTTCATTCTTAGTGCACTTTTCTCCTTCCTTTCCCAAGATTAGTGTGCATCTATCTTTGGGATGCTTGACTGGTGGGGATGGGTAAGGATTTCTATTGCCCCAGTGCTGTTTTTCGCAAGTCTGGTACTGCTTTTTCTCACTACAGAGCATAGAATCACTTGGGAGAGAACCTCAACCTGGGCAGAAGATTTAGCTTGTTGTGAATAAGCAGATCACAAAGGAAGGCATGTATATCATCTGTATTAGCAACGTTGGTGTCTTCATACTGAGGTCCTGGGTATTGAAATGAGCCATGTAGAGGACAGGAGTAGATTCCTGAATACTGGAGAGAGAAAATTTCAAAGACCAAAGATCAAAGATCACAGTTCCCCAAAACTACCCTGCCCAAATGGTGTGGGCTGATAGCCATGTATGCAGGGTGTCTCTTGAAGGGACAGGGAAGGACAGCACTTGTAAGCCTCTGAGACTCCTGCTGCTGTTGTCTAAACCATAGTAGGGAATAATATGCAGGTTTCTGTTAGCCACAGTAGGGAGAAGAGAAACAGGTGGCAAATCTGAGCCTAAATAGAAGAGCCCAATTGTATCTTATTTCCTCAAGAATCCTTTATACTGCTCTGTTTCTCCCATTCTTCAGTTGGTCCCAATGCCACCCCATCACAGGGATTTTAACTCAAGAGACAAATCTGTTTTGTTGGAATCATCCTGCAAACCTGAGACAAGTTCCTACGATAGTTTCAGGCTAACACACTTCCTGGCCAGAGCAGTGGGGTAGCTAAAGAAGTAGCTGGAGCTGGGCCTATAAAGCAAACCTGAAGTCAGATAAACACTATCACCAGTTTTTTAGGTCATAACACAGATTACTGAATTATGTTAAGCAATTTAAGGCTGATAAGCATTAGCAGTGCAATTCTATGCATAGAGGCATGCCCACAAGCCAGAGCTTTGCTCCCCCAACATGGTGACATCACTTCTACATTGGAAAGCTCCTGGAAAGCCCCCCCTCCTTCGCTGCTGGCAGCACCAGTGCACATGACTACCATAGGCAGAAGAGCTCTCTTCCATTGACAGAAGTACCTTCCATTAACAGAAACAGAATCCAACCTGAACCCAAAACTTGGATCCAACCCTAAAAGTTTGGAATTTCCAAAACCATCAGCCAGCTATGGCTAGACCAGATTGCCACAGAAACACCTTGTTGAGTATTTCTTGGTCATTTTAACCTAATATAGCACCTGTTTGTGCAATATGATGCATTGCCATGTCAGACATTTTGTGTTATTCTGAAATTAAATTGAAATGAATCTTTAAAAGGGGGCTGAACTCCATAGCCTCACAGGAGGTCATAACATTTCAAAACTTTAGAGAACATCGGTGTGATATGACCTGTGCACAAAGCCTTGTCTAACAACGGGGGGAAAAGAGTAAGAATTTAGCAGACAGGCAGAAAAAGGTGTGGTCTTTTAAGATAAGCTTGCCATAAGGAGTGTGTTGTAATTTTGAGAAAAAAGAGGGAAAGGGCTTTCAGTAAGGGGATATGTTCTAGCAAAGGAAATAGAAGCAGGTTTGGAAATGTTCGTAGGAAGGTTTAGGCTGCTTTTTTTAAAGTTTGCTGTCCTGGAATTCTTGCATTTATTTATTTATTTGTGTTTAGATTTATTTCCTGCTGCTCTCGGCCAAGTCGGCTTGCAGTGGCTTACAAGTTAAAACCATCAAAATTATAACAAAACCAAGTAAAAACACAATAAACCCTTACAGTAGTATAAAATACAAAACAGCGGGAAGTATATAATCCCCCCCCCCAATTAATCCTCATGCCACGGGTGGCTGGTTAAGATGTAATGATGTAATGGTATCTAGATAGCAAAAGACATCTAAGGAAGGGGGGGCATAGATCTTCGAGCCCTAGCCTTGACGAAATGCCTGGTTAAAAACTCTATCTTGCAGGCCCTGCAATAGCTCCAACAGGGTCAGTTCACCTGGGAGCTCCTTCCACCAGGGAGGGGCCAGGATCAAGAAGGCCAAGGATCACACATTTATTAGTACCTGCAGAGCACAATTTGAAGGGGAAAAATTTGACACTGTTATATGCTAACAGGAAGGTTTTGGCTGCCTTTTTTGCTTTCCTAGAATTCTTGAATTTCAAAAAAAAAAAAAGGATACCACTATGAGCCATCTTCCCTTTGAAATTATACTGCCTTTTTTCTGACATTAGAAACTTTCTTACTATCAATGGCATCTTGTTTTCCCACATTAGCTCTTTAACAAAATGAGGCATTCTAGAACTTCCTGTCAGCTCTGGTACAGATTTTCCTCTGCGGTGTCGTTTTGCTACTGTGGAGAGGGAAGGACAACCAGCTAAGGAAAAAGGGGTTAACATTAACTTGTGATAACTGTACCATTAACACATGTCATCAGTGGAACCATGTGCTAACATTAATCAACTCCAACACTTTCTTTTTCATGTATAAAACGTCTGCTGGCATTATGCTCCAGCAAGGAAACATTTCCCCTTATTTAAATATTGGGAAGGAAAAAAATTATCTATGAGAATTATAATTGTATTTACTTTCAAGACATTATGTTGCTCAGTGCCAACAATTTTGCTTCATGACAAAGATATCCTTATTTCTATACCGCTAAGAAAACTGGAGTTTATCCGTGTAATATAGAACACTGCCCTGAGCTGGTTTACTAGGAGGGCGGTATAGAAATTAAAGAAAGAAAATATTGTCCCTCTGCTTTATACTTGCCACATACACTGACTTGTAGCCATCTAGCCCTTTATCCGCCCACTATGTGCATGGGATGCAGCTTCATTCCTCTCTGTTCCTTTCAAGTGGATGACATCAATCCATTTGCTAAGCAGAAGTGTTCTTATGGAAAAGAAAGGAAGGACCATTTTGCTCTACTGTATATCTTCAGTTGTTATAAGGTTCACCTATTTTCAAAGAGTCGAAATTCTTCCCACCTGAATTCTTTTTTAAAGCTCCCAGTTTGGCTTTTCGGCTGAATTTAAGTGAACTGTTTTATGCCCTTGTTACAACCATTTTAACTTGTCCAGGGGTCATTGTTAGCATTTAAGCACCTTTTGAATGTATTGAAAGTTCTCCTGTGTAAACTGTATATGCTAAAACGTGTGCGAGAATGAAAGTCAGCAAACAGCCAGCCGACAAACATTAAAACCACCTGCACAGTTCTTTTATTATTAAGTTGAAGCACTTCCCAAGACATGATCAGACAAATTTAGGAATTTAACAGCTTCCTCATTTTTGAGCCCCTAGAGTTTCCCTGAACTTGACCACATTTCCTTGGAGCCTTAAAGACTTTCCTGGGAAGAAGTTCTTTAACTTTCTGTGAACTAAGAATAGTGTCTACAGCTTGGATAAAATATAGATTGACATTTAAAGAACTTTCTACAAAATGCAGAATCTTATTTTGGATATTATGAGCTTATTTAGTTGTGGGCCCAGGACCGTAGAAGGAAGTACAGGTGAGAAATTGATTAAACAGACCCAGGTTACTTTGAAATGGGAAAAGCCACAGCTTTATTGATTACATTGAGAGGCACATTGGAACAGCATGGGATGAATCCTGGATCAGGTGACCCACCTGCCACTCAATAAAACCCACTAGTGGAGGTGAACCCAAGGAGTAGCAAACCCATGGGAACCACATGGGCACAAACCTCTGCATGGGTTGCTTGCCACCTGGAGTGAGAGCTCCCAAATTGACCGTGCCACTGAACTGGATCCATACCAAGACTCCTTAAAGAGGTGGACATGCAAGATGTGGACATGCAGACACCACATCCAGCAGAAAGGAGAGACTGTAATGCCCCTAGAGGCATTTCACTCCCATATTTAACCCTCTGGTTTTTCTCCTCCTAGCTTCAAAGTGACAGGAAATAAAATTTGAGGGTTAAGTGGCTCCTAACCATTTAAACCCTCCTAATCCACTCCCTACTGATTTGGGGACAGAAGAACTGGAGGGTTAAATAGAGTCATTTAACCCTCCAGTTTTGCTCCTTACTGTTTTTTGTTTTTTTGTTTTTGCAGTGAGCAGAAAACAGGTGTTTAAACTTTAAATGGCTCATAAACCTATATGAATAGATTAGCTCACAAACCGGTATATACATTTGTGCAGGTTTGTGATGGTTCATGGTTCATCTGACTCAGCTTTCCTCCATCCCTTGCTAGCTGTTTTCAGTGATAACCTCTTTCAGAGTCCAGATCAGTATATACGTTGGTTATTCCAAGAACCATTGGGTTTTCTGAACTATTAAGATGTCTGTGGAGAGTGCCAGAATTCTAAAAATTTGGTTTTATGCAGTGTCTCACTGCCAATTGATTGGTGTCACCAGGGAAACACTGGATCTGATAAGAACTGGGTAGCATTTCTTCTCTATCGTTCTTCAGGTGAAAACATCATAAAAACTAATGTAGAAATTCCAAGCACAGAGTTATGGATTGGTGAGGCTGAAGAGAGGCTCAATAACTTGTCAGAAAGTCGATACTCTGTGATAAAAGAACTGTAAAGATTCTAACTGTCATGAGAGAGGAGAGTCATGTACTGTAGAAATCATCATTTTAAGGCAATCTTGACAGGGGAGCAAATGAGGACTTATGCAAAGCTTGCAAGCACAGAAGCCTTCAATGCATTTTTCCCTCAGACGTATAGCACTGCTTCCCTCTTGCTTTGAAAGTTTTTTGAATGGGAAGAATCGTATGGTTTGAGCCATGGATCGATCGTAGAACTTCTGAACTGAGCTCTGGAATCTAACTGCAAACCCAGCTGCTACTGTATTTTCCTCACCCCCCCCCCAACACCTCAAGCAGCCCTGTGTCAGAAGCCATGTTTTTGGGTCACCACCATGACTTCTCAGACCATGTGCTGCCTGTGATGGTGGGAAAGATTCCAAGATCAGACTACCGGCAATCAGAACATTAAACTCATGAACAAACAACCTCGTTCTCCTGGGTGCCTGAGCATTCCACTGTCAATGGTTCAACTCTTCCAGGGGGCAGGGTCACCATCTTCAGGACATAATTAAAGATTGAGATTTTGAAGAACAACAGTTCACCTTTGGGGCCCATCCTGGAAACTGCCTTCCAATACATCCTTCCCTGGAGAGTTATTATGATGAAGTCAGGGCTATCAGCCATCTTTGAGCGTTTGTATAAAGGTATGAAATCAGTCCTCACACTTTCCCCATTGCTTTGCCTAGCACTCATCATTCCTCCTCCTTCCTTATGACCATTTTTGCCAAACTCTGCTCCATCCTTACGAAAAACCAAACCCTCTAATAACAGTCAGGATTCTAGATTCAAATCCAGTAGCACCTTAGAGACAGGCCCTGGACTGGTGGAATGCTTTAGGATGCTTTGGGCTGATCCTGCATTGAGCAGGGGGTTGGACTAGATGGCCTGTGTGGCCCCTTCCAACTCTATGATTCTGTGATTCTATGAATGCTCTGCCTAAGGAGATCAGGGCCCTTGGGACCTTGAGTCCAGGAAATACCATCAGTTGTCTGGATTCCCTAAGATGTCCCAAACACCCATCTATTGATCAATAAACATGTACTGTATATGCCCCCTTTCTCTAAAGAGAAGGAGGTGCCCACTTTGAAACTGTTGGATTTTAATCTTTACTTTTAATTAACTAAATCAGGATTTTATATATTATTTTATTATGTAATGTTATATTATAATGTTATATTATGATGTTGTGAGCTGTCCTGACCCCTAAGGGAAAGGTGGCATACAAACAGAAAAATAATAAATATGTTATGGGCATTACCTTTTGAGGGTCGAAGCTGCCTCATTGGAGCTTTGCCTTCTGAAAATTTATACTCTGAAAATCTTGTTGGTCTTTAAAATGCTGCCGAATTCAAGTCTGGCTGTTCTACTACAGGCCAAGATGGCTATCCTGAAATTAGCCAGGATTCTGACTTCCACTAAATAAGAGCAAGAATTTTGCTAAGGTTCCAAAAATGTAATATTTTGTACTGCCCTTCAATCTACATGTATTTTCCTACTTTTCCTTCTTTTACGTGTTCAATAAAGATTAGACTTATACATTGCCTCCCTCCCTATTTGCCATTCCTAGCGCTTCCTTTGCATTCATTTCAAGTACAGAAAAAAGATCTTTTGACATGGAAATCCAGGAGTGTGCGCGGGGACACAGTTTTACATTTGTCATTTGAGAATTTCTAGTAGCTCTTTGTATGTAACTACACCATGTACCATCTGCCTCTTCACTACCATTTTGTATCCTAGACATACCAAGCCCTAAGCCTTAGCATAAAACAACTCAAGTAAGGGGAGCAAGAAAACCAGTTCTGTATTCATATTTGGCCTCCCAAACCCACTCTTGCTTCTCAGATCCAAATATAAACCTTTCATTTAGTATCATGGTTTTGTTTTCCTTTATAACCAGAAAGTAATAATCCTTTGAGTAGAATGTTGTTTAAAACTATTCTGTGTACAGTCCACTTCAAACAGAAAAAATGTTAAAAGACTCACTTGCTTTTTAATATTCAGATTAAAGGCAATTAAAATGATTCCATGCTCCATTTTGGGAAGCACTATGCCCTCCATTTGCTCACAGGTCAGGCAACAGCTACCTGAACTCTGCCCTTGTTGAAATATTTCCCTTAAACATAAGGTAACTCTAGCTATTTCATCCTTGGCTTTCCATTTTCTGCGTCTGCCACTTGAGTCCGATTATGCAGTGTGACTTTGAGCCTGTGACCTACACTCTGTTGGGAAGTGAACCGAGAACCTCTCTTGCAGTCACCCAGAGCATCTTGGGATAATTATTCTGTACGCTCAGTGCATCACGGAGTCGACTGCTACATCTACCGCATTTTGATTTATGACAAATATTAGGCAGAAGCAGAAGGAACAAAGAAACCGTAAGCTCAGACACAAATGATGCACTGCAGATGAAACAATGTGAAGATATGGCTGGCTTTAATTATGACACATAATGAGAAGAATGAATACACACATAATGTTTATTGCCGATTTTGTTTCTGCCCTAAGATAGCCGTATGCTGGGCACATTTCAGATCTAGATTTGGTTCAGAGATCAGAAACAATTTGCTTTGCGCCTTTTGTGTAAGCATTAAGGACTGATTTCTTAAGTGCCAAGGAATGATTTCTCTCTAGAATAGTCATAGTAATACCACAAGCATGCTTTGTGACAGGCTAGGTAAACACAAAAAGAAATAAAACCAGCTGCCTTGGGCTGTGAGCAGAAGAGGTTTCTAATTTTTGTTTTCCCAAAAAATCTGGAATCTCAGCTGCATGACTATGCATGTGTAGAGTCCCCTTTCTGATGAAACCAGAGCTGTCATTCTTGAATGACCTAAGGGCAAAGCATCCAGACCTATAAGCAGAATGCCTTTCGTTTGTGAGGGCTTTCCTTCACCATATCTTTCCAGAGAAGTGTCAGCGCACACCCCTCCCCACACCAATGACAACACAAATGACAACACAAGACAACCATCTTTGGGTTCAAATTGGTTTTAAGTGACTGATCTGCAACAAATTTTCACTCTGACTTTTAGAGTGGGTTACAACAAGGCAGGCCAGTGGCTACCAACATTTTAGGCAACCCCACTTCAGCTCCAAACTTAGCCAGCTTTGTGTATTCTAGTCTACACATTTAACTGTGCCACTGAAAACATTTTAACGCCTCCTTTCCCCCCCTATCAGGGCCCCCAAGGTAGTGCACTTAAAAACATCAGAATATTTAAACAATTAAAAACATTAACAATGACAAAATAAAATAATTCAATAAAACACATAACACCAGAAACCAGGGAGGAGGATCAATAAGCATTATTATGGGTATGTCAACCAACCCCCCCCCCCTTTTTCCATTGATGGAAGACATCAGTGATGGGGGACAGATGACTCTCTCAACAGAGACAGCTCTAAAGTCTTGGTGCCACAACTGAATAAGGCTATTTGGAAGCTCAAGAAGAGTTGAAAATGGAAGAAAATAGTTTGCATTGCAAGGGGATAGTTCCCAGGGTGGAATGAGGACACAACGTGCAGAGGTATAACTTTGGCAAGGATTTGGCCACAGCTTTTATTGTTATGCAAATGAGCATAGGTGGGTACATCCCACCAAATTGCAGCTGGCAGACAGCAAGCGCCATCAGCCAGACACAGAGGTGCACAGCTACATGCATGAGCAGTCCCAGAGGCCTAATACACAGGAGGTAGCAGGACAGAAAGGGTTCTATAGGTATCAGCCTCTAATAGGGTCCCCCTGATACTTGGAAATGCGAGCCAGACAGCCATAATGGGAGGGGGGGCGCTGCATCTCAATATCCACATTAACCTGGGGGAATCCAGCATGCAAGCTCAACCCCCCAACATGGACCCACACCATGCTCAACAGCCACTAGCCATGACAAAGAAGAAAGCAGAAATGCATAAACATGAGGTGATGCTAACTAATATGCATCAAGTATAATAAACTCACAGAAAAGGGTAAGATGGGTGGGTAGCCACAGAGCCATGAAGGAAAAGAGGACAAGGGACATCATATCACACCTTTTAAAGGGGTAAGCAGCTCACTGTCTCCCGCCCACCAACTGCTGTCCAGTCATAGCAGTGAGCTTTGGCGGGAAAGCCAAGCAAATGGGAATGCTGCTGTGGCCACTTCCAGCCACCCTGGCAACCTCATCCAGACTGGCCTCCCCAAAGAGCCACAATCAGTAGCCTTGAGAAGATGGCAGCAATTACCTCAAAAACCGCTCAACCAGGCTTTGCCAACCGGACATCAGCGGCTTTGCATGTAACGGTAAATAAAATTATTTAGCAACAGCCAGTTGATAAAATGGCTATGTCTGACTCAAAAATTAATTATCAACTAGCTACTAAAACAAATTACAAAGGAAGTTTGAAAGGGGCAAAACATTAATACCTGGAACAATGCAATTAGATCAGGATTGTGATATTGAAGAAGAAAAAGAGAAGAGTTGATTTTTTTTTATACCCAACTTTTCACTACCAAAAGTTTAGCTCTTCTCTTTTTCTTCTTCAATTTCACAATCCTGATCTATTGCAGGTTAAAATCACCTTTCCCTTTCTCTCCCCACAACAGACACCCTGTGAGGTAGGTGGGGCTGGGACAGCTCAGATAGAACCACTCTATGAGAACAGTTGTAAGAGAACTGTGATGAGCCCAAGGTTACCCAGCTGGCTTCATGTGGAGGAGTGGGGAATCAAACCCAGTTCTCCGGATTAGAGTCTTTATCCTCTTTATCCTCTACATCCTCTATCCCCAACTGGTACCAGTCCATGGATCAGTCGGTCCTGGGCTACGGCTCCTCCTCGTCCTCCTCCCCGGCTGCTGCCACAGGGGCTGCCCTGCCTGCCGCTGGCTCACCGTTGGTGCTCTCCGGCAGCTGCCATGGCTGGGGCTCCCCCTTGGCGTGGCACTGCGCAGCTGCTGCTGACAGCATTCCCCAGCAGGCGGCGGGAAGTCAGGGGCACTGGCTGGAAAGCAAGTGGAGCAGGGGCTCAGGCGGCAGCGACGGTGACGTCCCTCGGCCAAAGACTATCCCCCCCCCCCGGGCCTCAGTAAAATTCTCAAGTATTGACCAGTCCCCGGTGATAAAAAGGTTGGGGACCACTGCTCTACACCACACTGGCAATAATGAACAATGTAATGCACACAAGGAACACAAAAATGGAATTAAAAATTTGTAAACAATGCCATTAAAATTTACCATAAACAGTGGATTGAAAACTGTCTAAATGTTTCAGGCATTAAAACTCCTGGCCTTTATAAAAATTCTTCTCTGAATGTTTCCATTTTTACAGATACTGTGGAGCTATAAAAACCACAGGGTTCTCCAATGTCGTGACTTGATATGAGGCAGTTTCATGTCTCTTTGGAGCAAGACTTTGCATTTCTCAAAACAGGACTCCTGAACATCCGCCTTCCATTCCCCTGAACACCCTAATTGCTTGAAAGCGTTCAAACACCATGGTTGTCCCTTGCTGGAGTAGCTGTTAGATTTACTATGCTAGATATCCCCCCCCCCATGGTAATTCTCATGCTTTAAGCTTTGCGGTAGAAAGAATATAAGATCCTGACTAGGGTGTATATTATGAAAATAACTCTAACCTAGCAACAAGTGTTGTTGGGCGATATGATCAGCCTGCTCAGAAGTATAAATTCAAAATCAAGCTCTTAAATTTCTGTCTTCTTGTTTCTTTTATATTGCCTTGCACAATATTGAACTACTGAGAGAATTGCTGAATTTGTCATCTGGAGCCCCTTTAAATGATCAAACTATTTTATTTTCTTCTTTTTTATTCAGTATTCTGGTATCTGATGAATATGTTTGTTCTGTCACACATTCACCGTTTCTGCAATGGGAACTCCCGTGTGGGAGCAGGCAAGGTGCACTGGGCCAAATGCCCCCCTCCCCCATGTGGAAGCAGGAAAAAGTGGGACAACCTGCCCTAGCTCAAACTCCAGGATGCAGCCCAGCAAGAAGCCTCCGGTGCAGAAACAGTCAATGTGTGACAAGGTGCACGACTTTGAATTTTAATTTTATTGAAATTGGTGGAGTTGCTCCCAGCCTTACCAGGTCATGTGAAATGCAGTTGTTTTTAAAAAATGACAATAGACTTTTGTAAGCAGAATCAGAATTACTGGGCTTCTTTGTGATGCTGTACAGCATTGAAAAGGCTATATTCTGGATCTGTTTTAAACACTGTCTTTGGACCATACTGTGGGGTTATTTCAGGAAGATTAAGTACATGTGCCACCAGCAATTAATACAGCAGCACCCTTACAATTATTAATGTGAAATAAATATGGATTGCAGATGTGCTCCCTCATTGTTAAATAAAGTGGGTGATTTATAAATTGTCAGTTTTCAGACGGAATTCCCTATCTGCACCAGGCATCTGAGTGGGATTTATTTGGAAGAAATGCTCTATAGCAGAAGGTTTTATGTGTTGCTGTAGTTCTCCTTGTAAGCATTAAGGAGATACAGAGAGTGTTATAAATCACATGCTGCATATAAAATGCCATTCACGTGCATTCAGCAATTTACTGAACCCGTGCAGAGAAACAAAAATAAAATAAAGCCACTACATAAGATCTTTAGGAAATAAAGTGACATTTGCTCTTTGGGGAGTATGTTCATGAATCATTTTGTGATAAAACTTCTTTGGAGGACGTGTTTGCCTAGAAACTATTGCTGTCTTTATTAGTTGATGTCTGGAATACAGCACATTTCTTCTCATAATCTTTGATAGTCACATAAACTGTGCCAACTGCCATAACCATTCAGTTATGGTGCTCTTATTTGGCTTTGTATCTGGACATATATTCTGTGTCCTTGGGGTTCAGCTATCAGAAGCATAGCCAACAATAGATCGTCATGCCTATACCTTAACTACTACTGATACTTCATGTTATTGAATGGTGCTTAATAGGGATGGGCAGGAACTGAATTTTTGCAATTCAGTTCTGTTCGTAGATCATAGCTGGTTTATATTGGTTCCTGGCCCTTTCTCTCTGCTCCCCTCTGCTTTTGGTGGTGGGGGCAGAAAGTAGAGGTTACGAAATGGCTCCAAGCCATTTAAAACACTGCTTTCTGCTCCCCATCACTTTTTGTGGGGAGCAGAAATCAAACAGCTGAGTAGAAGAAGCAGGGGGTTAAATGGTTCGGAGCCATTTTACACCTGCTTTCTGCTATTCATGAACTACCACTAATTGTCTTAAAATTTTTGGAAGTTTGCGGTGGTTCTTTAGCTCATGAGCATGGTTTAACAAATCACAAAATTCCCCATTCACAAATTCATGAATTGAAGCAATAGTGTTTAATCTTCCTGATTTATTTATATACTTCCTTTGATTGTTTTCTAACTAAACAGTCCACCTGCCCTTGTGGTTCAAGGTGGCTTACAGTCATAGTTAAAAGCATTTCCCATTAAGAGAAAAACTGAAAGAGCAAATCCCAACTCTATACCCTCTCCCACCCTTAAAAGATGCCTGCTGTTCAAACCCACTCAAAAGCCCTGGCGAACAAACAGGTCATGAATCACTTCCTGAAGATCTCCCCCTAGCTTCTTCTGGAAGCCCATTCCACAGAGCCATGATGGAAAAGGCCCAGGCTCTAGTTGATGTTAGACAGATCATCCCAAGTGGTGGGATAGCAAATAAACAGCTGCCTGATTATTATAGTTAGTGCACAGGTAGGAAATAGTCCTTCAGATATGTGAAGGGCTTTAAAGTTCCTAACCAGCACCTTGCATTGAACTCAGAAACAGAATAGCAACCATTGTGTCTGTTTAGAAACAGGCAATATACTTTTTGCATTCTGGACCAGTTGCAGTTCGACATTGTCTTCCAGGACAGCCCCACATAAGGACACATTGCAGTAATCCAGTCACCAAACTGGCCAGCCGCTTCAGGTATCTGAGCATTTTTACAAGTTTCTGCAAAAACCCATTTTCAGAATGCTACTTAATTTCCTCAGTGGGTTTTTAAAAACTGCATCAGACAAACGAATTAGAGATTCCAAAATAATAATTCTACTTAGAACAATGATGCTAATTTACCACACACTACTTCTCCCTCCTGAGATCTGTGAGAACTATGAAGTCCTCTTGTGAGCGGCTGAGTTACTCCATTCTCTAACTACATGCCTGGAAAGTGGAATCATAACTAAACATGCATGTGGTATTTGTTTCATTATGTGTTGTGATGTGGATTTAATTATCATCATCAGTACCGTATTAAATCTGTGTTTTGTGGGAAAGTTCCAGTGTTGTACCATACAAACAATTAAGTACAGAAGAATTATTTGAGCTGGTCCTAAATTTTTGAACTATAATGATGGATAGCTGAAATCTGAACAGTCACTTAAACCACCAGCAGTAGCACAGGCCTTATAATTCCACTGACCCTTCTTTTTGAGGGACGCTGAATGGTAACCTAATCCAACACCCTTGATTGGCCTTGGATATATGACAGGTGGCCACTTAGAGATGCCGCTTGAAACTGCATACTGTTTCTACCATTTCCATTTGGTGTTTCAAAGAATCTTAGAGCATGGTTATGGCTGCACACAGGGACATGCAATGAGACTGCAGAATATAGTGTAGACTCTATTTTTTAATGCAAGTTTCTAAAATTTACAGATATTCTTCAAACTGGGCCTGGTTAATCTCAGTAGCCAATTAAAAGGTAAAGGTAAAGGTATCCCCTGTGCAAGCATCAGGTCATGTCTGACCCTTGGGGTGACGCCCTCTAGCGTTTTCATGGCAGACTCAATACGGGGTGGTTTGCCAGTGCCTTCCCCAGTCATTACCGTTTACCCCCCAGCAAGCTGGGTACTCATTTTACCGACCTCGGAAGGATGGAAGGCTGAGTCAACCTTGAGCCGGCTGCTGGGATTGAACTCCCAGCCTCATGGGCAAAGCTTTCAGACGGCTGCCTTACCACTCTGCGCCACAAGAGGCTCTCAGTAGCCAATTAATTTTCTCAAAAAGATTTCCAAGAAACAAGACTTCAATGTTTCCTACAGTTCCTTGACTCTCTTGTCATTATTTTGTGCTTTAAAAAAATATATATTATAGCAAACACAGTCTTGCGTATGCTTATTCTTAAGCAATTGTGGATAAGAAGTTACTCAGGGCATTTCCGCACATTGAAAAAAAAATAGCATTAAGCCAGCAAAATCGGGTAACGCTCAAAAATATTGCACTTCAGGCCATTCCTCACCTTCTGGCTCTCTCGTTTTTGTCTGCCACCTTCTCGTGCTTCTTGTCCTCTGCATGCTTGCTTGAAATGGTGGAAGAGAGCAACACATTTTACATGTGACTCTCTTCCACCTGTCAATCAAGCCAGGCAGGTAATCACCTTTCACAAAGTTTTAAATGGTTCGCCACAATGCCACTTAATTTTTAAGTAAAACTTCTCCATTGAAACATGGTGTTTTTTATAATGCCACTCCTTATGAAATAACGAGCCTTGAATCTTTTAAGAATTAATCTCATTCCCGATTTGAGGGGGACTTTAGAGAGGCATGTTTTGCATTTTAATTGGGAGGGGGGAGGTTTTTGTTTTGTTTTTGTTTTTTTGCTTTGCTTTGCTTGCACAACTGAATGCCTATTCGTTGCTCCATGCAGTTTGCTTTAAAAAAAAATCCATCCCTGGGAGAAGGGAGAGGGAGGTGGGTGTGAGGGAGGAACATTGGAGGCAGAGATAGTGCTACTTTGGCTCAACACATTTCCTTAGCATGTGGCTTGCTGGTTGCTGTCGTGCTTTTTATGCGATTCCCCATCTAGCACTTTAAAATGGAAGATGTAGCTAACAGTTTGCTGCTCGGATCCTGGATGTTGGCAAAGTCGTACAGAACGCCAAAAATATGGTGCCTGCATAAGAAGAGCATTTCACTATAATTACCGGGTGAGGAATGGCACTCAGAGTTTTCTTATGTTGTCCTCTATTCAATTTTGGGGAAGCTAAAAGTGAGTGGCCTGACCTGGACTGCCTAGGCTAGCCTCTATACTATATGTTTCACATCACTGATCTGAAATGTCTTGTATTTTTGTATTGTTCTTCCAATGGTTATACTGGTCTAAATGACTGCAAATAAATGCCTTTGACCATTTTCTCCTCATTTGCTTCATTCAATCAAGAAGTCTATAAAGAAGCAGACACTTCACTGTTGACAGTTGTGAGTCTGAAGCAGGGACTATTTTATTTTTTTCTGCAAGTAGGAGATTAAATCACCTGGACTTCAAGAGGAGGGAAGTAAGAACACCATGAGTCTTGCATCTCAGAGTATGCAAGGTTTAGTGTGTTCAGACAACTGGTTTAAATGCCAAACATAGGAAACTTGAGCAAGTTTGCCATTAGCCATAATCTGAGGCACAATGATGCGTTGATAAATGTTGCCTTTAAGATACAGCAAGCGAATTCCTCTGGTGTTATTAGCAATCCATTGCCTGATCTGAAGGCACACAGGGAAAAAAGGACAATATTGTTACTTATCATTCAAAGCCAGACTGTGTAAAAAAAAAAAAAAGATATGTGGCATCAGGAAAATGTAATTAATTTTGTGGTGTAAGCCTTCATAAATTATCGAGTATTCCCAATAGCAGGCCTGAAAAACTTACAGAGAACATGAGCTGCCTTTCAATTGCTCAGTTTCTCTGCTCCTGGAATTCTTTTAAGGTGGTAAGATGTTAACTTGGTGAGAGATGCCAAAACCATCAGCATTGTTGACATATTGCTCCACCTTTAATTAAGACCGTAACATTCCTCTGGGCCATACGGAAGCCGGTAATCTGCGTCCAGAGGCTGTCACTCTCTTCTCTAATGGACTGCAGCACACAAAAATTAATTATAGGGGAAAGGTTGCTGTTCCAGCTGGGACTGAAGTCTCCAGATTCCAAAGCAAATGTTTTGCTGTTGATCAAAATGAGATGTTCTCTTTGCTAGGTGCAGCCACTGCAGTCCCCAGATTGTACTTGGGTTTCACTCACACTGCTTAAAAAGCCTTCCAAACATCTAATAGCAGGGTGGGGGATTCGTTCCAATAACTCTGGTTTGGCTCTGCCATCCACAGTTGGAGGGATGTTCTTTCTGTGATCGTGTTTAATTGGTAAATCCCTTGAAATCTTATCAAGGCTCAGACATCTAACCCATTTTCAGCACACCCAACTCCCATTGGAGATGGACAAATTACGAATTGTATCCTTAACCCCATATGGGGAAAGGAAATATTGTGTGCATATGGTCAGTGCCTCCCCCCCCCCCCACTGTCATCATGGTCACCCTCTACACACCCAGTATTTAAGGCAGTGTTTCTAGGCAATTTCTTGCAATTCTCAAGGTATCTTATTGAAAACCTGGCTCCACTCTGAATGCAGCTAGTTAGCAAAGGGCATAGTTGTATTAGAATATTCAGGCATCCAATCCTGTACCTTACTTACTTTTTATTTTACTTCTGCTTTTCTCTCCAATCAGGACCCAGAGTGGTTAATCACACCATTCTCCTCTCCTTCATGTTATTCTCCCCCATCAGTAACCATATGAGGCAGGTTAGGTGGAGAGATTGCCAGGGGTTAATGGTCACCTAGAAAGCTTTTGTGGCTGAGTGGGAATTTGAACCTGGTTGCCTCAGATCCTAGTGATCTACTCTAGTCACTATGCCCTGCTGGCTCCCAACTCTGTCTCTGAACCTCCCCTTACTGTCCATCACTGCCCCTTTCCACTGCCCTCACTTGTCCTCAAAGAATAGATACATCTGTGCTTTCATTGGTGTTGTCATCATTTTGTGCTCTGGCCATCTTGGAAATTGAATTATGGGCTTGGATGCATGGGTGGGTATCAAAATGATACCCACATACAAATCTGGCCTGGGCAGGGCAATATTTAGCAGACAGGTGTCAGGCAGCAACTCCAGAAACTACAGCTCCAGGCAATTTCATTGACTTGTAGGATAAGGGATTAGTGGATGGGTGGAATGGCCATTCCAAACTCATTGGGCAGTATGGTTATTTGGGACACTTTAGTTATTCTCAAAAAACAAGATGCAGCACAAGCTTATTGGATGATTTAAAAAAAACTGTTACAGTAATCCACATGGTATTGTGGTCACATAGAACAGAGATCAACATTTCTTCCCAATGAATAATTTCTTAAATGTGTTGACTGAAACACGAGATGCCTATGGATTGTTTACAACCAACCCATTACCTCTGGTTACCCTTTCTCAATGGAGAACACTGATTAAAGTCAGATTTAAAATCTACAAAGATTAATCCATTAACTGATTGGGCATATGGGTTATTTATTTAATGCTTGCAACCTTTTTAAAAACAAATTTCCAGTCTTAAACCTGAGCATCCATTCTACACATCTGGCTTTAGACTAATCAGGAAAAAGAAATGTAATATGTATCTCTGTGTTGTTGATGTCATTAATGTAATTGATTTCATCCCCCTCTAACATGTGTCCCTAGATACCAGTCCTTATAATGAAGACTGGGGGAAGGGAAGAAGTAAGTGATGAATTTACTATTAGTATTGTGAGTCTTTCTATAGTACAGAGACTAGGAACAATCTGTCCTTCTATTGTTATTCTCTCATAGCTATTCGTATATGTTTTATTAAATCTGTTCAATCTGTTGCCAATATTTTTATTGATAAAACATATTAGGTTGGATCCTGTGGATCCATTCTACTAGCATGGGCACTTTCCTGTGGTGTAAAGAACATTCCTTTGATATAAGGTTTTTCATATTAAGAAAAGGCTCTTTACCCTGGAGGAGGAGGAGGAAGTTGTTTTTTATATGCTGCTTTTCTCTACCAGAGAGAGTCTCATTGACTTACATTTGCTTTCCCTTTCCTCTCCTCTCCTCACAACATCCCCTGTGATGTAGGTGAGCCTGAGAGAGCCCTGAGAGAGGCTTGGTATTATTGCTTGGTCAGAACGGCTTTGTCACAACTGTGCGAAGCCCATGGTCAACCAGCTGGCTGCATGTGGAGGAGAAGAGAATCAAAACCAGCTTGCCAGATTAGAAGCTGCCATTTTAAACCACTACACCAAGGTGGCTAGAGCAAATTACCACAGCTAAGGGAACAAATCTCCAGTATCCAAGTCAATTTTAGCAGCACCATTGTTTTGGATTTCTGTCTAAGTCATGGGCTCAGGCTGGCCCAATCTTATCAGATCTCGGCATCTAAGCAGGGTCACCCATCCATGATGGCCCAATTTCCATATCACAAATAGACACAATGTTTCCGACTCAGAGGCACTGTTCATGTGTAGAAGACTGTTTATAGCAGGGATAGTCAACTTGTGGTCCTCCAGATATTCATGGACTACAATTCTCATGAGCCCCTGCCAGCATTTGCTGTCAGGGGCTCATGGGAATTGTAGTCCATGAACATCTGGAGGGTCACAGGTTGACTACCCCTGCCCTACGCAACACACCCCTTGTTTTTTTGAGCCTTTTGTCCATGCAGATTCCACAGCCCCCTGATCAAAGGAGTGATCAAAGAAATGACCTTCTCCTCCACCAACAGAAGAGCTCAGATCTAATCGACTCTTGCTTTCAGCCTAACCTACTTCTCAAGGTAATTGTAAGGAGGATCTGTGAGAACTATATAGGCCAATTTGAGTTCCTTGGAAGAAAGGCAAGATAAAAATATACTGAAAGATTAATAGAGGGAACCCTTTCCATTTGAATGACTTTTCTCTAACTAAATACAGGGGGGCGGGTGCCTTCTTACTTAGAAAGACTAAAGGGATGTGTGTGTAGGGGAGGGTAACATTAATGAGGCAATTTTCAAAGTTCACTCAGTTTTGGTCTTCTCAGAAAGATAGTTCTGGAAACATAATCTGAAAGATGAGTAGTGACATGTTCTTATCAAATGTTTATAGGACAATATGACACAGAATGAGACATTTAACTCAGATAATAATAGAAATGCTCTGACTAGCCCAAGCAAGCTGATCTCAGCAGAGCTCAGAAGTTAAGCAGGGTTGGCCCTGATGGCTATTTGGATGGCAGACCATCAAAGAATATCAGGATCGCTGCACAGAGGCATGAATTAGCAAACCACTTCTGAATGTCCCATGCCTTAAAAACCCTGCAAGGTTGCCATACATTGGGTATGACTTGATGGCAAAATAATATTAATAATAGAAATGCAAGGATTAGATAGGGATGTTTTTGTGATTTTACATTTCTAGAATCACTTACTCCTGCCATTCAAGCACAGCAGCACTATTTATTAAATCATGGCAGCACCTGAGATAATAATTAGACAAAAAAACCCCAGCTGTAAGTCTTCAGCAAGGTTGCAGTTTGCCACGTGAATAGTCGTCAGAAGGAATTAAATAGCAATGGAGTCGGCATTCACAAGGAGAATGCAAATCAGATGCAAATGGTCTCCTATTTATTTGTCTGTTCTTTGTTTCTGTCTAATAGCAGCAGAGGTAATTGATCATGTGTACCACACTACCTTTTAAAGCTCAGTGCTTCCATTATTCAAGGTGATTTCCTGGGGGAGAAAAGAATGGCAAGTTCATGAGAACAAAACAATCCCATTTCTTTCAGTGTGAAACACTGTGAAAATTGCAAAGGAAGAATCAAGAACGGCACCCAGAAATGATTAAGGTGTCCATTGTATGAAGCTTCCAGACGTGACTTGTCTAAAAGCGTCTTCTTCATGGTGGCAAGGTGAAACAGAATGCAATCCTAAAAACATTGTCCTGGGACCACGCCTCATTGAATAGACCTGAGTAGGATTCTGTGTAGACCTGCATAAGGTTGCTTTCTCAGCTGTCCAGGAAACCGCTGGACATGATTTGCATCCTGCACGAGTTATCATGTGGCAGAATTTATCTATATTTATAGATTGCAAACATTTGGGAAGCATTATCAGCAGCAGCACAACTTGTATAGTCTGCACACGCCATACAAGGGAATCCTTCATAGATGTTACAATCTAACTTCGACAGAGAGAAGAGAACAGGAAAAGAAAGGGACGTAAGGACTGCTCACTGATGAGATCCAGCTATAATGACTATAGTTGCACCCTAAACAACATTTTATTTAGCATAAGCATTTCCAGACTAGACCCTACTAGAATGAGCAGATCTGTTGGCTTTGACTCCCGCAAGCTCATACTCCCAAAATCTTGTTGATCTCTAAGGTGCTACTGGACTCAATTCGAACCATTGATTACTTACCATGAATGGTTCTTCTCCTCCGAGGTAAGGGGTACATTGTGGTGAGTGATGCCCATGCTCCATTCAGAGAGGCAGGAACAATTTTTTCCCCACTTCCTGCCTCTACTGTGAGAGTCGCCCATCTCTTCCATTCTGACAACCCCAGAAACATAGGTAAAATGCAGCCCATACTGCAGACCAATATGGTTGAAACTAGATAAGGAGGCCATGACGATGGATTTCCATGCATTATTACCAGTGAATGCATAGAACAGGAATGGAGTGACCACAGAGCTTTCTGGTACATGGTTAAAATTAACAGGGTAGATGGGGAGGGGGTGCTCTGATGAACAGGTGTGGTCATTTTTTGCTGCTTTGCACTTTTCTCTCCTCTCTTGACTGAACAGGGATTTTGGATTTCTTGTTCACTATAGAGATGAATTATTGAGACAGTTCCTGAGGTTCCTCATGCACAATGGGTGTTCATTAGTTTTAGCAAATGCAATGAAAGGCTTCTGTATTTGCCTTGGTTTGATTTCTCCCTCTGCCACTTGCATTTCATGACATTCTTGATCCTGCTGTTTATTGGGGTTCCTCCCCTTAAGTTCTAGTATAAAAAGCCTGCTTGTGAAGATACACTAAACTGGCCTTTGGAGAAGTGGGCTTTAGTCCACGAAAGCTTGTGCTGCCATAAAATGTGTTGGTCATTAAATTGCCGCAAGATGACCATTTATTTTGGCTGCAGCCGTCCAATTCAGCTGCCCCTTTGGAATTCCTAATAATTCAGAACTTTATGTTTGCTGAGTTTGGACAACTGCTCCACCTAAAAAGAAAACAAAGGAAGCATTCACATTGAACTGACCCTCCTTAGTCACTCTCTCCATGGTAGTTTTTTCCCCCAACCTGACCTCTACAGAGTGTGAAATCTTGCATATTCAGTGGTAATTCATTTAGAAAGATGAACTTACTTGTTTGAAAGAGGTAGCTGTGTGTTTCTTTTTTAATCATTTTCAATTTGGGTAATTCATAGAAAATAATATATGAACATTAGACCTCTGATACATATAAAATATTCCTTATGACAAAACATGTTTAATACACATAATGTTATGGAGAAGCAGATAAGAAGAGAGACCTGTAAACATATGTTGAACTAGTTATACATTTCAAAATATACCTTTTAAAATGATTTTTAAATGATGACTGATGTGGAGGAGGCAGAATCTGTGGTTTTCTAAGTTAGGTAAAAGGCTCCATGTTTTATTTTTTTATTTTTTTACTTATATCTATATCCAACTTTTCTCCTGATAAATGGAACTCAGAGTGATTTACACCCAATTTTGAAAGAACAAATCCATCCTCACAAAAATATAAGTAAATGAAAGCACATGACAACCTCTCCTCATCAGATGTCTGCTTTATCGAGCCTATGATGTGGTGTTTCAGCTTTTCTTACCACCTCAGGAAGACCTTTCCACAACACAGATGTGGAATTTTGACTGGCCTAAGTGGATCAACTATTACTAATCTCTGGTCTGGTGACTGGAGCTGATTGGTGGGCACATAAGGTTGGAGGTGGTCCCACAGATATGAGCTTAGAATCATAGAATCATAGAGTTGGAAGGGGCCATACAGGCCATCTAGTCCAACCCCCTGCTCAATGCAGGATCAGCCCAAAGCATCCTAAATCATCCAAGAAAAGTGTGTATCCAACCTTTGCTTGAAGACTGCCAGTGAGGGGGAGCTCACCACCCCCTTAGGCAGCCTATTCCACTGCTGAACTACTCTGACTGTGAAAAAATTTTTTTCCTGATATCTAGCCTGGAAACTGGCAGTTAAGGCAGCAGCCTTTTCCATTCAGGCCAACTGGCAAACCCTGAAATACCAGAAACTTAAGTTGAACATTGGCTGTTTTCTGATGTCAGACTATGATTTGTTCTGTTGATTTGTTAGGGTATGTAGCATCTCACAGTGGTCCCTGTTTCTAGTAGCAAAGTGAACAAAGTAGTAGACTGGTAAGGTCCTAAGTGGGTTGGCAGGTGTGAAGCCAAATTTAGAATAATAGAATCATAGAGTCGGAAGGGACCTCATGGGCCATTTAGTCCAACCCCCTGCAGATGAACAGTTACATATATTGGTGCCTACCTCATCAGAATCCTGAAACATTCTCAGTTCGTAGATCTAGACTGGGGAAGGGGAAAGAGATTTGCAGACAGAGGGATCCAAGGGACATGAAAGAAATAAGAGTAATGGTAGGTCTGGCTCATCCCTGTGCAAAGCCCAGTATGTAGAAATCTCCCACTGCAATGGATGCAGCCTTTGGACAATGTAATCTTTGACACCATCACTTTTCTTTTGCATACCTGGGTCCATTTCTCTCCTATAGTCCTCAGTTCTCCAGTCCTGAGCTATTGCTCCAAAGCTCATACACAAAAAAGGAGATGTAAGGGATTATTCTGTTAATGAAATGTATGTTTAAAACTCCATTGCCTATTATATTATATTATATTAAGAACAAAACAGTACAATCATCATCTTCACTGGAACAGCACGGGATTCTGCTCACAATTCCAGTGGTGAAAACTTGTGAGATGAATTCTCAATAAGCCCAGTATGTAAATCCAAGGAGAGAACTCTCAAAACTGAGGTCAACTTGGCAGCAGAATTGGCCATGTGTTCCATCTCCATTCTTTTTCATCAATGCTATCACTTAATTGTCTTTTCTTGTTCCGTTAAGGAACAAGATAATTAAGAGACATTGTCAATGGAACAAAACTTTGGCACAGACAGGTAGTCTCTGCCGCTAGATAAATGCCTGGGCATTTAGCAAGCAAACAAATACATAGCAGCACAATTGTTACAGTGTTTGTGTCTATACTAAATAAAATATGGGAGAGTGAGTCCATGATAGTGCCTTTCAGGCTACTGTTATCCTTGGTAATGTGCTCAGCACAGAGCGATGTTATTAACAGGGACATCCAAAGCAGAGGGGCATCCTGTGAAGTCCCCTGAGTTTTAGAGATAGTCTTAATAAACTATCTCCCTGAACTGAAAGGAGAATGTCCATCTGTGGAGCTCCATATGTTAACAGAAGCAAGGATGAATTGTGCTAACGTTTGGAAGAATAAGAATACACCCAGTTTGAATTCCTCAGGTAATAGAGTGAAGAAGAAGAAGAAGAATTGGTTCTTATATGCCGCTTTTCTCTACCTGAAGGAGTCTCAAAGCAGCTTACAGTCACCTTCCCTTTCCTCTCCCCACAACAGACACCCTGTGAGGTAGAAAAAGAGGAATAGTTGGTTCTTATATGCTGCTGTTATCTGCCAGAAGGAGTCTCAAACCAGCCTACAGTCACCTTCCCTTTTCTCTCTCCACAACAGACACCCTGTGAGGTGGGTGAGGCTGAGAGAGCCCTGATATGGTCAGAACAGCTTTACCAGTGCTGTGGTGAGCCCAAGGTCACCCAGTTGGCTGCATGTGGGGGAGTGTGGAATCAATCCCAGCTCGCTAGATTAGAAATCCGCACTTCTAATCACTACAACAAGCTGGCTTAATAATATGCAACTGGCAACCAAGTAACCTTTCGGAAGGTGGTAAGGCTCATGTGCGAAGTTGGAAGGAGAACCGGGATGGTGAAATCAGAAATGGCTTTATTGATGAGAACCAATAACACAGTCAAGGAGCCCAGGTAATATCAAGCAAGTCGCATTAGTTAATACAAGAATGTTGATTTTCAGACACAAACATTCTATCTGTCTGCACAATATATTTGTGTGATAAGACATTCTACCTGTGCTATATGTTTCATTCAAGAAATGAAGATAAGAGACTAAAATGGCAGAACCAGAAGATGATGCAAGGACTTAGAACTGCCTGTTGATGTATTTCCTAAGCATCAGCCCATCCTGGACAGGCACCTCAAGTATATGTTTGGGCAGTCAATAATCCAAAAGAACATATCCAAAGGCTGGGGTTAAGTTCCATATGATGTCACAGCAGATTTGGGTTGAGGACACTGCACAAATGTAAGTGGTTTGGAGATGATCAGAAACACATGCTGCCAGAATCCAAGATGGCCACCCAAGCAGTGCTCTAACAAGGGAGCCAGAAGGAAAGAAAATTAAACAGGCAGTCACAAATGCCAAAAACAGGACTCCCTCTTTCACAAGGGAGTATTGGGAAGGAAAAGGCTAGATTTTGGAGACAGATTCTGGTTTTAGTTATAGAGCTAGCAATTTGAATAAAAACAAAATATTTTATCCCCCCGGACATGGAGAAAGGAGAGAGAAATGAAAGTGAGCTGGCATGTATTGGATAAAAGTGAGAAGGAAAGCAGTCCAGGTGTTTAGAAGGATGCAATTTGGTTTAGGATTATTCTGTAGATCACTAAGGACTAGGAACTGGACTTTCTATGGCTTGAGTGGTCAGGCAGCCATATTCTTTGTACCCAAATATTCTTGCTTCGTTAATGTAATGTTCTAATTAATGGGGCAAGACTGCCATTGTTACCAGTATGATAAGATTATGCAGAAATGTACCCAGTCTTATTCTTCCTCAATTGATTGTCAGCCTTTGTATTGCAAATGCCCCCTGACTTATTACCTGGGCTTCTCATGACTAGTAGAGAAAAGTTAATTTCATTCACCAAGATGGAAACATGATTGAGGAGGATCCAAATAATCATCTGTTGGATATTGTAAATAGGCATGAAAGAGGTTCTGGGGGGAAAGAGTCAACAGGATTCTCTCACTTGGTGTTCTTGGCATTTGGTTTCACCCTCTCATGGTTAAATGTTGAGCCTCTTTGGTTGTTGATTGCCTTCTGTTTCATCTTACATAGAACCTGTCTTTTTTGTATTACATGGGCTTAGAGCTGAAGCGAGTTAAACTTGTGAATCTGTTCACCATAAGTTAAATATGCCTGCATGAATATGTTGTGTAAGATGTGCTTCTGTTTATGTAAATAAAATTTCTTTCTCCTGTTACCAGTGCAGTCAGACCATCTTTGTAATTTATTTGAACTGCATTTTCCCCTTAACGAGGAAATGTGGAGGATTGGAGATACTGTGAAAAGCTTCTATGATTCCAAGGCAAAGGATTTTATTCTTACACATAATCCAAAATAGTCAAGGTCAGATGTTGGAAATTACAAGAAAAAAATATGCTTCTTTTAGTGCAACTTTAATATTGATTACAGTTCGAAACGAGAAAGCAGCTACCTTGAAATTCTTGATTCAAGGCATTCTGCTGTGCAATTCATTTTTCTCTGCTGGCAAGTCTATCGAACAGTTGCTAATACTGAGAACGAGATGAAAGATGTTCTAAATTTATCTCCTCAACATTTCCGTTCAGCATGATAATGGACACTTGTCAATAACACGTTGTTGATGCACCAGTCGCAGTCAGGATCCTCTCCAGCACAAAACAAGCACACATCTTGCAAAATGGGCTTCCAGACATTTGGCACCATTCAGAATAAATGTGCATTCACCTGGGAGCCATATTGTGGCAGCCTTATGGCTGGAGTAAAGCAAATGAACAATTTTCGAATGAACATAAAAATCATACTTAAAAGACTTCAAATGGAAAATATATATGTATTTTCCAGCCTCCATCTATAAATTAATATGTACCATCTGGGTTACATCTGGTGAAATAAAAGTGTTGTCTCATGAGTGGTGGAGGTGCGAGAACCATGAAGCTATGCTGAGTTGTGCTGGCACCGCTTGCACTGCAAAGGCAACAGCCCTTGCATGTAGTGCTGAACATTGTTCACAGAACTGAACCATTTGGGGGAACTCGAAGCTGTCCTGAATAAGGATGGGCACAAACTGGAGAAATGCTGTGAACCAAACCATGAACCAAAAACAATTCATGGTTTGTGATCCCTCAAATCCCATTGAAAGAGGTCACAACCCCTTTCAGTGAGGTTTACAGAAAGCCTGAAGACTGGTGGTGAGGTGCAGGCTGCTCTCGACCTCTCAGATGTTTTTGTGGCTTTTGCTACAAATATCTTTAAAAATGTGTGGAAGTTCATGATATTAAACCCGTCATGAACTTCAGTTTGTGAACCATGAACAGGGCAAAATTCACGATCAGTTTTGCTTCAAGGTTCAGTTCATTGCCATCCCTACTCCTGAAGCCATCTTTCATCAATTTAGGCCTTCAGATGAGACTATCACCCTGAAGTATCCCATCCACATCATCAAATTAAATAGACAGTTTAAACAGGTCCTCCAAAAGTGAAAAGCAACATCAATTTCTTAATGTCACGTATTCATCAGTTATTCTCCCAAGCACACAAATATGGTTCTCAAGCAGTCTTCATCCAGACATGTGAGAAGATCCAAAATGATTTCTTTTTCATAGTAAGACGGTTGTGCTTCTGCACACCAATACTCTTGCATCAAGATTGTTGGGAGGAAGGCATAGAACTGTGAACCTGAAGAATTTCCCCAAACACTTTTGTTTACAGAAAGAAGATATAATTTGAAGGAGAGCTGTTTTTTTGTACCCCAGGTTTAAAATTGTCTACCCTTCCTCTCCACACAACAGGTGAGGTAGGTAACGCTGAAAGAGCTCTGAGAACTGATTGGCCCTAGGTCACCCAGCTGGCTGCATGTGGAGGAGGAGTGGGGAATCAAACGCTGCTTCTCCAGATTAGAGGCCACTGCTCTTAACCACTACACCATATTGGGCAAACAAGCTGAGCAAAGCTCCTATCAGACTTCTACAGCGACTCCATAAACTTCCCATTTTGCATTCCCTAAATCTAGGTGCTTGTCTGACAGGCCACAGTATATTTGGAAATGTTTGCATAAGTTATGGTGTCTCCTGACATTTTATTTATTTATTTTATTGGATTTTTATGCTGCCCTTTCCATATGGCCCAGTTTACAGGGAAACATACAAAGTCCTATATTAAATAACAGTCACAACATAACATATCAGTAACAGTTCTAACACTAAATATAAGTTTAACAGCTTATTATAATTAATTCATTGGACAATTTCAATACAACAACCCCTAGGGAGGTCAGAATCCTTCAGACAATGGAGGGTATGGCTTGAGGGGGACCACCAGATTTTTTAGGTCAGATGTTTTGAGCTCGGATTAACCTCAGTCAGATGCCTGGTGGAGACATTTCAATGGGGTTTAAGACACCACAAACCATGAACTGTTGGCCTTGAACTGCATACCAACAATTTTGGAAGGATTGCAGACTGACCTTTTTAAACCAAGCTTCAGGAAGGTAACAATGCTGGTCTGCAATAGAGAATCCAGAATAAAGTACAGAAGCACCTTAGAGGCCAACATATTTCCAAGGTCTAAGATTTTGAGAGCCAAAGCTCCCTGAAGCTTATATCCTGAAAATCCACATTCTGGCAGTCTGATTGGTCTCTATGACCACAAGGAGGCAGTTGCTATTCAATGTTCTGAATATGCATTTATTGGTATATTTATACATCTTTTTCTCCCCCATTTTATCCTCACAAAAACAATCCTTCAGCACAGGGTGAGTGGAAAGAGAGCAGCTGGCTCAAGGCCACGCATTGACCTTCTATGGTAGAGTGGGGGTTCATGCCAGTATTTCCCAGGTCCTAAAAGGTAAAGGTAAAGGTATCCCCTGTGCAAGCACCAAGTCATGTCTGACCCTTGGGGTGACGCCCTCCAGCTTTTTCATGGCAGACTCAATACGGGGTGGTTTGCCAGTGCCTTCCCCAGTCATTACCGTTTACCCCCCAGCAAGCTGGGTACTCATTTTACCGACCTCGGAAGGACGGAAGGCTGAGTCAACCTTGAGCCGGCTGCTGGGATTGAACTCCCAGCCTCATGGGCAAAGCTTTCAGACGGCTGCCTCACTCTGCGCCTAGTTGGACTCTAAAACTGCTACACCACTCTGGCTTTCATAAACCAGCATGGTCTAGTAGTTAAGAGTGGCAACCTCTAACCTGGACAGCCAGGTTTGATTCCCTGATTTTCACATGCATCCAACTAGGTGAGCTTGGGCCAGTCCTGTTAGAGCTGTTCTCACAGAGTAGTCCTGTCAGAGTTCTCTCAATCCCACCTGCCTCAAATGTGTCTGTTGTGGGGAGAGGAAGGGACAGATGTCTGTGAGCCGCTTTGAGACTCCTTCAGATATTGAAAAGTGGGGTATAAAAACCAACTCTTCCTCATATTTCGTTACAGTAGTGCTAAAAAGAAAGCCAGTCCTCTTGATGTGGATAAAATTGCTCTTAATGTCACTCCAGTCCTATCTTGCTTCTCCATTCCTGCTGCAATCTATGAGTCTGCTTGCATCAGCATTTGATGTTTTGTTGCACTGGTACCTTCCCTTGTATGAGAAGCAACATCGGCGATGCTACATTCCTTTTTTCCTCTCTGCCCAGCAAACAGAGCCTGTTCAGCAGCCTTGGAGGGTGTTCAGACCTGCAGATAGGACTTGCCTTCCTCGTTCTTTCCAGTTGATCAAGGAGATGACCTCACCAACACTCATCTTGTTTGAATTTGAGGCTTTTTTGTTAAGAGGAAAATAACACAGAGCAGACGAATATACCAATCAAGGATGAGTCCAGTCATTGTTTCCTTTATCAGATTTGAGAAGAGCCAAGCCAAATTCAAGCGCATGGTCTTCTGAAAAGTTAACAATGTGAGCAGAGCCGTCTATTGTTTTATAGCGTGGAAGCAATTCCCCACAAGGCGGAGTTGGGATTAAAATACTAGAATTAAGTGACAGAACAAAATGTGCAATGTATTTACTTAGGAAAGTTCAAATCAGAAGTAGCATCTGGCTTTCATTGAGACCTCGGGTTTTATTTAAACCAGTTTTCCAGATGGGTTTGTGGAGACTCGGGAAGGGCAGCTGGCTGGCACATTAGAGCAACTGAGAGTGACAGGAATGGGATCAAAAGAGTATCCTGTGAGCATTCCTTTAGTGGCAGATTAATCTCAGTGTTTTCAATGTTTCAGAGTGTTTTTAAAATTTATTTTAACCAGTTGCTAATCATGAGTCTTTGCAGATAGGGTTAGGGCTAAACATAAAACTATACCCCTCTCTTTTAAAATCATTTCAGTATGACCTCTTGTAGCTCATAAATTACTATCTTGTCATTTGGACACTTCAAGCCATTTGCTTCAGAGTAGTCCATGAAAGTTAAAGTAGTACGAACCAAGATGTTGCAGCTATAGCATAAGGATGTCTAAAATATGTTTAACCCTTATCACTTTTTGCAAACATGCTGCATTGTGGTATGTAGTTCTCTCCCCTTCCATCATGAGGATGTGGAACCAGCTTCTGTCTGCTAGAAATCAAGAAATCAAGAAAAGCTTGTGTTTCCTCCTCTTTTTCCAAATTTATTTTATATTTGTTTAATTTAAGCATTTCTACTCTGCTTTTCTCTCTAGCAGGGATTCAAATCAATTGACATCCTAAACACAACAAATTTAAATAAAACTGTAATCTCTGTCATGCAACGCTGCAGGATCCTGGATCCTCTGGCCCAGTTCACTCCAGGTAAGGACCCTTTGATCTTTGCTCTTTGCTCTTTGATCCATCTCACAGGCTTGCACCTCTGGCCATATCCAGATTTAAATACTGTAACAAAGGAAGGGGAAAAAATTCACCCCAGATCTCATAATTTTCTGGCTTGGACAGGAGACAAAACATCAGAAACCCTGGATTTCCCCTTCCAAGTAAGCCAAGCCAGTAGAACTTTTTAAATACTGAGTGCAACTATATTAAACATGTCTGTGGTGTGGTCACAACAGCAATCCCCACCTACTAATCAGTCTGCTTAGCTGGCTAACTGTTCACTCTAGTCATTCTAATCTTCACTCCCCTCTGAGTCTTCTCAGTCCAGGTTCCCTTGGATCCATGATCCAGGAACTTCAGTCACAGACTATGAATGAACAAATTGTACATGCATATTCAGTGTGCACCATCACTGAGGGTCATACTCAATGTATTATTTGTAAATGAAAAGGTGAAAATACTCGTATATAAGGCTGTACTAATTTCTACCAATTCCCTACTCAGAAATTGGGAGAGCCCTAAAAGAAGGTGTTACTCCATTGCTAAAAGCTGTAGTTCTGCAACATGAAGATTTGGCCTTCAGGCTTAGTAAATGTATATATCATTATTATTGAGTATCAGTGAGCAGCTTCACTGATACTGAATAATAATGATATATACATTTATCTATCTGGCTAAAAATAGGGATACTTGGCTTCAGAGCTCTAGTCAACCTTGAAGCTCTCTGCATGACCTTAGACTAGAAACACTCTTTTGACCTGACCTACCCTACCCCACAGGGTTTTTGAGAAGCTAAAATACAGGAGGGGAAAAACATGGGCTAGATCCAACTAGCTTTTCTGCCGGTCAAAAGGGAAGGAGGGTTCTCTTTTGAAAACTCAAAATCCCTCACACTGGGGTCATGGTATCTCCATGGACAAAATCCATGTCAGATCAGAAAGGGAGTGAAGAAGATAATAGGGAGAGATATGGATGAGAAAGCTGGCTGGATCCCCTTTCATATACACTGCTCTAAGAGTCTTAGAGGGGGAGCAAGATCAAATGTGTGAGTGTTTGCATGAGAGAGATCTCTCAGTCATACAGATAAACCCACCCCTAGGCTGCTAGATTAGGACCTGCTGATGCCGTCACTCTTCTCTTGACTTCCTGTGTATTGAAACAAAATACCTGAAAACGGCTAGTCAATTACCCAAGGGGATGTAAATGAGTTTATTCATTTGTTTAAATTATTTGTTAAATTTCTGTATGACCCCCTTCCCTTACGGCTCAGGATGGTTTACAATAGTTTGTAGCTTGCAAAGTTATAGCGTCCAGCTCAAAGTACATAAAACACAGAACACAAGAGCACAAAAACAGTTTGAACATAACAGTACAGAAAATATCAACAATTTCAGCTTATAACAATTCTGAACTTAACTGCAATTTAACAGTTCATAATGTGCAATGGCTGGTCAGGTGTTGCCCAGTGTTGTCTCTGTTGGGCATAGCTGGTGAATGGGAGGGGTGTCTGGGTTGGTGTTGTTTTGCTGGCCTCAAACAAAGGCTTGGTGGAAGAGCTCTGTTTTTCAGCCCCTGCAGAACTATTTTAGATCCTGCAGTTTGGGGGGGGAGGGATTTGAAGTTCCCATCTAACAGTAAGTTCCATAGAAACATAGAGTTGGAAGGGGCCATATGGACCATCTAGTCCAACCCCCCTGCTCAATGCAGGATCAGCCCAAAGCATCCTAAAGCATCCAAGAAAAGTGTGCATCCAACCTTTGCTTGAAGACTGCCAGTGAGGGGGAGCTCACCACCTCCTGAGGCAGCCTATTCCATTCCTGCATGATAGGTAAGTGAGGCCCCTTATATAGTTGATCTTATTTTATCCTGTATATATGGTAAATTAGAATATTTTGAAAACAATAATTATATCATATATTTTAAAAACAAAATCCATTTTTGTTTTAAAAACAGAAGAAGAAGAAGAAGAAGTAGAGTTGGTTCTTATATGCCACTTTTCTCTACCAGAAGGGGTCTCAAAGCTTTTCCTCTCTCCAAAACAGACACAAGAGCTCCACGCCTGCGTGTGTGTGCCAACTGACACACCGGCGCCTGCACCTTCCTTCCCCGTGGGGTGGCGCTGGCTGCATCGGCCTGGAACGGCTGATTCGGAAACCACTGCACACAACCCTAGCAGACACCCTGTGAGATAGGTGAGACTAAGAGTGCCCTGATATTACTGCTTGGTCAGAACAGTTTTATCAGTGCCGTGGCGAGCCCAAGGTCACCCATCTGGCTGCATGTGGGGGAGCAGGGAATAAAACCCAGCTTGCCAGATTAGAGGTCCGCACTCCTAACCACTACACCAACCACTATACTATCAGAAGGATACAATGCCATAGAGTCCACCCTCCAAAGCAGCCATTTCTCCTACAGAACTGATTTCTGCTGTCCAGAGGTCAATTGTAATATCAAGAGACCTCCAGGACTCGCTTTAACTGTTGGTAACCTTACCTGTAGGGATTCAGAATACATTTCTGGTTTTTGCCATTTCAGAAGGAAAAAAGAAGAAAACAGAAATCATAGACTTTACTATAAACACTTTATTTTGTTTACTATAAAGTGTTATTTGTATAGAAAATGTTTCATAGAGTCTCAACAGGACTAACAGCATATTTGAAAATTGAATTAAATTTAATAACATTGAAAATGTTGTTATAAACACTGTAGCATATTAATTATGGATACAATTAAATTCCAAATACAATATTCAAAGCATTGTGTACAATATAGTTAGAAAGTATCATTATCTAATGTTGACAAATGGAAAATCTTCATACTACTCATACTGAATAAAATCTTGAATTAAAAAGTATTTCACTCGTTCCGGGGGGGGGCATTTCATAGGAAGTTTCCTTTTATCGCTGCTTCCCACATTTCCAGCTTGCTGTAAGAAAAATGGTGGAGAAATAAGTCAGAAAAAAATCAAGAGGGGAAACCTTTTCCACAACTTTTCTCGGCTTTACCATATCTCAACCAGCCAGAAGAGCACATCACCCCGTTAATAAAAACCTAATAGACTTCCAAGTTAGCATCTGTTCATTTGAAGTGCTGTTTTAACCTTTAAAGGCATGAATCAGGATACCTGAAAAGCACCTCATTTCATTTGTTCTTTCATGTGTTATAGGGTCATCTGGGTTGACTCTGACCTAAGAGCTCACTTGCAGCTTTTCAGTGACTAGGGAATGATAGAAAAATAAACAATATTTTAAAAACCTTCACTTTATTATTTGTCACTTATGTTCCTGAAGGGGTTCAGGAGAATGTACCTCATAAGAACAAAAAGATCAACCTGAGGTTAAAGGTAATTACGAGCTCATGGTGACCCATCAGGCTTTGTGGCTCAGCAGGAATTTGAACCCAGATCTTTCTAAACCAAGACTAACCTCCTTGCCACCAACTGGTGCTTTTTTGTTTATACAGGGCTCCATAATAAAGAAAGGGTTGGTAAGAATGCTACCTTTTGTTATGATATAAATGCTTTCATTGGTTTTTATTGGAAAAGTCACCTTAAAAACTTATTTACAGATTTTAAATGAGGGCTATATACTTGAAATAGATGCACAAAAGGGCAGCCAATTACAAATATCTTTAGATGTTTGAAAATTAATTGGACCTGTGTCCTAATCCTTTTTAAATGTAACATCCCATTTTTATAAGAACAGAAGTATGGCCTTTAAGACCTCTAGTCTACAGTCAGTGCTTACAAACAGCATGTATTTCAGCACAAAACTATAACAACATGAATATGCTATTCTAATCACTAGCAGTATGGCTACTTTTGAATCCTAGCAAACAATAAACTACAGTGCTTTTAGTAATGCACATTGTGAAGATCCTTCAGCTTCTATTAATATATCCCTATTCTAATAAATGATACTTTGTTAAAATATTTTTAAGGACACAAGGACACTGACAATTCTGTTGCACAAATCCAAAACATTTTGACACATGGATAATGACCAAATAACCAAACATGTTTCTACCCCCCTTGGGGTCTTCTTCAGTGGTCTAAAATTAAAATGCATTCATATGATGTAAGGGGAACTGTAAGGTGGTAAACAATATGAATGGAGAGGCTCCCACACTAATGAAAAGTATCCAAATATCTCTTGGGGCCTTCCAGTTAAAATATTTATTCTTCAAAATGCCACCCTCCCTTCTCTATGCCTGAGTGTGTTTTGACTTTTGCCCAAAATCCAGAGTGCCTGCCACCCCTGCATCACACTTCTGGGTGATGTAGAAATGTTGCAGATTTTTTCTTGCCTATTTCAGGGATCGGGTTTTTCATCTGGTTTGTTAAACCCTGAATGCGGGGGGACATCAAACAAGGGATCCCCAAGCCCTAATTGGAGACTGGCAATCCTCCCAGTACCATCCACTCTGCCTTGACCTAGGTAACCCAGGCTAGCCCAATCTTGTCAGATCTCAGAAGGCAAACAGGGTCAGCTATGGTTGGAGACTGGATGGGAAACAACCCAGGAATATCAGGGTAGCTCCAGAGAGGTAGGAAATGGCAAGCCAGCTCTGGTTGTCTCTTGCCTTGAAAACCACATGGGGTTGCCACAAGTTGGCTGTGACTTAGGAGGGGGACCCAGCCAAATAAGTCTACTGCCTCTACTGTCTCTGCCTTAAACAGCCATTCATGCCCTACAACAGGGGTAGTCAAACTGCGGCCCTCCAGATGTCCAAGGACTACAATTCCCAGAATGCTGGCAGGGGCTTCTGGGAATTGTAGTCCATGGACATCTGGAGGGCCGCAGTTTGACTACCCCTGCCCTACAACATCCTTCCTCCGGACTTTCTGTTTTTATTTTGTTTACCATCCAAACAGATAAAGAGTCCTGAGAACTTTAACAGCATACTGGCCATTTTGTTAGCAGTGTGAACTTATCATCCTGCTATACATTCTGGATTCATTTCCATGGAATGCCTAGCAAAACAGCTAAAATATAGCCATACACTTGAATTAATGTCCATGGAAATTAAAATTTACATTACGGTCAAAAATCTATATTACTAGTATCCTGAAGAAGATGGCCCCTTTGTGTAACTTTGGACATTCACCTGAAAACTGCCAAAGTTAAAGGGAAAGTCAACTGCTCTAGTAATGATACCAGAAATCTAATTAACCTTTCTCTTTGTAGATGAGGCAAGGTTATCTAACTGAAAGTGTTACTGTGCTTTAATTTATTAAGCTGATCATTACTACCAAGTTTTATTGTATTTCAAGAAGTGTGCCTGCACATGAAAGCTTATACCCTGAATAAAACTTTGCTGCTCTTAAAGGTGCCACGGGCCTCAAACTTTGCTTATGGCCTTCGATCAGATTCTTCCATGGTCAAGATAAAATGAGTCATATCAGAAAATAAATCCAGTGGTCATTTCCACCCGTTTTAATGAAACATTTGTTTCCAGGCATAACTTTATCCAGCCAAATGACATGACATTCCAAGGGACTGCCCTGCTGTCTCAGTAGTCTCCATCCCAAATTTCAGGCAGAAACAGAGGGAATTCCCATTTGAAAGCCACTTGGGGTTAAAAAACATTTAATTCTGTTGCTTTTCTTTTCCCCAGGAGTTAGGAGCTGCTGTTTCTGCCCACAGAAAAGTTTTGCGGGTATCTAAGCACCCCCCCCCAAAAAAAAATGGTGTCTGAGAGGCTGTCCCTCTCAGATAATAAAATCAGAGTCCAGTAGCACCTTTAAGACCAACAAAGATTTATTCAAGGTGTGAGCTTTCAAGTGCAAGAACTCTTAGTCTGACAAAGAGTGCTTGCACTCGGAAGCTCACGCCTTGAATAAATCTTTGTTGGTCTTAAAGGTGCTACTGGACTCTAATTTTATTGTGCTATTTCAGACCAACACGGCTACTCATTTGAATCTGTCCTCTCAGGTAACTCATTTTGTCCTATAATGGCTGGCACTTGTACAAGCACAGACTTTGCTTCAACCATTTTGCTGTTTCTTTGTTTGTTTTTTAATAACCTTCCCCCATGCCTCAATACGCAGATTTTTGAGGATCTTCACATTGTGGCCAGGTTCAAAATTAGACATACAGAAAGACATAGATAGACTTTCATCATTATATAATTGATGGTAAGACTTGATTGGAGGATGTTAGTTATTCACTCTCCCCAAATGGACTGGGTATAGATTCTGTATGATTTTGCATCAAGAGCTAAGATGCTTAAACAAGAAGAGCTGTCCCTCCCCATGATATAAGCTTCAGGCTAAGTGTTCCCTTTCACCAGCAGGCCAGTGGCAATATATCAGATTCAGACATTTACTAGTCTCTAAATTCAGCTCAGAGGCCTAGGGTGTGCCCACTTGACCCCAGTGATAGAAACAATACATGTGGTAAGGCATTATTTCCTGGACTGTATCAGTTTGGTTAAATGGCCTTGGTAAAGTTTGGACAACATAATCTTAAGGGGCAGAGGTTTCACATCACTTAAATGTGAAAATATTTGGGTAATGATTCCCAGTTCCACGTTAGACGTTCCTCGTCCAAGAAAAATAGATATTTCGAGTTCTACTCACCTGTTGGTTCTGTAGCTCCGTATTACTTGATTCAGTTCATATGTTTTGTACTTGCAAGACTGTATATCTTTGGGAATGGTCATGGCAGTGCAATCGTTTTTACTGGGAATGATATTTATTCTTTTATTCACCCTTTTGGGCCTTGTCCAAACATCTGGTGACCTCGATCAGAAAGGCTCCACTAACTGCCAGAGGGCTCATTTTGGAGTTTGGGGAATCCAAAACCTCTCCAAGTATAAAGGCTTGGCTTGAAGGTACGGTTGACCTTGCCTCAAGAAAAAGGTGATTGGACATAAATGAGAAATTGTGGAGTATGATTTGTGAGCACTGCTGTCCACAAACCGACTGAAAAATATCCATGTTTTACCAAGCATCAAAACTGGCCTAAATTAGCGGCTCCTGATACTTCATCAGCGACCACCCACCAAGTATGCATTATAATGATCAACTACACCCCTCCCCATGACAAGTAAAAATTAGAGCCGAACACTGCAAAGAAGGCAGTTATATAAAAGGCAATTTGGGAGGGAAGGTGGCATGGTACAGCCTGATTTGGTCAGAACTCAGAAGCTGAACAGGATTGGCATGTGGAAAGGAAACCACCAAGGAAGACTCTGCAGAGCAAGGCAATGGCAAACCATCTCTGCTTCTCACTTGCCTTGAAAACCCCTTGCTGGTATCACCATAAGACAATTATGATTTGACAGCACTTGCCACACAAACACACACACACATGGTTAAGAGCGGCAGCCTTTGAGAGGCAGCTTGGTATACTGATTAAGAGCAGTGGCCTCTAATCTGGAGAACTGGATTTGATTCCTCACTTTTCCAAATGCAGCCAGCTGGGTGACTGTGGGCCAGTCACAGTTCTCTCAGAAATCTCAACCCCAACTGTTTGTTGTGGGAAGAGGAAGGGTAGGCAATTATAAGCCACTTTGAGACTCCTTTGGGTAGTAAAAAGCAGGGTACAAAAAATCTCTTCTTCCTCACAAGGTGCCCGTTGTAGGGAAAAGAAGGGAAAGTGATTATTTATGAGCCACTTTGAGACTCCTGAAAGTAGAGAAAAACAGGGTATAAAATCTTCTGTTATGATATGCATACAAGATATTATATCTTTCAGGAAGGATGAGCAACAGAAAATGTTTACCATAGGTATGCAAAAACAACTCTACCAGGACTGTGACTAGCCCAAAGACAATTGACAGGCTGCATGTGGAGGAGTCAGGAATCAAACCCGGTTCTCCAGATAAGTTCCTTTAACTACTGGACATTTAAAATTCTGCAGAGGCCTCATGTAGCTGAGATGCTCATGTCCCCCCACACACACACTTTTGTTTTTTAAGTGGCAAAATCCCCTCACAGCTATTTTGGCATTTGAAAAGGCAGGGCGGGGAACAAAACACCTTCCACATGGTAGGGCCCAGCAGCAAGTTTAAATCGTTTAAAATGACAGTGGCACCCCCTTGGCAGACTTAAGTATGCCATCACAGGTACTTTGGTCCTCAGAGTGAGGACAGGAAACATGGTTCTCACTCTGATTTGGCTTCCTGGTGTTGCTGTGAGTGAGGTGGCATCTCATGGCCCATTCAGGGAGGGAAGGAAGTTCTTGCTATGAATGGTGGTGAGAGGGAAGATAGCCCTGTTGCCCAGGCAACAAGGCTAATGCTTACTCCTGCTTTACAATGCTATGATGGCAACCTCATTGTTCTCCTGTACTTTACTGTACTGCACTGAAAGACTTTTGCTCCAGTCCATCTCTCCAGTTGTGTGCAGTTATGCTTATAAGTACTTGGGGCAGAATGGGCATGAGGGTGTCCATTCCGAGATCATTACTCTGCGTAGGGTTACATTCAATGGGAAGAATTGGAAAAGAAAAAATCATAATGTATATTCCCACCCACATTGTCCCATATAGTCCACTCAGAATTAACATCATCAGGATGAGGGCGAGATGGCTCCATTACTTCAGCAATGGGTCTGGCTGTGTGGTTCCTTCCCTTTCCCTCATAAAACCTGCCCTTTGGTAAACAGTTTGGCATCTCTATGCAAAGGGGTATGAAAAAAATCATCAAGAAGAGCATGTTTCACAGGTGAAAAAAAATGTTTAAGAAATGCACCTCCCTCCTCCTCCTCCTCCTCTTGGTCCATCACTAGATTTAATGGAGGGACGGGACGGAGGGGGGGAGAAATTACATGTTAATTTATGGGCAACTAACTTACATCCAATAAAACTCTACTGCAGACTGCATATAAGTTATCGTTGCTGTGGTATGGAGAATGGTCTGAAAAATACCTGCATTCTAGTGCATCTGGCACTGCACTGAATGGCAAATTATGGTCTGCCATAGATAGTACATGGCATGCATTGACTCACATATACAAAAGGAAGTGTTTATGTCTGTGCTTTTAGATCATCTTAAATGGAATCGGCTCTGTTTTCAAGGCATGTGTCTTTCCTTGTGGAAGAGAAATAGTGACATCTTGTGGACAATGTCACCTTCCTCCATATTTTCTAGTTTATTGTATGTTTATATTACATTTGATTATAGATGATGATGGTTTCTGGAAATCGTTGAGTTTGGACCAGTAGGTCTAAGAGCATAACCACCAAGGCTAATTCCTTGTTTTTGGAAGTTATTGTTGTCTCATGTTTAAATGGCAATGCTGTGAAAAGATGAAGAAATAAGAAATAAGCCTCTTGTGGCACAGAGTGGTAAGGCAGCAGACATGCAGTCTTAAGCTCTGCCCATGAGGCTGGGAGTTCAATCCCAGCAGCCAGGTTGACTTAGCTTTCCATCCTTCCGAGGTCAGTAAAATGAGTACCCAGCTTGCTGGGAACAGTAATTACTGGGGAAGGCACTGGCAAACCACTCCGTTTTGAGTCTGCCATGAAAATGCTAGAGGGCATCACCCCAAGGGTCAGACACGACCCGGTGCTTGCACAGGGGATACCTTTACCTTTATTGTATGTTTAACTGAACCTATATGTTTTTAATTTCTTGTTTTTAAAAAAACTTTGTTTAGATATTTCTCAAACTCGGTCTCTGCTTTGTATTAATAGAGCACAGGGCTGCACGCAAAGGTAACAAGTTGTGGAAATAGGTATATTATTTTAGGTCTACCAAGGGCTAGCCTGTACCTCCTAGATATTATGGGTTAGATTTGGTGGAATATTTCCTAGTACACCAGAACTTTGGGGCAAATGGACACGAGATCCACTGCTTATGCTAAATTAAACCAACGGTTTCCTAATTTGCATTTCTGCTTCTACAAGATATGATACCTGTTATTGGACTATAGCAGTCAAGTGCTATAGCTTGCACAAGCAGAGCTGTGTGCGAGTGCACAAGTGTACAGATCTATCCCTGCAATGCTGCAATCCAACCCTAGGTTGGATCCCTGCAATGCTGCAATCCAACAGCAGTATTCAACGTGACACCACAAACCTTTTAGAAAGTAATTTGCCCAGTATTGTGAACTGGATTAAAATATGCTGTTTTGAAACTAATAATCAAAAGCAGTGGTTGAATCCCGTCCTGAGGAAGGAGCCTAGATGTCCGGAGTACAGCATATGCTCAGTATGGAATAGATACATTACTACAAAGATATCCACCCTACAAACCATCCACTTAATCCAAAGGAAGTTATTGCTGTAGACTGGAGATAAACTGCATATTCTGTGACTGAAATTATTCTATTTAAGTGTTTAACAGGCAGCGATCACATAATGCAAAGTTTCTCTAAACTCTGTTCAAGTTTTGATTAGTGAGATAATGTTTCCATATTTAAAATATCATTAAAAACCCTTATTGATTTAGGGTTTTCTTGGGAGAAACATCAGCCTAGATTTTCTTCCTCTAAATTCTATTTCTTTTCCCATTAAAGTCAGAGCAACATTTAATACGGTGCTATCTAACTGTGTCTGTGAATTGGAAACACTAGCCAGATGAATCCACTTGCAAAAGTTTCCCTTTACAAAACTACAATATTTATTCGAATACAAGTCTAGATTGGTTCATAGATATGTCATAAAAAAGGAGTGGGTCATCTTACATCTTACACCAGCTTGCTGTGGACAGCCAGCTTGGTGGGGAGAGCTAGCCTGGTGTAGTGGTTAGGAGTGCAGGCTTGATTTCCTGCTCCTCCCCCACATGCAACCAGCTGGGTGCCCTTGGGCTCGCCACAGCACTGATAAAGCTGTTCTGACAAGGCAGTGATATCAGGGCTCTCTCAGCCTCACCTACCTCACAGGGTGTCTGTTGTGGGGAGAGGAATGGGAAGGTGATTGTAAGCCGTCTTGCGACTCCTGTGGGTTGAGAAAAGCGGCATATAAGAATCAACTCTTCTTCTTCAGGTACAAATCACAATTTGTGTATACCATTAAAGGAACCCTCCAACATCCTGAGTCATCTTCCTTTCCAGTAAATACAGTATTCTATTGTTCTTCACTTGTGAATCCTGTGAAATGTATTAAACCCCAAAGGTCCTTTCTGCTAATAGTGACACTTTTGTCAAGGGCTGATGGAAGACTCTTCTACCTCAAAGGAAACTGCCCCGATTAGCAGAACAGATCTTTGCAATACAACCAACATTATAGAGAATAAACAATTTTTGTTTGCTTTTAAATATAATGGCTTGAAACTTACTTTTATGTATGCTGCAATAGAGACGGCTCTACCATAAAATTCCTAAGTTATGAACTACCTACCAACTTTGCTGGTGTGCTAAGCAACAAACCAGTTTTGTGTTCAGAAATATATGCTTCATATTGCAGGAGCCACAAATGCAGGAAGAATATGATTTTTATGTCCTGGCAAAGATATTAATTGTAAGAGCTAGGGCAGATAGTGACTGGGTGATCTAGATATCTTGTATATCTTGCTAGAAACTCATTAGGTGGCTATTAGGGAAATTTCTCCTCTCTCTCTCCCCCGTGAGTTGATATGGGGTTAATAAAGTGCAGTTATAAAGATTACTTCTGTGAGATTTCGGCTGGTTGCCTTCAATAAGAAAATTCCATTTGCAGGAAAATCTCTTTATTGAAAGGGATGAGGTAGAACGACTAGCTGGAGCCTTTGCTAAGACTACCTTCCACTGTTGCTCTGCTTTAACTTCCAAGTCCCCCCCCCCCTCTGCCAGTCTGTTTGGCCCTGAAGATTCCAGGATGCCATCCTTCAGTTAGCTAGAGAGACACAACTCCCCTTCAAGGCTGCAGTAGAGACAACAACAACAGGCAACAGGACGGGACAGGAAATTGCCCACTAGCCAACTAACCCCTTACTGCAATAATTCACACCTAGACATCTAAAGGTAATCAATTATATGGACAGAGAACAGAACAAAGCAATACAAAAACACATGGCAAAATCACGCATAGTTCTGACAACTACAAGATTATCCCTTCTTTGCTGGGAAGCTTAGCGTGACCTTTTGAGTCTTCATGTTCTCACTCAAACTTAAGTAAAAGGGGTTCTTGAGGATAAAACAAGGGAAGGATAAGCATGTATAACAATATGAGCTCCCTGGAGGAAAAGCTGATAGATAATATTACATAGCTAGGCTGGAGGTAATGACTGTGGTCACTGAAAGCATTTTAATAACAAAAATGTTGTTTTGTAAGGATGCCTCCAACGTAAGTGTAAATGTTCAATAAGTGAAGTATAGCAGTTAGCAATCATGATAATACTTAAGCTGAAACTCCAGCCTGTTCACCTGTCTGCACAGGACATGTGGGGCAGAAGGGTTTCATTTTGTACCCACTCAGTAGCTGAGCTGATTCTACTCAGTATCATGGATGGTCAAGTCAGATAATTAAGATGGGTGTGTGTGTGTGCAGAATACGCCTCCTATAAAGTTGTGTCAAAATGCACATGTGTGAAACAATATCAATAACATGAGATTAAATGAACAAAACGTAAGACCTTTTTAAACAAATGCACTGCTTGTTTATAGTCACTGGCTGGTTCAGTCACTTGTTTGCTTACTTTACATTATTGGCAGCTGAACAGCATGTAGCAACAGCACAGGGAAATTATGGCTCCCTTTGGATTGTGTGAATATCTGCATGTGCAACGGACGAAGGATTGCACTGTATTGCAGTGTACAGTTTGCACACACAGTCACTCCATAAACAGGTTCTGAGTGTTCATGACCAGGCAAACTGATCAAAGAAAAACTGGCTCCAGTTGCCATATAAAGACTGTGAACCGAACTAGTGGGCATTTCAGTACCCCTACCAATTTGCAGCTTCAATCCATTTAAATGGTTATGCCTGCAGGGATAACCTGTCACTGAAAAGGCAGCCCATGATGCTTCCTGATGTTTCCTGTGATTTGTCACTCATTGTCCCTGATAAGCACTCTCCTTCATGCTTGCCTCCATAAGAAAACATAGGGGCTCATTAAAGATGTGCTGAACAGAAGCAGTTTGTTCTAGTAGCACATGTAGCATGTGCTACGGGCCCCACAGTTCCAGGGAGCCTATGCCACTGTATGGTTAGAAGGCCTTCAGACTGTGATTGTTAGAGGTTCTTCATACTTATGTGGTTTGTGATCTACAATAACAAAGAAGTGCAATATGCATGCTCTGTTTAAATTGAGCATGCACAATGCTCGTTGAGTTCAGGACAATTCTAGGAAATGTTTTCAGCAAAGTAAAGCTGTCAGTTGCTTCCAAAGTTCCAACAGTCCCTGGGAAGGGTGTCCTGCTATTATTTGTGCAACACAAGTGACAGTGCCAGTTGTGTTCTGCTAAGGCCCCACAAATCCTTAAACTGGCTCTGGTGCCACAGGCCCTGCAAATCCTTCACCTGGGTCTGCTTCTGGGGGCTAATTCAGGCAAGAACCTTCCTCATCTCTGCTTCCTATTCTGCTGCAATCAGATACAAACTGGGCTTGAGCTGCTGCATGCTGGGAGTACTGGATGGCAACTGATTGGTGATGCCAATGGAACTTCTCTCAAGAGGGAAATTTCTCCTCCAAACCTACCGCAGAACTTTGTGTCTAGCTCTCCCTTGCAGATCCTCAACTCTTTTGCTCACAGTCATAGAATCATAGAATCATAGAGTTGGAAGGGGTCACACAGGCCATCTAGTCCAACCCCCTGCTCTACGCAAGATCAACCCAAAGCATCCTAAAGCAGTCATTGTGTCCCAATAGATGATCCTAGTCAATATTAGCCTGGGGGGGGGATACAGATTTTAAAAACAGAAGGGAGGGACCCGATCTTACTATCTTACTAAAACTTGATAAAAAGTATAACAGGTAAATAATACTTCTCCAACCCTACAATCAAAGTCTAGGGACCCTATTTAAAGATGCCATGAATTTCTCAGCAAATCTGTTCAAGCAGTCAAACTTACCTTGTTCAAACTGTGATCCAGTCAGGAATATGTTTGGATTGCATCAAGCAATATGAACAGTGGCCAGATGCTAAATTGGCAACTGACTGTTGGTCAGAAGCAGGGAGCTGGGTCCTTATTATTTATTTATTTGTATTTATATGTCACTTTTCTCCCTGGTCTGGCCCCGAAGCACCATGCAGAATTTGGAACCACCTTGCTCCCTCATTAAGACAGCTACACACTGAAGTTGCAAAAGGCAGAACAAAAAGGCCTCGTTTCTCTTCCCTCTTGCCCAAGCTGGCCAGCAACAGAAGTTATGTTTTTAATCTCTGCATTTGTTTCTCATGCCCCTCTCATCAGCTGGGAGTCAGCTTTCTGATTGCTGCAAGGCTACTCTTTCTAACTGACTGAACATCACTGGTGAATGTGAATTGAGCCAAGCATCACTCCCGTATATAGGCATACATAAATGTTCCTTTTCACATTGCCAGCAGTTAGAGTGACTGGCTGAAAATGTGATACGAGTTCTATGAACCATCTCAACTAGAGCTGTGGTTTCACATCAAGTCTTTTCTGAAAGATCTATTGGAAGAGACCATTTCTATCAGGCATCATGGTTTCCTATCCATACTTGATTGCAAATTCTGCATTCTGGCCAGATTGTTTTAGACTCTGATTATATCCGAGTTGGGCTATTCTAGCCTGGGAATTGTTGTTTTAGCTGTGGTGTGTTTTCATGATCTATATTTTTGACCAGGACTGGATTTTAAACATCTTTTAATGTTTTGCTTTAATTCTTTTTTATTTTATGGGCCACCTCAAGCAAGTTCCTGGATTGGCATCCTAAAATGTTCTAAATAAATAAATATTTGCAAGATTATTGACATACATTTGAGACATTAAAATTTATTCCTCCTGTCGCCTTCAATGGGATGAAAACGGCGTGCCCCATTGCGTTCTGGCTTTCATAGGTCTGAAAGAAAAGGAATAGCATTAGAGATCTGTGTAAGAGGTTTACTCGAGAGTCCCTTGATTCTGAACTGCTCACAGTCTTTTGAAGTGCAAGAGTACATTCCCCTCAGTAAAGATGAAAAATGTTCTTTGAAGTCCTGTGAGGGTTCCTTCCCGTTTTCCTTTGTTATTTTTACCCTGAGGTAGAGAGTGGTCTGCGGTGCATTTGAATGGCCAGATGAAATGCAAACTCTGGGAATGAAGCGATGGCTGCAACTGGTTGAATTTTCCCTTCTGTGCAAGCCTTAAAAGATACAGATCTCAGCCTATGAACTTTGCAACCCTTTTAAGAGAAACATATCTGGAGGAGCACATTTTAAAAGCGAAATGAAAGGGTTTTCTTTTCTACTTCTAACTGACTGAATGTTCCTAAAAGTTGGTATTTGGGCAGGGGGAGGTCAGTGGATTTATTTTGTTGTATTTTATTACATGTGGCTGGTATGTGGAGATCCAAAAGGCAATAGATGCATCCATGCTTGTGAATTTCATTTGATAGAAAATCTTCCGGTGCCCATAGTTAGCTCCAATCTATGACATTAAGCTGTGGAAAGGCACATATATGAAAAGTCTTGCATCTCACACATAATTATTGCAGTGGAATTAGAGGGGGGGAACCCCCCACAAGCCACCATTTCAGCGTTTTAATGGAGCCTTGAAAAAGTGCTACAGCAGGACAAATGTCAAGAAAATAAAAGGTCTACACCCAGAGATTCCCCACAGAAAACTGGAAGTGAGATATGGTCATTGCAAACCGTAGCCCAAGTTGTTGCCAATTAGCGGTGACTCAGAGGGAACCTGAACATTAAGATTTTCATTTCTGTTTACCCCGGCCACTAAATCTGTCAGGCCGCGAGCTGAGAAACCAAGAGAGGGAAATCGAGACTCTGTTAAACAAGGGCTTTAAAAATCCCTCAAGGTTGCTGCGCACAGTATAAAAGCGAATGAAGTACTGGTTCCTGGGCAGCAGAGCAAACATCTGCAGCCCACATCAGGCCAGGTGTTCTAAATCAGGACAAGCCAAACCAAAGCCAGGCCAAGCATGAATAAAAGAAAGAAAGCAGCAGAAGCCAAGCGTATCTTTTCTGCTTCCTGCTTGCCCGCATTCCCTGCTGGGCCTACATCTGTAGCTGCAGTCACTTCTCAGCTGACTAAACCACACCTGGAGTTGCTGATGGGCAGCAGCAGCTGCCTGACACCCACAGACAAATTCCCAGAGGGCATCAGGTGTTTGCATTACTCTCCCCGGGGGAACGGGATGCCTCTTCAATGCACAGGCATATGTCAAGGTGAATTTGTGTGTCCATTCACGGCATTCAGGCATTGCGGTTCACGGAGAAGATGCATCAGACAGAAAAGTCATGTGACCCAAAGAATGGCTTCCCTTTCCTACCCAACCCATATTGAATTTGCCTGCAATTTTCTACATATTTGGTCTCACACACACACACACACAAAAAAAAACAATCCTTTTATTTCTTAGGCACCATAATTTAAAATGCCCAGGATTAATTGTTCAATTAAAGAAAGCCTGTATTCTTGTCAGTGAGATGAAACGAGCTTTACTTTATTCACTGGCTAATTACCCAAATTAATTGAACTATCATTTCATAACTTAACTGTGACTATGGATCATTGGTTGGTTGCAATTTCATAATCAGAGCTCGTTTCATTGTCTTTTATTGATATAATGCTTGTTGCAATCCTGCATAACCAGAAGTCATTGGGCAGGTAGCTCTAAGCAAAATCCAAGTCATTTACATAGATCCATGTCCAAGACGAACAATAAAGGCAGCTGTAAAGTCAGCTTGGGACTTATAGTTTTCAAAGTGGAATTAGACCGCTTCACGGAAACGTTGTCGATGTGCCTGTAAATAAGAACAGTGGAGGAAAGTACCATCAAGTGGCAGTCAGCTTATGGGGCTGCCTCTGACTAGCAATACTGCCTTCCTTGGTGGTCTCCTATTTAAATGTGAACCCTGCTTAGCTTCTGAGATCTGACCTTATCACCTTCTGCACTGTTGGGAACTGCGTTGGCCCTGGGGCCACCTCTGGTCATCCAGACTGCATGCCATACCAGGACACTTGGTCAGTCAGCAGTCACACCCCTTCTCCTGCTGAGGGGCGGCTTAAGGCAAAAGCACCCCTCTGTACATCACCTTAATGGTGGAGGGTCCTACTTGGGCCAAAGTGAGCCAAAATGGATACCAGTCAGGTAGCAGCCTGGGAAAGCCATTTCAAGGTTTGCGTAAGAGAGGCTGGCTAGCTACTTTCCCCTCTTTGTCCTGGAGACAGGCAAGGCTCCAAACAATAGGCCACCCAGGATCAATTGATACATTCAAATATAATTCCTTCAGCATCCTAGTTCAACTTCTCCTTCACCCATTAGCCTTGGTTAAATACTGCTCAAGCAATGCTTAAGTCTATTCACCTTCCCCATCACACTTCCTGCCCAACGTTCGTAGGACCATCAAGCCTCTCTTAGCCCTTTGTCTACCCCTGGTAGAATGATCAGTTCACTGTTCTCTTTCTGTGAATCAACCTGCCACAGAATACATTTTGCCATACAAATATGTGCCCCTGCTGACCCAGCAGAGTGTGTGTGTGTCTGTGTGTGTGCATGCATGCACGTGTGTGTGCGTGTTCTGGGACCAACATCCCCCCCCCCCTTGATTGTGGATTCTCAACTTTTTCTCACTTTCCGAAATACTGGCTGTTTCCACCTTTATTTGCTGTTTCCATGGACCTCTTAATGAATCCTTACAATGCTGTCCCCTTTCCTCCCTGATTTTCCTAGTTAGCTCTTGTATATGCTTTCTGTGCAGTTTTGTTTACCCTGTTTTTCTTTTCATCCCAAAAACCCATTTCCAGTTAAATAATAGCCTGGTTATATCTGAAAGACCATCTCCAAACACATATATGTCTTGATCCCAGTTTCCCCACCTCTTGCATGGTCTTCTAATTCCCCACAAAGTAATTGTAGTAAAGTAACTGGCTTGGCTCCTTACTCCTCAGCTGAACTAGGTGAGTTCTCTATGTCATTTAAGCGCAATTTCAAATGGCAGCCAAGGTTTTAGGGCATCATTTAGGAAAGTGTAATTAAAACTAACCTAGCAACATCTCACAAATACCATGCAGCAAATTCAAGAACTGCCCCCCGAAATGTGTGTTATTAAATTCCATGTGAATTCAGAGGTTGAAATGTCTGTAGAAATATTGAGGGGTATGATGTTGATGCTCAAGAGTTTCTTACAGGCAAGAGGGTGCCTCATGCTTCATAGGTGCTCCGTGAATGACACAAAATTTATTATATTTGCGAAAATGTGAATCTCCAGGATTCACAGTCCAGCCTGAACTGTCTTTAACATACCAGGATGCCTTTTCTCAGCTGTTCACAATACAATTGTTTTCCACTAGTAAACAATATTTCATGTTCAGAATTCCTTCCAAAAGCTTATCAAAGAGGCAGCAATGAGAATATCATGTTGCCTTATGAAAGTGGGTCATGCAGACAGTTGTGTTGTATGTTGAATCTTTATGCTGCTGGAAGCTATGATACATTGCCTCATATGGCTGTATACCTCTGCCTTCAAAGGATTTGCTTCTCAGTTCACACAGGACCTTCTCACTCAGATCTTTGTTATTACATCAAGAGAATGACACGTTTTCCTCCTCTCTTCCCCCCCCCCCCACCTTATCTCTGAGGTACAAAAGGATATTTCATCCTCCAAGGAAATACTCTTCTAGGTTAAAAAAAAATAATATTGCCATATGAGATGAAGTGAATTGCAACTTAAATTATACTCACCTACAGGAGCCCTAGTACAATAATGGAATACTTGTTTTGCATATATTAATTTCTAACTCAGGGTTGGCGTCTCTATTGGAGCTGACTGTTTTTAGAGATGGGGTTGGACTTTGCCTGGGATCCTGAAACTGAGCTGAGGATCAGTTGCTATCTTGTATGGCCAGTTGACCCCAACAGGTCCTGAATGCGTTCTTTGGATTATTGGCTGGAAGCAGGTAAAGGGCTAATCAGAGTCAGTAGATGGTGTTAGAATACAAAGAAGCTGGTGGCATGGGCAGATAGCCATGTGTGAGGGAGCAGACTAAAAGGAAGGAACAAATAGGAAAGACAATAGGAAGGAAGATTCACCAAACGGACAGTTCCAGATTAGCAGACAGGTTGCTCACAAAAGTTGCAAAACTCACTTACCTTGGTTCAAACCCAGCTAATTGATCCAAGTCCCAACTGTCTGTAAAATGCATACAGAAATGAAAGGAGATGTATTTTGGGCAGTTTTGATTGTAGGTATGGTTTCAGGGGGTCTTCAAACATGGATTCAGTGTCGAGAATGGCACTTGGAGTGAAGAAAGAATTTAGAGACAATATGATATATGACAGACAGACAGACAGACAGACAGACAGACAGACAGACAGACAGACAGACAGACAGACAGACAGATAGATAGATAGATAGATAGATAGATAGATAGATAGATAGATAATGTCTACAGGCATGTATTTTTTTTTAAATCTGAGTTAAATATGTTGAAATAATAGTCTTGGCAGTTTTTTAAGAGTTTTTTTGGTAATTAAGCTCCTTGTTGCCAACAGTGGCAGGTAGGAAAAGAAAAGGCCACAACAAAAAAAATGTATATTTCTGTTTTTCCACCCAGGGAGAGAATAGATAAGATTACGAAACAGGCCTGTGGTAACTTTAGGGAATCTTCAGCAAGTAGTAATAATAGTGTTGTAACTACCAGCAGCTTAGGGAGGTATCTGACAGAAACAGTGCTTGAGAAAGAAAAGCATGAGCAGCACCATCTCCTCACAAAATTTCATTGCCACCAACTCTTGCCCCTCACAACCTTGCCCCTCACTGTTGCTCTGGACCCTGTGGAGTTTAGCTTGAGTAGGAGCGTTTGGGAGGAGATGGGTGACTGGAAAAATGAATACTGCTGATGAGAGGGTTGATGAAGCCCTTTATACAGTAGGCTGGACTGTACCAGTTTGCTTGACTAGGCAGAAAGGTGCGGTTTCTTAGGAGTTCAGGGTTCTGCTTTCATCTACAAAGGGTCTCACCAGGATTCTGGTAGTGTAAGGATGTTCGCAGGTCCCATTCACAAGCTGATCAGCAGAGCCTGTCAGCCTCTTTTCCTGGGCTAGGATCTGGAGCGTCTCTTCCTGCTTCAGACTTAGTTTTCCCTCACATTTAATATGCTCTTCAGCTCTGCTTTGCAGCTTGGTTTGTGTCCTTCTCAGATCTTCTATTCACCTCTATGGTGGGACAGAGGGCTTGTTTTTGGACTGTGGATCTTTGTTGTCAGGCAAATTCAAGCAGGACAATTTCCCCCTCAATATAACAGAGCAGTTTTCATTGTGAAAATACTGTGCCAACACCAATTCTCAGCGGTTATCTTTTGCTGATGATACAGACCAGAAGTCTGCTACGGCTGTCTCTGATCAACACAGACCTATTGCTAGCAAATAGCGTCCATGAGGCTTAAGAGAATAATCTTATGACTTGGGTTTATTGCCAGCTTAAGTGATTTCTTCTGACCACATTAGATGACTGAGGGGTCTGAACTGGTGTTTCAAAGAGGCGACAAGGTCAGAAAGGCAAAGAGATTGCAGAGCCTTGCAAATTTTATAGGTCAGTAAAAGGGATTTTCAAGCCATATGCCGCTTGAACAGGAAAGCCGCATCGAGGGAACACGAGACTGAAGAAATATGATCTTGCAGATCAAATTGTGGTAACAATTCTGGCAGCAGCAACGCTCAGAACCATCTGCAGCCAGTTTAGCAAACAATCTGGAATGCCACCAGGAACAAATTAAAATAGTCAATCCTGGAAGCAATGAAAGCCTCCACATGGGAAAGCACGTGGCTGGATAAAACGGTGTTTGGGGGATTTCTGGTCTTCTGCAGCCTCGCAACCTTATTCGGAAAGCGCCGCTGGAATTTTTCACCAGAGCTTGCTCGCGAAGACGGAAAGCAAAACAAAGGGCCAGCCGGGGAAAGCCTGGGAAGGTGAGGTGCTGCAACCTGCTTGCTTGCGAGCCTGGAAAGTCAATCAGCCTCTCGTGGCGCTCGCTGACAGCCCTGCCGTTCACGCACAAGAGCATATGGCACTTCCAGCTGACTCTGACCCGTCTCTCCTGCTGCATTCTGTTCCACATATGGAGCAGGAGCACTTGGAAGGAAGTGTGTAGATAAGTCCCACTGCTAAGAAAGTGTGTTTAAAAATACTCAGGGCTGTCCAGGCCATGCATAACACTCACAATCCTGATGTCAAGGACTCTCATGAGCAGGGAAACGACCAATGGCCTCGACACAGGAGAAGGAGGGCCAACTGCGGACTGTCAAAATGGGGTGAAAGGAGAAGAGACACTGGTTTATTGCTGCGTGGGCGAATGAAGGTTGGTGTGAGCAATTCCCCCTGCCCGTGTGAGCCTACTCAAGGGAGGCCCACAGCCCAGCTTATTGAAACCACCCATAATGTCAGCAGCAATGGGCTGTGGGGGCGTGGACCAAGACCTGAACATGGCATCCAACTTGGCTTCTCAACTGTATTTGTTTCCTCCTCCTCACACAAAGTATCATTGGCCGGTCATTGTTCTCCCATGTTTTTTTCCCTCCTAGATTTTCCCATGTATTTTCAGATCAGTGCAAATATGATTTGGAAAAACAAAAAGACAGGGAAAGCTCAAAGGGGGAAAAAAACACAGGAGAGCAATGATTAGCAAATAGTACTGTGTGTAAGGGAGGGTGAAAAGCCAAGCTGAAACAGAAATCCATCATAGAAAAGCCCACTCTGTCTACTAAACAGGTATACAGTATTTCATATACATAGCATATGGCACTTCCAGCTGACTCTGACCCGTCTCTCCTGCTGCATTCTGTTCCACATATGGAGCAGGAGCACTTGGAAGGAAATGTGTAGATAAGTTTGCAGATAACCTAACTATTAAATTGGGTGCGGACCTGGCTTGGTGAAGGTGGTAAAATGCCATCCATGCTACCAACGTGATCTGAGCCCCCATTGAAAGGGAGACCCCCAGGTTCCTAGCAGAGTGGGCCACTGATAGCTGCACTCCATCCAGGTTGGGTAGGCATGCTTCTTTGCTTAGACATTTCCTGCCCAGCTACAGGACGTCCATCTTTGTAGTATCATAGAATCTGTTATCAAAAATGCACACATGTCCAAGACGTGTATATTTATAGAGTGGGGAATGGCTTATGAGAGGTTGGTAACATAGCAAAAGGATTGTTTGTCAAGGTTTACAAGGTAATTGAACCCTTTAGAACTCAAGTCAGACAACAGGTAGTTATAGCAAAATAACAAGCAATCTTTATAAGGTAGTAATAAAAATAAACAAACAAACATATGTCAGACACACTAACAGTCAATCAGATAGGATATTTAAGGGGGGAAAGTATTGCAATAAGTATATTTACCAGTCCTGAAGAGCAGGGATGCAGAGACCAGCCAGCAGTGTGAAGGGTGATCTGACTGGATCATGATCAGATGCATGTTTTGGCTTAGTAAAGCCAGAGTTTTTATATCTTTTTGAGAGGAGGGGGTCATGCTTGGCACATGATGGGGGTGTGATCGCGGCATGGTAGAGGCATGATGGAATGTTCCATGGGTGAGAAGCTGGGAAATGGCTTGGCTAAGTCCAGAGATGGGAGCTAATGAGTGTAAAGAAAGAGAACCTTCATGTCTCAATAGGTCAAGCTTTTGGGGTGAGGGAGCAATTTCCCCTGGCATATTAGCTTAGGTTGAGTCAGAGGTGAGAGACAAATGAACTTGCCTAGAAGACTCAAGGCAAACTTGACTCTGCTGGCCACTTGATCAGCAATACAATGGAATGGGGGGGGGGAGTAGAAGGCAGGACATGTCTCAGGTTTCAGCTGTCATGTCGAACCTGTAGATTAGAGCAAGATGGAGAGAAGATGGAATCTGGCCCAGCTGGGTTTTGGCAGACTATGAACACTGTTTCTGACTTTGCGTAAGCCTAGATGGTTAAGGGGCACCACTGGTTATTGGGGACAGTATGCCAGTATATTGAGCGGGGTCCAGCTATATTTAACAAATCATAGAGTTGGTAAGAGCCACACAGGCCATCTAGTCCAACCCCCTGCTCAATGGATCAGCCTAAAGCATCCAGCATAAGTATCTGTGAATTTTCACCACCAGTGAGGGGAAGTTCACCGACTCCTTAGGCAGCCAATTCTACAGCTGAACTACTCTGATTGTGAGAATTTTTTCCCTGATATCTAGCTGGTACCAGTCTACTTGGAGTTTAAATCCATTACTGCAGGTCCTAGTAGGATTGGCAGGCAAGCACCAATGGAATAGCTCAAATCCTCATACTTTCCCCCTTTCATGATATACTTGACATATAGCACACTAATAACTGTGCTGCACTCCTTCGCATCTATCACAGTGCAGAGATCCAAGATTTGTCAAGTCTTCTAGATACAAAGTGATCCTAGTAATATTACGACTGGAAAATCTAAGCCAAAGTTCTCACAATGTCAATGAAATCCCAGTGAGATTGATGAGACTGGTGGCAGACAACCTTTTCCATCCCAAGTGCTCAAAAAATTAAATGTCTGTTTGTGATGATAGGTTGGTGGGTAACCATGGTGGTATCAAGCAGCAGAACAAATTCTGGGTATAAGCTTTCATACCCATGCCACTGGACCCAAACTTTGTTCTAATTGTGATGATGTTGGTGTGGCAGCAAACAAAATATGGAGGGGGGGGTCTATTTGGCCAGACACACATAAACCAAGTCAAGCCCAGTTGTGGTGTTTGCACTTCAAGGATGGGCTTTGAATTCAGCAGCTGGATGTGCAGATATGGAGTGATGCCAGTCCTCTTGTCTTCGCCTTGGTTCCAGTAAGGATGCCAGAACCAGTGCCTTGGTTGCTTGAGAGGAGATGTAACCCTAGCTCTCAAGCAGGATGGTCTTGTGTATCAGGGGTTGACAACTGTTGTATTAAACCTATCACATAGAAGGTGACAAAAGGAACCATGAGCTGAGCTCCCAAAAAGCATGTGCAAAGTTCTACACATGCATTGTGTCTTTCCCTTCTATTTCTTCTCTGTCCACTCAAAAGACAGTTTCAGAAGATGCTCCAGGATGGTACCAGATGGGGGTTTGCGGGGGGGGGGGGGATGAATGGGATGAATTGGAAAACAAAACAAAATTGCCTTCTGCTTTGGCAAGTGAATCTCTGTCTAGCCAGCCTCATAAACAAGAGCTGCTGCCAAATTTGTCCTAAAGTGTAATTTGAAGTAAACTGAGGAACTGGCCAAAATATCTGAGAAATTTCAAGATTTTCCAGCAAAATGGAAAATCTGTTTGTATTACATACGCGTATGAATAAATGGACACTTGGAGATGGTCACATCTGTTTCCATGGATGAATGCGAAGATCCGAATTTTCATTTCTGCATGTGGGGCGGAAATCTTCTTCTGCTCCATCGGTTAATATCCCTGCCATGTTGCATTAATGTTATTATTGATTCAGTTATTACAGCACTGATAAAGCTGTTCTGACCAAGCAGCAATATCAGGGATCTCTCAGCCTCACCCACCCCACAGGGTGTCTGTTGTGGGGAGAGGAAAGGGAAGGCGACTGTTAGCTCCTTCGGGTAGAGAAAAGCGGCATATAAGAACCAACTCTTCTTCTTCTACACACTTTTTGAAAGCTAAAAAAAATAAATCAAAGATGAAATTGGAGGTTATAATTCAAACAACACTTTGCAGGGATGTTGAGGGGAATAAAAAGTTTCAGCAACGCAAGGTCTTTCATGGATGTCTACCATTGGCAATGCATCCTACTTAAAAGGTGCATGAATGTTTAAATATATACACCACGATTGATTAAATACACAAATTCAAATGCATACACATTGCTATGCTACAAATATCCTTAAAGATTAAGGGCCATTCCGCACTCGTAAATGTAGTGAAATGCTTACCTTATGCAGACGCCATATTTTTGGCATTTTTCATGATGTTGCCAACATCCAGCGTCCAAGCAGCAAATCGGTAGCCATATCCTCCATTTGAAAGCACTAGCTGGAGAATCGCATAAAGTGGATTCCCCCAACTAAAAAGCGCAAGCCAGAGGAAAGCAACCAGCAAGCTACATGCTAAGGAAATGTGTGGAGCCGAAGTAGCGCTATCTCTGCCTCTAATGTCCCTCCTTCACACCTGCCTCCCTCTCCCTTCTCCCAGGGATATTTTTTAAGCAAACTGCATGGAGCAATTAATAGGCAAAGCAAAAAAAAATCTCCCCACAGTTTCAACTTTAAAGTTTACTCCACCCCAATCAGGAACAATTCTTCCCCCACCGCCACCCCCAAATCAAAGGACTCACTAAGGGACTGATATAGTCACCTGTGCTTCAGTGCCCATGAAAGTCTATGGCATCATAGACTATAATGAGAATTTTGGCATTCCTGCCTTTCCTGGGGCCTGGGGGTGTTAGGTTTGAGGTAGAGCCCCCAAATTTTAAGGGTTGCACCAGGAGGCTCTTCCCTGACTTTCCTCCAAATTTAAGAAGGATTGGTCCAAGGGGTCCATGTCTATGGGCTCCCAAATAGGGTGCCCCCATTCCTCCATTATATCTTATGGGATGAACCTCCATAGGATATAATGGGAGGGATGGGGGCACCTTCCCTGGGAGCCCATAGAAGTGGACCAATCATTATGACATTTGGAGGAGAGTAAGGAAAGAGCCTCCTGGAGCTATCCTGAAATATTGGAGGCTCTACCTCAAACCCAACCCCCCCAGACCCCAAGAAAGGCAGGAATGCTGAAATTCCCATTATCAAATATGGAGAAAGGGGATTGGCTGCCTGGCTTGATTGACAGGTGGAAGAGAGTTGCCTGGAAAGTGCATTGGTCTCTTCTGCCATTTCAACCAGGCATACAGAGTGCAAAGAGCGTGAGAAGGAGGCAGACAAAAGCGAGAAAGCCAGAAGGTGAGGAATGGCCAAGGCAGGATATTTTTAGTGCTACGCCATTTCGCTGGCGTAACACTATTTTTTGAAAATATGCAGAATTCCCCTAAATATTCAGGCACCAGTGAATAATTCCTAAAACTGCATGAGTTTGCTGTCATAATTACGGCTTGTTTGAGGACTGCCATTTTGATGGAACTCGTCATCCTAAAGAGCTATGAGCTAATGATGCAGCAGAAATTCCAGATTTTAGATTGAGATTTGGAAAATGCATATGTGGGATATAGAAACAAAATCTCTAATACATTCAACAGAAGAGACATCATGTCTCTGATCCCAAAAGCAGTCCCTGCCACGCATTGCAATGAAGAACAATCTCTACCTAAGAAATACTTTGTCTGGATTTCAGAAGGGTATGAGTATATCAAAGCTCCATTTTGTCTGCTGTGTCTGTTTACTGTCAATGCTAATAGCAGTCAATAACTATGAACTGATGGCATTCACAATTACAAAGGAGAGAGAGAGAGAAAGAGAGAGAGAGAATGAAAGAGAGAGAACATTAGCTTTTTTAAAGATTGCTCTTTGCAAGTTGCCCATGGATACAGCTCACAATTAACTATGTTAATGGCCGACTCAAATGAATGCTTTTAATGACTCTCTTATTCAAATGAAGGGCAGAATTTATCAAGGGATGTTTGGAGGATGTACTGGGAGTTCTAGTAACATTCAAGAAAGGGAGCTACAACCCTAAATTAAAGTACGTTTGATAAAACAATACCCGAACCTTCACTGTGCTATTTGCATGCCCCATGCAAAGCCTTGCCATGCTCCTTCCCTGGAGTACTATGAAATGAAGTGGCCATTCTCCCACTGAGTGTGACAAAGCTGCCGGGCTCGCAAGCAAGTGCCATGTACAGCCTCATTATGATCTTTCCCAGCAGGGCAGGCAGCAGGCAGTACTGTACTAATCAAGGGGCATATATAAAGAGACACAGGGTGCTGTTCAGAAGGAGAACTGCACAGAATCTCCTAGAGATGGGCTTTCCTTTTCTTCCTAAAGTCAAGGGGAACCATTTTCTTTTTCCATGATCCATTACACTGCTTCATGTTGGATTACTGTATGGCCAAGGACAAGAGGCAGAGGAAGAAAATGCTTTATGGCAAATTCACCACATCCTGCCAGCATTGTACGTTAAAGATAGCATCTATCCTTTGTAAGACTGAAAATGGGGGTCAGATGCCGAGCAAATGGACTTCTGAGGTAGTAGCATTGAGAAGAGCCCATCCTGAGTATGATCTCTTAAGCTAAGCAGGTTGTGCCCTAGCTATTATTTGGATGGAAGGCATCTAAGGAATGCCAGGGTCATGACGCAGAGGCAAGATGTGGCAAACCGCCTCTAAATGTCTCTTGCCTTGAAGTCCTACAGGGGTTGTCATGAAGACCCTACAGGGCTCTTTCTGCCACCCTCCAAAGTATAAATGAAAAGTCCATGTGGCCATACCCAGTGGATGCTGAATCCACGGCAAAAATGTCTCCCTGCTCCACTATACACCACAGCTTAGCTCACAAAACCACAGCCCAACTTGCAATCAGATGCTTTACAGTTGCATAGCATGAACTGGACACATGGCAGGGGACAAGGGGACAAGGGCGGGGGGGAGGAGCCTGCTACCTGGCTTGAACAGTTATAGAATATTTAATTGATTTCTTCTCCTGCCCCACATGTTTCAAAGCCTGGATGTACCCAGGGACGTGAGCCAAAGGGATTTAGTTTGAGGATTGCAGGAGCTGGCAGGAAGATCAGTAATATCGGAAAACCTATCAGTAATATCTTGCATACTCCAATGCATCCCTTTCCCCTCCTTCTCTTGTTTATTTTATTGTCTTGCAAGCTGCTTTGGGACCCCTGGGAGTAGAAAAAGCAGGATACAATTATTTAAAACAAGAAATAAATCTAGTCATGTATTTGACCTTCCCAGGCAGATCAGCGGGCTCCCATTTTTCTCTTCCACCCTTTTTGACTTCCTATAGGTACACTCCCCATTCTTACCCCTCTTGACTAGCCATATCTATAGCATGCCACCAGACACTCAGGGAATGATAGTGCTGCCATCTGGTCAGCTACATCAGCCTCTTCCATGATAGGCAATCACTTCTGAGCAGCTTGTGCCCTTTGCACAGATTTGGGTAAATTTGGCCTCGCTCACCTCATCTCTGGATGCTTCTCCAGCAGCCCATGTAGTCCACGTAACACAAGCAGAAACTCTCATGATAAACTGCAATTTCCTTATAGAAAAAGTGGCCACGACTAACCGATGGCCACAGCATGTGGGAGGGCTGAAAGACATGGCTGCGTCAGGCCCGGCAGTGCATGGTCATGCCTGCAGGCATGCTCACATGCAGTGGCGTGAGGGGTGGGCTCCAGGGCACCTACTTAAGGCTCCAAGTGGGGCGGGCTCGCCCTCTTCTGTCGCTGCAAGCCTTCAGGATAGCTTCCCACCCACCGTGTCATTGTTTTATGTTACAGTTTCATTCATCACAGGTGCAGAATAGGGGGCATGAGGTGGAGTACTTTGGTCAGGGACCAGTTTGCGCATCAGGACTCTGGGTTAGGGGGTCTCTGTAAGAGACTGTCTGACACCGTGGCCTTACCTGGCAGGGTAGGTCAGTGCCAGGAGGAAGGGATGGTTGAATGAGGTGGACGCCTGGCAACCATTAACCAACCTCCTCCCTTGGGAGGGTTATGACGGGCAAGGCACCCACCGTCCCAGCTGGGAGGGAGGGGGATCAGGAGCCCCTCGAGGAGCCCACAGCTGGATGGCTGTGTGTGTGTGTGGGGGGGGGGATTTTCCCTTACACCTCGTGCCAGGCCAACCCCTGATACTGGATGGGATTTAGCTGATATTTTTCACCGCTATGTATTTTGGGCATTCTCTGTACGGATTGTTGTGTATTTTATGTTCCCCCCCCCCGCCAATTTTTATTGGGGATTTTATGCACACTTGTAATCTGCCACAAGCCTCCGTGGGAGTGGCAGGCAAGAAATGTAATGAATGAATGAATGAATGAATGAATGAATGAATGAATGAATGAATGAATGAATGAATGAATGAATGAATGAATGAATGAATGAATGAATGAATGAATGAATGAATGAATGATAAATAATGCTAATACAAAAATTATGCTGTAGTCTAGGGTCATGGACTTGTAGATTTCTATTTTATTTTTCATTGCGCATCAGCATACAGAATAAGGTTCAGCTTTGTGTTTTTCTTATGTCGGTCTGACTAATACTTTGAAAGGAATCATTTTAGACAAAAACAATTAACATGAAACAGACAAAGGACTTCAGAAGAAAATAACAAAGGGCAACTCCCACAATCCCCTGCTTTCTGGCCGGCAGTTCATTTTAGATCTGGAAAGAGCAAAGACTGAGCATAAGTAGGGCTGGATGGGATTGTGATGAAGCATTTGTGTCTTTGGGGAGCTTAGGGTAACTGAGCAGCTTTGAATTAAAACCCCCAGACCTGCCCTTGGACATGGAGTTCTACCTGACATCTGAACAGCGCTAATTGATTTCAGTGGGACTTGCATTCATATAGATCCAATGGCAGACTTTAGCATTCAGTGTTTAAAATGCAGTAGCTCAATGCATTCAACAGTTAAGAACCACCGTAGGTATTATTGCCAGAGGAGATGCTTGTCAAGATACAGCTTGATGGAAGGGGTGGGTTGCATAACATTTGGGATTTATGAACTGCTGCATTGGTAGGGATATTTTAAATACAGAGAGATGATAGAGATAGAACTATAGATCTATTGGATACTTCAAGGCAGAGGAAAAGGAAAGCCAGATGGGAGTTTAGGGGGCTGGGAGGGGTGGTTTACACTCCATATGCCTTCAAAGAAGCAAGGAAAGGGATGACGATGAACTTTAGTTGGACAATAAAGGCAAAATCAGTGCTCAGTCCTCCTGTGCAGATCTGGCCCTGGAGCTGAGGACAGGGGGATTGAACAGGGAAAGTCTGCCAGCTGCCAGAGTTGATCTTTTGGGTTCCTCAGAACCTTCCTTTATCCTCCTTCACAAGCACTCTGCATAGGACACGTTTGGATTAGCCAGGCATTTCCTTGGCTGCAAGCAACATGGTCCGGAGGGATATGAATAGTGATTGGATCCGGATGGTGGGAATTGTTTTGCTTTCAATGGTTAGACAATCTGCATTTATGTGGTTGTGATTATTCTCTTTTATTGGTCGCAGATGCTGAGTCAATAGGTACCAAATACAACAAGAAGTCATATTTACTTCCTGTTTACATGCTTCTTTTTAGTATAACTCACAGACAGTGGATTTAGAACTTGTGAATGCCAGCTGTACGTTTGGCCCTGGCAACTGTCTTTTGCTTCCCCGTGTGGTTTTGGCATGTCTGTTGTATATTAACTGAACCCGATGACTCACTGCTCCATTTCTTTCCAAATCTGTCACAGAGAGACCTCCTCTTATTTCAACTGTAATTTTGCGAAAGTCACTGAAAATGGAGAAGAGGTACATTGAGAATGGAATTTGGGCCATTCCATAAGTGTTCTTATTGTATTGAGATGGATTGTGCCTCTCATATATTTTTCACAAAAAAAAAAACCCCAATCCTTTGGGCAGCAGAAGCAACTAGACAAGATCTCAAAAATGCTGCTCTAACTAGATGGCACTAATGACCCTTGCTTTGATTCAGGTCCTTTGTAAAATCTTCCAGATAACGTCCAGATTTGCAAATAAACAGAAGGGAGAGGGAGATGAAGCATATTGGCTGAACATTATTAGCCTCCAGCAACTGTTCAAATCAAAGGGTTACTCTTGGATTCGCTTAGCATTTGGAATGAATACGTGCCTACCTGTTTAATGAACTCTGGTTAATTTGGAGTAAATGATTGACTGGTTCCATGAGTTGGTGCTAAGAAAATATTGTTCAGCTTCAGTAGAACAAAAGCAATCTGATAACACTTCAAAAAGTTGTGAACAATGAGAGATCACTTATATGATCTGACTGTTTCCCAGGTTATGGGAACTGACTGATAGACCAGTAGACAGAAAGACAGACAGAAATATATAAATTTTGTGGGCATTTCCGCACCCATTAAATGTACCATCATGCCAGTCGATTGCAAGCTGAATATTCCGGCCCCTGCACATGATGTCGCCCACATCCAGCTGACAGCTCACTACATCCTCCATTTTAAAGTGCTTCTTTGGGGGCCATTGCGCACAGCTTCAAAATAGCACAATGGTTGCTAATTGAAAATGCTACTAATTTGGAATAACCCACGACGTCGTAGACAATCTGCAACACTCCTGAAACCGACCCGCAAAAAGCGCTTCGTTGTAGCGCTTTCAGGGGAATCCCAAAAAGTGGATTCACCCTCCGGAAAGCGATACACTCCTGCAACCAATCTGCAACAATAGCGATAAAGACCTGTGCGTTAACATTGTTGCGGTTTCTTCAGAGTCCCTCCTCCTGAGCCTGTCCTCCAAACTTCCGGCGAAGCGATCGCCATTTTTTTTCCCCCGAGCGAGTGGAGATCAACGCACCGGCGAGCCTCCGTTTAGCCAGTGAGGCTTCCCAGGCTGCAGTCCCTCCTCAGAGCTGTTTACAGTCACTAAGCACAAGAAGCCCGCAGAAGCCCGTTTGCTGATGTATTTTCCCTTTATTTTTCACACTGTTTCGGCTGAAAATCGCGCCCGTGAGGGGGGGGGGATTTTTTTTTTCCACTCGGAGGCAGCGTGGCCACGATCAAATGACAGCTCAAACAGAGGCTTCCCGGCTTCAGTCCCTCCCCTTCAGTCACTAAGCACACACATTTCACACATTCCATTCAGCCGAAAATCGGGCCCGTGAGAGGGGGGGGGATTTTTTTTTTTCACTCGGAGGCAGCGTGTTAACGATCAAACGATCAAACGACAGCTCAAACACCCCAGGCAGCTGGATGGGTCTCTCCGTTGCAACGAATCTACCCAGATTCGTTACAATGGGTCTGTTTTTTTTTTTTTAAACCTTCCTTAAAGGGAAAGGGGCTGTTTGGGAGCATGCTAACGGCTGCCCATTGGCTGCTTGACGGCCAGGGGCGGGACGAGCTTGGCAATAGCGCTTCCTTTCTAGCGATTTCTGCCGAGACCGGAAGCCTGTGGGAAACGCTAAAAAACGCAACTGATTCCACTACAAAGGCAGGTATGCATAACGACGAATTCCACTATTTTAAATGGCGATTTTTCATTCAGTGACCAATTTGCAACAAAGATCCCCGTGCAAAAAGGCCCTGGGAATCACAAAAAGTGGATTTAGCATCCCAAAAATAGCTAGCTGCAAGAGAGCAACCAGCAGGCAACCAGCAGAGGAAGGTATGGAGGCTCAAACGCGCTAAAGTTGCCTGCTTTGTCCCACCCTCACAACCGCCTCGCTCTCCCTTGTTCCTGGGGATGGGAATGTCTTTTAAAAAATGGTGATTTGCCTGGAGCAACAAATAGGAGGGCATGTGTGTAGGCAATGCCAGAAATAAAAGAATATTTTATTCAACAAAGTGTGCCTCTTAAAAGCTCCCCCCCCCAAAAAAAATCAGGAACAATAGTAATGTTTTAATTTATCAAAGGACTCACGATCCCATAAGGGCTGGCATCCAAAAAGCACTATGCATCTATGATTCTATGTATAGGCATTGCAATGGAGAAGTATGAATTTAAAAAAATGGAGGAAGGGGATTGGTTGCCTGAATTGATTGACAGGCAGAAGTGCGACACATATGAGGTGCATTGCTCTCTTCCTCCTCTTCTAGCAGCAGATGAGGAGGGCAAGACATGCGAAAAGAACGAGACAAAGGCGAGACAGCAAAAAGGTGAGGAGGCCTTGGGAGGCACGATACAATTTAGCACTTTGCCATTCCACAGGCATGACGATATTTTTACTAACGTGTGAAAATTACCTGTTTTATGCAAAGAGTTACCTAAGAGGGGGGGGACCACCTCATTAACATGGGTTTACTGAGATGTTATTTACCTCTGTGACATGAAAAGCTTCATGGCCCCATTTTCATACATTAAGCCTTTTGTTAAAGGAACAAGACATTTCCCCCCCCCCCCCTCCAGGTTGTTGGCAATCTTAGTTCTGCATTGGCAAAAATGGTTCCTGTCTCTCAATGCTATGAGAAGACAGTTTGGAACTGATGAGCACAGCGCATAGTTTTACACTCTGTGTAGGAGCTGGATAACAATGACGGTCTTTTACGAAAGGAACCGTCAGCCAAATTCACAATGCTTCTTTGATTAGCCAAAATGGTTTTGTATGTTATGCCTTGGGATGTTTCTTCAAATTTTTCTCTTCCCCTTCATTCCAGCCCTCAAATTTTCTATTATTTGGCTGAAATAACACTCTGTGTGCTGGTTTTTATTTCAAATAACAAATGTCGAATGGTATGGTTTGATTAACTAAACAATCTGAACATTATACTAATGTTTATGGTACCAGAGATGGCCTGAGACTCTGAAGACCAGGCATTTGTTCACTTTTCCCCCAATATTCATTCTGCTTTTATACAGGGAATCGTCATTACAGGGTGACAAATCCCTGTTATTATCCTGCAGTTACCCCTCCATTTTTTGAAATAGAGAACTAATTACTTGAAAATCTCCTTCACTGAATGTTTAGTTGTCCCTCTGTGCTACTATGAGATGTTGTGTTTATAAGGACCTAGAAACTGATCAGCCTCACTAGCCTTTGGGGGCACCCCGTGAAGATGAGCAATAGCTTCGGGGCAGACCAAAGGAAATCTTTCTTTCTGCAACAAGTAATTAAATTGCAGAATGCACAGCCAGTAGATGTAGTAATCAACATGAGCATGGATTCATAGGGAGATAGACAGGTCATGGAGGCCAGGCCCATCAACCGCTGCCGATCATGGTGACTTAAGGAAAGTACTGTATTCAGAGGCAGCAGATTCTGCATATCAGGACTAGGAGGTAACATCTGGGGACGATCTTGACTTCTGACCTTCCAAAGCAGCTGGTTTGCTGCTGTGTGAAAGTCGCTGGACTAGATGGATCACTGGTTCTTATGTCCCTATTGTTGGCAGAGTTTGAATAAGCAGAGAGAGAAGAACACCAGGCTGCTTAAAGAAAAATAATAGTTTTTATTCAGAAGGGAAACAACTAGGTAGAGAAAGGGGAGAGAGGAGACCCAACTAGCTAGCTAGCTGGTGTCTGCAGTCATTCTTCTGATCAACAACTGCTCTGGAGGTAAGCAGGAAGAAAATGTACTATTGGGCCTATTGAGCCAATCAGGGCACGGGAATAAAGTATTTGATAATCATGAAGAAGCTGCTATTCTAACTATGCTAAATACACATCTCCTCCAATGCCCCCTGCAGGACACCCTTTATATTTGTTGTAGAGCCAATTTGGTGTAGTGGTTAAGAGAGCAGACTTCTAATTTGGTGAGCCGGGTTTGATTCTGCACTCCCCCACATGCAGCCAGCTGGGTGACCGTGGGCTCGCCATGGCATTGATAAAGCTGTTCTAACCAAGCAGTAATTTCAAGGCTCACCGACCTCACAGGGTGTCTGTTGTGGGGAGAGGAAAGGGAAGGCGACTGTAAGCCGCTTTGAGCCTCCTTCGGGTAGAGAAAAGCGGCATATAAGAACCCACTCTTTTCTTCTTCTTCTTCTTCTTCTTCTTCTTCTTCTTCTTCTTCTTCTTCTTCTTCTTCTTCTTCTTCTTCTTCTTCTCCTGCTGAAAGAGAAGGTCTTGATTTTCAAAGTCTCTGCCTATAGTCAAGAGGATTTCTTCCAGGTTTGTTGAAGCTACATCGGCTTCTGAGTCATTTCCATGGTTCAGAAGGCCCTTTTCAAGAAATGCTCCTGAGATGGAGTGAAAATGACCCAAACTAATGAGCATGGCCTCTACCTGTTCTGCGTGGGTGAAGGGCATGGTGTCTCCACATGTAAATGCCAATGCTTCACCCCTAAACCTTGTGGGGGATACAGCATCAAAACCTAAGGCAGCTTCTGCAATTCCCTGTGAGATGTGTGGGTAGTGGAGGCAGGTGAAGCCATTTATCCTGAATTGCATGGCTTCTGTAGGTTTAAGGCAGTCCCTTAACATTACTTTAACATAGATTTTTATGTGCAAATTAGCAGCTAAATTCATTATGAAAACCCATTTACCAAAGGGCTGACACCAGACAAAGCCTGAGGCAGCTATGGAACTCTGGGACACAACATCTGTTCCATAAAATTTAACTCAGCCATTTGAAGCATTTGTCTGTTCATTGCTGTGTTATAGTTTCTCAAAACAACTACTTTTCTCCTCAGGACATACAAGTTCTGAGACAGACCTACCAAGGCCAAGTGTCTCTTTCGGCTCTCTGAGGCATTACCAGGTGGACCAAGACCGTAAACTGACACACTCTTTTGACATTTAAAGGAAGGGCCACTAGCCTGTGTGGTTTTAAGCATAATATTTTGTTTCTCTTCTCTTCTTTCTCCCCAGCTCCCCAGTGCTGAAGTGGTGCTGATTTCCTTGTAGGTCTTATGCTGCATTATGAGCCACGACGATGTTTTATGTATGCCAGTTAACGGTTTAGCTGATGTGTGAATGGCCTCGGTTACTAATTGGGGATGCTTCCCATGGCATTTCAGCAACCGAGTCAGAAAGAAGCATCTGCCGCTATTGCCCATGATCGATCAGCCACATCGCGAGGATCCATAGGCTGAAATTACCATTCGTCTAAAGCTTCAAATTATACCGTCTGCCCCAATAAAAATAGGAGGAACTTGTATCTATTCTGCATATCTTGAGGCCCCCTTTCTGCCATTCCTTCCAGGGCTCTTCCAGTTGGTGTTCTCAAGATAATCATTCTTTATGGAACTTTAATGTTTATCGCTTTGCTGCAAAGAGCAGCGAGCTGAAAGCTGGGAAAATATAAAGCTGCTATTACTTCGGTGAAGGGCCAAGAATGTTGGTTTTGCATGGAGGAACCCAGCTCCAAATCCCTGCTCAGCACGAAATTCTGTTTTGGGGCATCAGCTAAACTATTTACTGGCATGGAGGGATGGTGTCAGCATACTCGGAGGTGGGCCAGCTGCTAGGACGCGGAGCTTCTGGCAAGGCCTGCTGTTACAGACCTCCGAGACATTCACTTCTCCTAGCAAGCACTCCACCACCTCTGCCTCTGGCTTCCCCACACTGATGGGGAAGTGTGTGCAGGTGGTGTACGGGGGAAGCACCCCTGACAGCCACAGCAGTGGCACTCCCAGGTACATTCAACAGCCCGTGCTGTCGAGGAAAGGACATGAATGTGGTGCAAGTGGCTGTCACTGCATATGGGGGGAGGACTTGTGAGCATGAGAAAGACTCTCAGTCTGGTGGAGACACACACATAAGTGAGTGGGGAGTAGGGTTCACAGTCCCTGGTCCAGGCAGGGGATACCCTGCCCCGAGATTCTGTTTCTCACCACCTGTCCAAGGAACAACCGGCAGGATGGGAAAACCCACACCTGCACTGACTTCGGCTGTGTTGCTACGTCACTTCTGGGGAAATCCTGGAAGTGAGAGACGGTAGCTCTAGGAACTGTTGGTTTTAGCACAGAGAGATGCAGCTGTTGTCCCGCCTCCCTCTGTACCCACATTCAATCCTCCCGCCAGTTTCCAGGATCAGCCTGCCAAACCTAATGGGAAAGGAGGCACAAGGGGAGCCTCGAGGTGGCTAGAAGGGCCCCCCCCCCGCGCATGCTCTGCCTGGGGCTTCACAAAACTTGGAACCAGCACTATTGCCACATATAAAATGCCCAGACTCATGAAAATCATCACAAATTCAGCATGGGGAGGAGGGGAAGAGAAATAAAATAAGAACGTCAAAATGTTTTTTTCTCGATGAGCCAATGAATGTGCAAAACTTAGACCCAGCTTTAGCACTGCTGCCCTTTAAAACAGCAGCCACATATTCATATCCCCCCATCTCCTTTCCTAATGTCTCTTAGAACTTACCCACATGGTGATGTTATTTCCGTGTGCCCCTCGCTAGCAACCAACCATGAAGAGAAGGGATGGAGAAGCAAAAGCTGTTGCAACGTCACAATACAATGAAAGTTCCACTTGGTGTTCCAGAGGGGGAGGGGGAGCTAAATGCATGGCTGGATCTGGAGGGCTTGTCTCTCATCATGATTCCTATGAGTCCAGCAGAAGGCAGCTGCTGAAGTTCCAGGAACAATTGCTACTGAATTGAACCAACTTTTGAATCCTATGGCACCTTTAAGACTGACAAAGCTTTATTCTAGTAGAAACTTTCATGTGCATGCACATTAAGACATATCTGAAGAAGTGTGCATGCACACAAAAGCTTGGACTTGAATAAAACTTTGATTGTCTTAAGGATGCCCCTGGACACAAACTTTGTTCTGTTTCTTCAAACCAACATGGCTACCTACCTGAATCTACATTTGAAGCAATTTATTTTAAATGTTTCCATCTTGTATTCATCTAAAGCAGCGGTTCTCAACCTGGGAGTCACGATTCCCTTGGGGGTTGATCAACCCTTTCCCCAGGGGCCATCGAGGCTGCTGCCACCACGGTACTGCTGCCACCACAGTGCTGCCACCACACTGCGGCAGTGGCAGCAGCCTCAGCAACCCAAAGGGGGTCATGGCTTTGGAAGGTTGAAAACCACTGATCTAAAGTGAATAGAAGGGTCATTATAAAGCACCAAGTACAATAACCCATCACACAACAAACTCACAAAATGGTTTCATGATTTATTTCATTCACTTATTGAAAACATCTTCTCTGCCCCCTTCCCACCCAGCTTAGGGTTCCCAAGGCAACAACCCATCTCAGCATTAAAACATAGATGCGGGAAGGAGTGTCCGTGGGGGAATGCCAAACAAAATAGAAAGGTCTTCTCCCACTGATGGAAACCAATGATAGAAGGGGACAGACAAATCTCTCTGTGAAGGGAATGCCATAATTTTGGTGTGAAGAAGGTTCTTTTTTGGGGTGGCTATCAATTTAGCAACCCAACTGAAGCGGTGCTTCTGAAGATGACCACAATGGTTGCACTGGTCATTAGACCAACAGTGAAATGTTGACACAAAAGTGACAGATTTACAGCACCGCAGCTTTATTTTAGCAAAACTAGTTCTGAGAAGCCAAAAATCAGCAGGGACAAAATTCAGATTTAGTAACACAGCATCAGCAAAAAGCCCTGAGGAGAAAGTACTGCCTAGCTGCCTTTGCTAAACAGTGGCATATGTGCCCTAGGCTCTTCTTCAGGCAGACATGTTTCGATGTTTCATCACGTGACCGTTCTAGAAAAGCCTCATGACCAGTCTAAGATGTTGAAAGTGTCTATGTATATGTCTCTGTGTATATTCTGGAGGAAATGTACTCTTAGGGGCTATTAAGGGCGGATTAAAGGGAGAGATCAGCCCCTCTGTCCACCCTGAGGTTTCTAAATAATGATTAGCATGGGTTTTTGGCCGCCGAATGAATGGATGATTTTTAGTTGATTGGCTAGTTTGATTGAAATATTTATTTGGGGGGGGGGCTTTTATGTATTGGGGTTTTATCTTGTTAGCCGCCATGAACCTTTGTGGGAGTGGCAGGATATAAATGTAATAAATAAATACATTAGTATATGCAGGATTAGGATATCAGCTCTGTATGTGGTTGGCAGAAGTGAGAGCTCGGATACAAACTATGGCCTTTGCTGGGTATGCTGTGGATAGTAATATGCTTTCAAATGTTATATTTTCCTTGAACAGAGGCATCCTGATTAGTAACCTGTTTGATTGAGTGTCCACTGAAATTTACAGTAGAGATCAGAAAGGAAGAAAGATTATGATAGAGTCTGAACAAGCAAGATACGGCCAAGGGGAGCTAGTTGTGACTTTGTTAAATATAGAATGTGGAGTGATTTGCATTTCTCAATGAAACCAAGCTCATTGGTTTGATCAGGATTTCTCAACCATGGTTTCATGAAACCCTGGGGTTTCTTGACAGCCCTGGAAGGGTTTCCTGAAAGGATGGGAGTTAATTTTTAATATATATTTTTAAATTGGGTAAATATTTATTGGGTGATATGACCATATATGTTATGTTAACTCCCCCCCCCCCAGATTGGCCAATGATGGGCCTGCAGGGAGTTGGAAGGGGTGGGGCCTTGGGTGGGCAGTTGCTCAGCTGTGCTTACCAACCATATTCTGCATGGTTGTGCAACTTCTGGGTTTTCTTGAAGCCTGAAAAATGTTTCAGGAGTTTCTCAATGGTAAAAAAGTTGAGAAAGGCTGGGTTAGATGTTACAGAACTAATATTACTGCCATCACACTACCTGCTCAACTAGAGACCTCCTTTCCATCCCTTATTTAGGATGGTGCTTTTCTCTACCCGAAGGAGGCTCAAAGTGGCTTACAGTCGCCTTCCCCTTCCTGTCCCCACAACAGACACCCTGTGAGGTGGGTGAAGCTGAGAGAGCCCTGATATTACTGCTCGGTCAGAACAGCTTTATCAGTGCTGTGGCGAGCCCAAGATCACCCAGCTGGTTGCATGTGGGGGAGTGCAGAATCAAACCTGGCATGCCAGATTACAAATCCGCACTCCTAACCACTACACCAAACTGTGGGTGACAGGTAGCGATGCTCAGAAGCATGTGATGGGAACCTGGGTGGGAACATACTTCTGGGTCTGGCATGTAGCATACCCTGGAGGCTTTGAGCTGTAAAGACCTAACTGATGGTAGGCCTGCTCATGTGCAGTCCTCATATGGGGACTGCACAGAAGATCAATGATGAAAGAAACCTTACTAAATATCTGTGAAGCCACATTACTATCTTGCCATGGGTGCAGGCCTCACAACTGTCACTCATGGAAATGATAGTTTGTGTGAATACTCATTTATATGTGGAACACAGACTGCTGGTTCATCTTGACCTGGGGTGTCTATTCAGACTAGCAGAATCTCCCAAAGCCCTTAGTCAGGGGTCATTCCAGCCTCTGTGACCAAGAGGTACTTGTAACTAGAGATGAAGCTTGGACATTCATGCTAGACACTGTATTTTGCCCCTGTTGGCACAGTTTAAACATGCAAGAGAGGACTGATGCACCAGGCTGCTTAAATTTAAAAAAAAAATTATTAAGACAAAAAACAAGTTTGTTTAGAAAGAAGAGAGAACCCTGTTTGTCTGTTCTGTTCATTCTTCTATTAGTTCTGGAGGCAAGCAGGGAGGAAGTATAATCCAAGGAGCAGGAAGTCTCCAAATGAGCCAGTCAGGACACTGGAGAAGATTATTTGAAAAACATCAGGAAGTTCGTATTCCAAGTATGCTAAATACAGACCTCCTCTGATGCCCCCTGCAGGACACTTTTCATATCCCTTTGAAATCATGCACACTGCAGATCTTGCATATTCCCACAGTTATGGCCAAGGACTCTTTAGGTTTACTAAGGTTTTACAATGATTGTTTACCTAATTATGGAGTTATATTTATCAAGTTTTGGAAGAAGAGTTGTTTTTTATATGCTGCTTTTCTCTACCCGAAAGAGTCTTGAAGTGGCTTACAATCACCTTCCCTCTCCTCTCCCCACAACAGACACTCTGTGAGGAAGGTGAGGCCGGGAGAGGTCTGATATTACTGCTTGGTCAGAATAGCTTTATCAGTGCTGTGGCGAGCCCAAGATCACCCAGCTGGTTGCATGTGGGGGAGCACGGAATCAAACCTGGTTCCCCAGGTTAGAAGTTCACGCTCCTACCCGCTACACCAAGCTGACTCTCCAAGAGATTAATTTGGAAAGTGGTTCTTAATGCTATGTATTTTGTGTATTTTCACATTTGGGGAGAAAGATATGTTATAACCATTCAGGTATGTGAGATCTAAATATTCAAAGCTGCTTTCTAAAATGGTAAACAAAGGAAACGAAGTTAACATTTCAAAGTGTTTTGAGCAGACTGCACCACCCAGGCCATATGGATGTGCTTTCCACATATGACTTATGCGCAACCATGATATGTTCATTCAATTGTTCATGTAATGTAAAGCAATTGTGCTCCTTTCCCCCCCCCCCCAGGGAACATATAATTTAGATCCTGCATGCTGCATCCACCTTTTGGCTTTTATCAGACCTTACAGAACAAGAAAAACCAATGATTTAAAACAATGCTGGGATTTTGTGTTCTTTTTTAAAAGGATAAATGTTTATGCAAAGTATAGTCTAAAGGCAATGTTTTTGTATCTTATCATCACTGAAATTTTATATACTCAAGTTGACAAAGTCTGGATCATTTAGCACAGAATGTAAAAGAAAAAAGAAACATAATACCATCAAGCGGAAAACAACCCATCCTTCCTTCACTGTGAAAATTACCTCACATTTCAATTTATTTCTGTATAAATTTATTATTACTGCATATACTAATAACAAATAGGAAGAGAACAAATGAAATGCATTGTTAAACATATAGAAATGAGCTGATTGTCTAATCCTTGCTAAAATCCATTTGAAAGCACCATTTAACCACCACTGTCAAACAGATCCTCTTTATAAGGACATTTTTTGGTCGATGGAGGGATGTATCCTCTCCTTGGACTGAATTCTTTTCAAAACAACTAATTAGTATATTTTGCAAGCCAGTAAATGTCAAACAATGTGCACAAATGCTTTTTTTTGGCACATTAAGGTTTTCTTGAAACAAAGGTGTCCTAACTCTCGATTTATAGTCCATCCCAAAGTCCAATAAATTATAATAAGGTAGCTTTTGGATACTTAATGTACAGATTCCAGAGGAAATAACCTTTAATTGATGAACATTAGGGACATTTAATTTGCATAGCAATGATCTTAGCAGATCACCCTTATTACCTATTTTAATGCATATTTTATTATCACAAAATTTTTCTTCTTTAACACTGTACTTGAGTTCTATTTTTTAAAAATATTTTAAAATATATATCTTGCTCTGTAGCTGATTTGTAACATTTCAAAGATTGGGAAGGGTGGATCCAACCAACTTTTCTGCTGATGAAACGGGGAGAACTGGATTCCACTTGACCACCAAAAATGCTATGCTGCGGGTCATGGAACCGTTATGGACAAAAGCCATGTGGAATGGCTGCTACAGTAAAGCATGAGATGGAGTGAAAACGTTGGCTGGAGCCAACTCTTGGCAACCAAGGAGGTCACCCTTGATTTTGGCACATTAACACAGAAATGCAAGATGCTCCTGCTTATACAAGTCCCTGTCAATCAATCCAGATTACACAAACCAGGACTTCATGTCTGTAAGGTAGAGTTAGCCAACTAGCTTGCAGGAATGCTGCCAGACTGTAAGAACCCCAGTGGAAACATGAACAAGACTCATTCTGATGGTATTTTCTCCCACAAAATTAGGATATTTTCTGACTAAATGAACTGTGTGGTCTGAGCCATTCTTACAGTGCCCCCTTGTTGTCCCTACAGTTCAATAACTGGCTCTTATGGAAAACAAGCATCCAGTTCCCCTCCAGGACAATTACTAACACTCTCAACTGAGTACTACAGCAGCTAAGGAGCCGGGAAAACTGTTGTGTTAATGAACCATCAATTGATGAGTACTAGAAATGGTAGTGAAAGACATTAGCACCATTTTGAGCCTTCTGCTACTGATACACATTGATAAAACAACACAAAAAGAAAATCTTGTTCTGATTGTATATAGTAGCGATCCCCATCCTGTGGGCTGCGGACCACACATGGTCCGTCGACTAATTTGAGGTGGGCCGCGAAGGACGCCTTCTCCCTCCCCCCCCCCCGGCCCTTTACTTCATCCCCCCCGGCCCTTTACTTCACCCCCCCCCAGCCCTTTACAACACACTTTGGGTGTCATTGTCTCCCATCACTCCCAGGTGGGACTATCTCGTTGCAGAGAAACAAGCTCAGGGTTCCCATTGATTTGTCACTGTCATGAATTAAAATTTCCATGAAAATAAAATGTTCCTTATGTTCATTGTTGTGGCGTGTCTGTATCTTATTTTGAAGGGATGTTTAAACATTACCATAGCAATCAGAGAGCATTAGGGCAGTGGTTGAGAGTAGAGGAGTAAACTACCCCCCCACCGGGCCTCAGTAAAATTGTCAAGCGTTGAGTGGTCCCCGGCGATAAAAAGGTTGGGGACCACTGGTATATAGGGTTGTATAAAACTTTCTTCTCTATCTATTTTTCCATATGCACAGGTATGCATCACCAAAGAATGACCACGCAATGGTATGTACAATGGCATCAAGAGAGCAATATCTTGCAGAATGTTGAGAACATGCACATGTACATGGATAACAAGTGCCTCCACAAGGCACAGAGGAACTAAAAAAATCCAAACGGTGACTGCACAAACTCCAGTTGTGCAATTTTTAAAAAATTCTCCTAATGAAACTGGATTTAAGGAGCAGAACAAAATGCAGAGAGTAATTCCAGAGGGGATAGCTATGCTGCAACAAAACACGAAGTGGCATCTGAAAAAAAAATTGCAAGACTTTATTCTAGCATCAGCTTCCACAGGCTCCAGTCCACAAATGCTCGCACTGAAAGAAAATTGTGTTCAAGATCCACATGTCACTGGACTCCTGTCTATTTTTATAGTGCCAAGAGAAATTTGGGAACAAGACAAGAACAGAACCAAGGAAATCTGTTCCTATGCAGTAAAAAGGGGTTTACATGAAGTTGAGATTACTACTATCAATGGTTTCAGTTGCATCGCATTCTAGGGATTCAAAGACAGCTCTCCATAAACATTGTTGGTCTTCAAGAGAGTTCATAGGACTATTTTTTTTAAATCTATGATGTCAATTGTCACTGTGACGTGAAGCATTCAACTTATATTAGCTTCTTTCTTTGACAGCTACTGCATCTATCCCATGCAGTTACTGGGTTTTGCACATGTATATTAGCACACGCAGAAGGCTTGCCTGCCAGAATCAGTTACACTGAAATCCTAAACAGTTGCACACTTTTAAGATTAGGATGGCACAATGAGTCAGTAAAGAACTGCACGCAGTTGCCTGCTTGTTCCAGGGAAGATACTTTGGTCCTTACTTTTCTCTTAGGCTATTTGGCTGCGGACTCTTTTCTTCCCTCTTTCTTTACTCAGCTCCTGGGAGTCAAAAAGGAAGGTTGTAACACACAGCTTTCCTCTCTCTTCCAACAAAACTTATACTGAACTATAGTTTAACTGGCCTGTTAAAACCTCCTGTTTCTAAGCCCAGACAGTTTTTAGAAGATGAACCCAACGTTCTGCAGACACCCTTGTAAACAGCCAGCAGAAGCCAACATAACATGGGGCAATTATAGACGTGTGATTCTTTGGAGCTCTCCAGGAAGAGCAGAGAATCCACCGCATTCATTGTAAATCAGGGGTAGTCAAACCACGTCCCTCCAGATGTCCACGGACTACAATTCCCATGAGCCCCTGCCAGCATTTGTTGGCAGGGGCTCATGGGAATTGTAGTCCATGGACATCTGGAGGGCTGCAGTTTGACTGCCCCTGTTGTAAATAAACAAATCATAACCACAATCAGTGCTAGCAGTAGAAATGGCAGGACTATGCCATTCTGAACTCAGTAGGCCTTCATACAGTACAACAGTTTCTGAGATGCCTGCCTTCAACACAGGGGTCGTTTTTAGTGGATTGGTCATATTTTGTGGGTTCTGACCAGAATAAGCGTCTTATGGACGCACTTCTAGATCACAGTAACATTTGCATCAAGAGCAAATCAAATAAAACATATAGATTGTTTTGTATTGGTAAAGAGGCCATGAATACACATGGCCATGTTTCCTGTTGCACGCAAGCCTCCGTTTGCACATGCTGTTTTGCATCAATTGGTGTATGAAATGTGCACTTTTATTCAGACTTGCATTCATTCGCAAAACCTTTGAATGCTGAACATAACACTCAGTTATGTCAATTGTACGCATGATGGGCAACAGTTATTCAGATGTGACGTGCTTTGGGTTTTTGAATGATGACATGATGTGAAGGTGTAGATAACGCCATGGATGTGATGATGTTGCTCGAGGGTTTAAACCAATTAAATTTTTTAAATGAACCCTTGTTCTGGATAAATTGAAGATAGATATAACCATTAAAATAGAGCAACAGGTTTTGAATATCTCTACACCTCAATAGACTGAGTTCTTCAGGGACAATACAGTGCAGTTGATATCTATGTTTCAATCCATTTCAGTACGCTGGACATGTAAATTTCTTCCCATATTCAATAACTAGAGTTATCAAAGCAAGGTAGGACCCTTGACATACCATCATTAATGTCCTTGAGTTCACCAGACCACCTATCTCTTTTTTGGACTACCCATAATAGTTGAAATACGACAGTATCTGGGGTAAAAGTATCTGTGTATAATTCTCATTCTTTACTTGTTTCTTCATGCTTAACTGTGGCTTAATAAGTGATGGTCTGGATGAGAACAATCCAGTATCTCTGTACAACTCTGTATCATTTGGCCATGATATAGGTAAAGGTAAAGGTAAAGGTATCCCCTGTGCAAGCACCGGGTCATGTCTGACCCTTGGGGTGACGCCCTCCAGCGTTTTCATGGCAGACTCAATACAGGGTGGTTTGCCAGTGCCTTCCCCAGTCATTACCGTTTACCCCCCAGCAAGCTGGGTACTCATTTTACCGACCTCGGAAGGATGGAAGGCTGAGTCAACCTTGAGCCGGCTGCTGGGATCGAACTCCCAGCCTCATGGGCAAAGCTTTCAGACGGCTGCCTTACCACTCTGTGCCACAAGAGGCTCTTTTTGGCCATGATATAAGGAGACCTAAAACATTCTTGGTAAACTAGTTCCTACTTTCTAAATCTGTAACAAACTCCTATGTGCACATCTATGTAAACCTTCTTCTTTGTATGCAACATATTTCATATGTGCAGGTGTACACATACACATATACACACCTCAGCTGCATCCTCCCTCGTGCCTATAGATCGGTTCATAACAGAGTTTACTATGAATCCATGGTTTCCATTTTAAGTTCAGCTACAAATAAGATATTTCAGATCACTGTAAGTAAAAAAATTATCCCACTTAAGTCATTGGAGGTATCTCAGTTTGCAAAGAGCCAATTAGAGCAGGGGTAGTCAACCTGTGGTCCTCCAGATTTCCAAGGACTACAATTCCCATGAGCCCCTGACAGCATTTGCTGGCAGGGGCTCATGGGAATTGTAGTCCATGAACATCTGGAGGACCACAGGTTGACTACCCCTGAATTAGAGTATCTTAGCATCAAAGGCAAAAACGACTTCTACAACTGGGATTGTAGCATGGTGGGTTTGTTGGGAACAACCCCCAAAATAAAGCATCAGTATGAAATCATTAGAAAATATGCATAGGTGATCCTTTAAGCTCTCAGTGGATGCAATGACATTGGCAGAAAGTAACCTTATCGACACTAAGGTTGTAGGGCACAGCATGATTTCTCCATTTGAGAAGAACTGATCACTGCTTGTATGTTCAGTTTACCACCAGTTGAGATCAGATACCATCAGCTGTAGAACAGAATTCAAGACCCCTGCATTCTCTCTCACACAGAAATGCTAACATTAAGTAACAACAGGACAAAGTTAAACAATATACATCACGGTAATGAAGTAACATCCTAAACTGTTTCTATTTTCAAAAATATAAATGCATACAAAATGTGTAACCACTGAAGGTTATGAAAAAAAGTCACTTGTGGTAGTTCAGAGGGAAACCTTCCGGAACTACACACCAATAAACACTGTCTGATGGAGCCTTGGCATACAATTCATCGCCAACAAATCTTGTGCTTGAAGATTGAGGGAACACTGTGTTGTTGTTCCTTCCGCAGGCGAGCAGTTTGAGATACACGTCTGGTTAGTATCAGACCTCGCTGTATTCATTAAGCTTGCGGACATTCTAAAATGGAAAAGACAAAGACGCTGTAACTGCATGGATCTATCTCAAGAACTATCTACATTATAAGAAACGGACAAGCAATAATCCAGGCACTCACCTGGAAATCATATAGAATCATAGAGATGGAAAGTACCTCCAGGGTCTTCTGGTCCAAACCTCTGCAGAATGCAGGAAATTCTTGTCTGGTCATTGAGGATTATGACCATACGGAACAAGAGGTCTGGTCATTGAGGGTTATGAACATATGAAGCTACTATGTAGTTCACAATGTCAGAATCTAGCCCAAGGTGATCCACTCTGAATAGAAATAGCTTTCCGATGTTATTAGGAGGGCGTTTGTCCAAGACTTTCTGCCTGAAGTCTTTTATCTGGAAGTGCCATGGTTTGAACTCGGGATCATGTTGTAATATTCATCGATGGCTCCTTTTATGACTGAGATCCTACTAATAGTACATTGCCATCTGGACTGCATGGATTAAGTTAGAGGAAGCAGAGGTATAGACTTGATGGGTTAGTGTTCAGGGTTGTACTGTGTATCTAGGATGGAGAGAGACTGCTACAGCACGGACGTGATTAGTCAATGACTAATTAAATTGTGGGATTCACTGCTAATGGACATCATGATGGCCACCGGGATACACGGCTTAGAAAGGGAATTAGGTTTGTGGAGGAGAGGTCCATAAAGGCAAGCAGCCACAAGGGGACCATTATATTCAAAGGCAGTAAACCTTATAAACGGTATGCCCTGTTGGTTGGCCCTCTATTGAAACTGTTGGCGGCTGAGTTGAAGCAGGTTTGTTGTAACACTGGCCGATCTAGCAGGTCTCCTGATATTCTTATGTGATTCCCTCCCCCCACCATGCTGCTAAAACAGAAAAAGATGCATGAAACTCATTTGTCTCCAACAATTCATTATTTCTGCCAAATCCACATGAAAAGGAGTCCATGGAAAGAGGCTGTTTGAGATGGTCCAAAGATTCCATGGCCACCTCACTTTGGACTCAGCTGTGAGCCTTTCTCTGCCTGAAGCAAGAAGGCAGGGAGATTCATAGCATGTGGGACCCTTCAAACCCTGCGGTGACTATAAACATTAAGGCCAAAAACAACAACAACAACACTCTGGTTGTTCAAAAAGACCCAAGTCTGTAAAGAACTAATCAAACAGTGCATATGTTTCAAACAGCTAAATGATTGTGTCTCCTCCTCTTTGCAACTGAGCTAAGCTCATACCCCCAGCTTTCCTTAGTTCAGTCAATCAGCCTAGAGCAATTTGGGTGGGAAAGAAGGAGGAAGCCTTTCGTAATTGAATTACCGAATGTGGCTGTTCATGGAAATAGCAGGGAGAAAGGAACAGAAAACAACAGCCCATTGACTATTTTGACTTTAATCTGTCTTGGAGGGGATTCTGTCTTGGGCTCTGGCCAACTTTGTAGTCATGCATAAAACAATGGAAAGCCAAACTCCATACGCTGCCTCTGAGCATCTGATTTAAGAACTGTTGCAGCTGTACGGAGCCTCCACTGAGGGCAGCAGGAAGCAGAGGAGCTGGCAGAGAGAGCCACGGCTGCACCAGGTGATCATCACTGGCTGCCATTGACCCCAGCGTCCCACAAGTCCAGATGGACAGGTTGCCTTTGTTTGCAGACACCCCATGTATATTCACATGGATTCTGCATGTGCTAACAATTATGCCGGAGTGCTGTGGAGCTGTTTGAAGAGAAGAACCATTGAGGGTAGGAGGAAGCCTGATAGAAGTTTAGAGTCTTCTGGCCAGTCACTCACTCCTTTCAATATGGAAGTTCTCAGGTCACCCAAGGAATTAGCAGGTAGGAGAAACAAAGGGGAAATACCTTATCACATAGCCTATAACAGGGGTAGTCAACCTGTGGTCCTCCAGATGTTCATGGACCACAATTCCTATGAGCCCCTGCCAGCATTTTCTGGCAGGGGCTCATGGGAATTGTAGTCCATGAACATCTGGAGGACCACAGGTTGACTACCCCTGGCCTATAATACAGTCATGTACCTCCTTGCTGCAGTTCTGCCAGTCACCTCTATCACAGGGTTGTGTTTTTGTGAAGAATACAATAAACCACAAGGGGCAGAAATGACACACCGCAGCGCTCACAACTTCTGGATGCAGAGAATGAGCAAAGGTTGACCACGGTACATCTTCCCTCTTGACACAGTCTACTGATGTAACAGAATTGATTTTTGCCATATATTCCCTGTCATGTAAGGAGATCATAGTCTGACGAAGAGTCCTTGCCCTCGAAAGCTCACGCCCTGCATAAATCTTTGTGGGTCTTAAAGGAGTTACCAGGCTCTGATTTTATTGTGCTACTTCAGACCAACACGGCTACCCATTTGAATCTATCCTCTTGAGAGAGTGAGGTCCATTCTGCATACATAGGATAATGCACTTTCAATGTGCTTTGGCAGCTGGATTTTCCTGTGCAGAACAGGAAAATCTGCTTCTAAAGGGCATTGAAAGTGCATTATCTATTGTGTGCAGAATAGGCCTGAGACTCACCCTGTGTAGTTGAACAGCACCAACCGCTGAAGAAAGGGACTCAAAGAAGACGGGGCTTTCGGATTCCATCTTGCCACTGAGCTTCATCGCCTTCATCAACGAAGCTGTAACAAGGCATTGCAGGTGAACGTTTTGACTTTTCCAGCACATCGAAAAGTGTCAGTAGTTAAATGTATACGCGCCGCAAACCGATACTTGCCTTTGCAGTTTGCTAGCAAAACATCAATATTTCTCTTTTTAGAATCCGTGCAGATCTAAAAGAGTGCAAATATTAAAACATCTTACCAAAACGGGCACAGTATCAAATGGAAATGAAAACACTGCCCCTCCCACCCACTACTCCCCATAACTGTGTTTTGATATCTAGCCACTTTTTAATTGATCCACTCGGATGTACTTCCCATGACTATACCTATGGAAATCAGCAAGGCCCATCACCCCTTCTGCCACTGCATTAAGAAAGCCACGATTCCTACTTGCAATTAAAATACATTCAAAGGCTGAAACCCATAAGGACTTTTAAAGCAAAAATATCCATGCTATATTGAGCATGGCCACCAGAGAGCGCTGTTCCATAATATAAACATCCTACTTCCCAGACGTATTACATTTTGTAGCATCTTGTAGTCTCTGAGGTCTAATAATATCACATTGAAAGTGTTTGAGTGTGCTAAACTGTTACGTGCTCACGTCAACCTGATAATAGGATGTAACTTTGATTTTTCTTCTGCAGTCTATCCGATCAATATTTTAAAAATCAGGGCACAATTACCATATGAAACGCTGACACATCTATTGATAAAATGGGCTAATGCTCGCATGGTTGTTTGCATGCAAGGTTTAAAACCAGGTTTTGTTTAAAGTGCTATATGGAACAAATATCAACTATACATTGGCCACAATACAGTCGGTGGTATTGGCTTGAATATATATTCATTGTTTATTCCTAAAGCACAGTATGGATTTTCTAAATTGTGGGAAACAACCTCAGGTCAAGGCTGCTGAAATTCTTGCATGGAGCATGCTTCTAACCGTTGGAAGGAGACAGCTTTTTCAGCACATAAAGTCTCTCCATCATGACTTTTCTCTGATATATACCAACTAAGGGAGAACCTTTTTTTTTTTTTTAATGGCAAAATACCCTCTTGAATTTTCTGTGCATGGCATTCATGAGCTTCTGGTTAAGCTTTTTTCATGGCTACAGCATGACACATAAGTAACTCATTTCTCTACAGCTGGGATTCCCAACAAGAGGTCCGCAGACCCTGGGGGTCTGTGGGGGCTCCAGAGGGGGGTCTGCAGCTTTCCCCTTCTGACTTAATGGACTCAGCCACAAGCCAGGGAACTGGCTGCTGCAATTTCTCTCCCCAGTTGGGTGTGGACACCGCTATGCTTCCCAGCCATATTCTGCAAGATTGTACCACTTCTGGGGTTTCTCGAAGCCTGAAGAATCTTTCAGGGGTTTCTCAATGGTAAAAAGGTGGCGAAAGGCTGCTCTGACTGCTAAACTACACCTGGGGAAGAAATAGAAGAGGGTACTAGAAACTGGATGTATGTTGTGGGCGAACTGAGATCCGGTTAGCACAGGGGTAGTCAAACTGCGGCCCTCCAGATGTCCATGGACTACAATTCCCAGGAGCCCCTGCCAGCGAATGCTTTATTCCTAAAGCGAATGCTGGCAGGGGCTCCTGGGAATTGTAGTCCATGGACATCTGGAGGGCCGCAGTTTGACTACCCCTCAGGTGAAAGCAGGTGATAACCCTCTGATAACTTGAACCGTTCCCTTGACAAATAACAAATCCGAAGCAATGTGAAATGGTAGGAAAGTTCTATTGACGGTGCTTGACCTCCGATAACTGTTTCACACATACTGATTATCACTTGATGGTGCAGTCGTCGTATGACAAACACACCCATGCGAACTTTCTCTTTTAAAATGAATCTGTAAAGATTATATGCACGTTCTGTGTATTTTGAAGTGGGGGTGTTGTCATAGAATAACATACTAGGAGGAGAGTAACTAAGCAGTCACCTATCCCTAATAATGGCTTGATAAAAATGATTAAATAAATAACGGGTCTGTGCCAGGAGACTCTCTTTGGATCGCACTGTGCAAGGAGAATTGCCCAGGTACCACAGCTAAGTGGGGCGGGGGGACCACATAAAGGGATCATAAATACCTGAGTGAGCACAGAGAGGCCAGTGTAGTCAAAGAAAGTCAGGCCACTACAGTCTAATATTAGGGTACGCATTTCTCTGGAAAGCTGCTGTGCTGAAGTCTCCCCTGTATGATTGGTAAAGAGGTTGTAAAGTGAAGTAAGACACAGAATCAGAATCATAGAATCATGGAAGTTTTATCCCAGGTTATCTAGTCCAACCCCCTGCACATGTTTCGAGATCTTCAGATAGTTTTCATATTTTAATCTGATCAAACTTACTTTGGGTAAGGAGGCCCCCATAAAGGTTTTTCAAGCTCTGCTATATTACCAGGGTTGTTTGTTTTCTTCCAGAGACAGGAAATCCCCCATCCCTAGCTCTTATTTCTCGCCATTGTTCTAGCAACTGGCAGGAGAAAGCTAAGCTAAACAAATCACTGTCAGGCAAAAACATGACATCACTTGCAGGGGAAATCCAGAAGTGGCATCCACTCTAGGAAATCTACTTTGAGAACTCTATGGTTTTACCATTCCTAGAAGTCTTAGACAGGTGGGTTTTTACTTCTGGGTTTTTACTGGAAGTGACATCACACAGCCATACAACAGCATCACCCCATGTCCTCCCCCACCCCCATCCCCTTTCTTTTCAAACTTTGTTCAGCAATATCTTGGGGTTCCCTGGGAACCTATTTGGGCTTCTCATTGAGAGGATTAGAAAGATTATTTGTCTACTCCAGAACACATGATTAGTACATTGAATTTAAAGTTAGACATGGCAAACATCTACAGAAGTGGGGGAGCCTGGAAAATAGGTACAGGTAAAGATATTTTGGCCCAGAGCCATTTTTTCTAACTAAAGGTCAAACTGAAGGACATACATTTTTGCTATTAGAAACTACAAAGTACTGAATAAAAGTATGGAAGTGCAAAACAGAATGGTTCAAATTAAATACTTTTGACAAAGACTATAAAGAGATTTGAATTCTCCAAAAGACTTAGGTGCCATCTTTTTATGGCTTTATATCAGTGTTAATCCTTCTTAAGAAATAGTTAAAACTCCAGCACCTTTTGAAATTGTGGCTCCAGGGATTTATTGGTTTACTTAACACATAACCATAAGGGGACAAAAAAAATCACAGAAAGTCACTTCCCATCCGGTGATGACTTAAGAATAGACTTAAAAGGGAGTCTAGGTTTTAGCACAATCCTCTTGACAGCAAATTAAAAAAATCCAAGAGAAAAGGAAAATCTTTCCCACACAGAGATAATAAAATACCAACAATTATAGAAGAGGACATCAAATGTTTTGAAGAGTCCCCCTCCGATATTTATTCTTCCATCTAGTTATTGGTTTAATGAAATAAAAAACACATATAAAAATAATTGTTGACATTTCTAGGCCCCCTACGATTTCTTGCACAGCCTTTCAATATGTTATGGGCTTTTCAGTTATTTAGACTAAACAACTATCCACAAACACCATCTTTGGGTATGGGAGTCAATGTCTTTTTTTTTTTTTTGCCTGCCATTTACTCAGAATATACTATAGTATTTGCCCTGTGTCTGTCTTTCCCTTTTTTTCACACTTTTCTAATTCATTTCCATCTCCCACCACCAAATTTTCATGTCTGACCCCTTATTTTCCCTCCTTTCACCACACTGTCTCATCCCTACCCTGTATGGTAACAGAATGTTCTTAAGAATAGTATAGTAGTAAAGCTTTGTCATTCTCCATGTTATTTGAAAAAAATGCTGACAGGATGTTTCCTATCAAAACGGGAGGCACGGGTACCTACCCCTCCTCAATTTTATCCTCACAATAAGGTATTTGCAAAGTAGCCTTTATAAAGGGCTATTAGATCTCCCATCAGCAGAATAATGATTAACAATCCAGTGCCTGACCTGGCAGTTGTAGCTTCTGTCCCTCAATAATGACCACTAAAACAGAGTGATGTTCTATTACTGTGTATGTAAAGGGTGGAGGACAGGAGAAACATCATTTAAGTACTTTGTTAGATCAGGGGGGGATATTATCTCCCCCCTTCTCTGCTCATAATATTAACAAAGGTGTAGTATTAAATGAATGAATGAATGAATGAATGAATGAATGAATGAATGAATGAATGAATGAATGAATGAATGAATGAATGAATATGTGAACAGACAGGTCAATTCTGTTATTCTATAGTTGGCTTGGATCAGGCTCATAATGGGGGGAGGAGACCTAGATGGAATACTGTGTACAGTTCTAATTGCCATATCTGCAAAAGGATACTGCAGAGCTGAGCGTGGGAGGAATGCAACCCCTAAGGCAGCCAAGAGGATGAAGGAGAGAAGCCGAACGACTTGTCGAGAGGGGGGGGGTATAAGTTTAATAATAAACAATAAATAAATAAAAGCACCTTTCCCATAAAGAAAGGCTGGAGTGTCTGAGACTTTTTAGTTTAAAAAGAGACAACTGAGAGGGGACATGATGCCTTTTTAGAAGTTTAGAAAAATTCGGCATGTGGTAGAGAAAGTGGACAGAAGTCCCACATTCCTAGAACTAAGAGGCACCCAATGAAGTCAATGGCCAACAGATGCAGGATAGACTAAATGAAATATTTCTTTGCTCAGAAAATAACTGCATTGTGAAATTGACTACCAGTGAATGTTGTCATGGCCATGAGCACGGATGCATTTAAGGGGGGAGTAGACAGATTCTTGGAGGATAAGCCCATGTAGTAGCCATGGTGAGTGGTCACTACAATCAGAGACAGCTGAGCTTAGGAAAAGTGGCGGTATATAAATCAAAACAATAAATAAATAATAATTCAGAGGCAACATCAGGGGAGGAGCTTGGCCTTTGGGCTCTGTTTGCCCTCAAACTGGTTGGCTGCTCCATGAAACAGAATGTTGGGTCAGATAGAGCAGGGGTAGTCAACCTGTGGTCCTCCAGATGTCCATGGACTACAATTCCCATGAGCCCCTGCCAGCATTGGCTGGTAGGGGCTCATGGGAATTGTAGTCCATGGACATCTGGAGGACCACAGGTTGACTACCACTGAGATAGAGCACTGGTCTGGTCCAGCAGGGCTTTTCTTTGGTTCCTACCCAGTTGGGTGGGAGGTGGACATATGCCTAAAGGACCAGATAGCCATGAGATGGTCCTTTCCCCAAATCCTTTTCTGATTAAAAACAAACCCTAACATAAAGGAGAAGAAACATAAATCATGGGTCTTATTGCCATGCCTGTTTGATCTATGAGTCAACTCCCATCAGCCCCTCCATCCCATACTACACAGGGTGATTATGCAGGGAGAAGAGTATTAGTTTTGATATTTTTGAACAAGATTTCATGATATTTTATTGTTAACAAGTGTGTGTTTTAATGGACACATGAATAGTAAAACTAAATGAAAAGTCCATTGGTAAGTAGTATACTCACCGTGACAATTTCCATTGGGTAATGGATTGAGCAATGTGTTCTGTTCACACTAAAAAGCAAAAGAAGAGGCTTATCAAATTACAGCAAACCAACTAATTCAAAAGAAATTCTATCTAAACATCCGGAAGAAGTTCCTGACAGTTAGAGCGGTTTCTCTGTGGAATAGACTTCCTCGGGAGGTGGTGGGTTCTCCATCTTTGGAAATTTTTAAACAGAGGCTAGATAGCCATCTGATGGAGAGGCTGATTCTGTGAAGGCAAAGGGGTGGCAGGTTACAGTAGATGAGCAATTGGGATGTGAGTGTCCTGCATAGTTCAGGGGGTTGGACTAGATGACCCATGAGATTCCTTCCAACTCTATGATTCTATGATTCAATGCACTTCCTATCCATCCATCCCTCCATCTTGCCCTTTCTCCATGCACTTCAGGGTGATTTATCTACACCCCCTCCCCATTTTATCTTTACATCCATCCTGTTATGCATGGTGAGTGTGTTTCAATTCACCCAGCTCAGTGCAACTGTTTCTTCTAAAATAAGGTGACCAGATTTTAACATTGGTAAAGCGGGACACCATTGACTGGGGGGGTTCTTGATTAAAAATGTGGTCTATATGGAGCAACAAAAAGTTTCATAGAACGCGTAGAATGCAAAAGTAGTATTGTAATATATATTTTTTAATTTCAGCATATGTACAATTTGCCAGGTACCCCCGATGTCCCTCCAAAAGTGGGACAATCTGGTCACCTTATTCTAAAACAGTGTTTCATTTTTATCAGGAGGGAAACCCAAGTGTATATTTCAGTCTAGAGTAATGCCTCAGTCATCCTCTGGATAGGAAATGTAGGCTGATGATAAGATCCTCCTTAGAAGCGATATCTAATTCACTCTGGGATTATTTCTTTTCCTTTTTTAACATCAAGAACTATCTATTTGGAAAGGATCAATTTTCAACTGCAGCACTCAGATTAGTACCTTGTTTTTGACTATTCACTGTTAAAACATTGAAAAAGAACTTTTAACAATCTGATTTTTTTAACAACTATTTATGACAGAAACAAAAATGGGATGGTTATTTATTTTTAATCCTTATCAAAGAATTGTTAAATTCCCAGCACCAAACATTATAGTCTAGTCAAAAAAGCAGAATCCAGTGAGAATAAATCATGTTATTGGTGGAGAGATGGGCTCATTTTTGCCCCAGTTTCTTGTTTAGAAGAATACACAATGGACCAGGATGATGTAAAAGTGAAATAACCTATCAGACAGTCAAATTATCTGGTCATTAAAGGTTAAAGGTCAGCTGGCCTCATGATCACCTTCATCTCTGCACTAATTATCAAACTGACACATAATGCTACTCATCAAAACATGTAGAATCTTGAATTGTTAGGCACAATTCTTTTTCTACTTCTGTCAGTCCTTGGCAGAAAGCGGTGTGTGTGTGTTCAGTATCAAAGCTACCTGGTTTTATTTGCTGGCTCATTTTGTGTCCTAGTTCTGATCACTGGCATCTGGATTCTTGGCTCAAAACAGGTTTCGGTTTTCTTAAACCAGCGTGCCAAGGTTGTTAATCTGGACCAATTCTGTAGCCTCAAAGGCTGATCTCCAAATGGACTGAGCAATCATGTAATCACAGACTTTGTGTGGGATGATGGATGATCAGCTGCCACAACAAATCAAACTCTTGCTTCCTTAACCAACTCTACCCAAAATTGACAGAAGGATGTTGCCACTGCAGCAGTGGACTTTGTGTTCTTGGATTTTTTTTTTTGTCAGATCACACAATCTTTCTAAGCAGATATTGTTTAAGGTTCCCCATTCTTCATGGGAAATTTAATAGCAATTTAGAGGATCAATTTCCTTGGAAGAGAAGGGAAAAGAGAAAATGTATGAAGTTTCTATAGAATCAGTTTCTTTAAACGTACAGGTTGAGCTGATAAAAAGCAAGTAGGCACTTGCAGAAAGGTCATAATAAGCCCAAAGCAGCATTCACCCACAAAGGCAGAATCTCTGGAATCATAAATGTCTTAAGGTTTAGATTTCCTGCACTGAGCAAGAGCAGTTGGACTAGATGGCCTCAGAAGACCTCTAGGGCAGGGGTAGCCAACCTGTGGTCCTCCAGATGTTCATGGATTACAATTCCCATGAGCCCCTGCCAGCATTTGCTGGCAGGGGCTCATGGGAATTATAGTTCATGAACATCTGGAGGACAACAGGTTGACTACCCCTGCTCTAGGGCTCTAAATGTCCTGTCCATCTCTTTCCTGTAGGAAATCTTACATCCTACATCTCAAGAGTCTTGCAAAAGCGTTTTCCGAATAGATGACAACAGATATCAGATCTGAGATATCATTTATAAAACGTGTGTCATCTATCCCTACGTCTCTTTCCACCAAGGTGTTTTAAAAAAAAATCCATCCTAATATAAGATTGGAAATACCGTTTCCTCTTTGTCCCATGATGCAGTACTATGAAATCCTACATGATCACACTATTATTAAGCATGCTGTACCTTGCTTGTATCCTCAGGTGACTGCTGGGTCCCTGTGCTCTCCTTCCGGATTATTTCTAACAGGTCAGCATGAAACTTCTTTGCATTCAGAAAGACCAGTGGGTTGTTCACTGACACTATTTTTACCAATTGTGAAGACTCCTTTGGGATTAAAAAAAATGTGTTTTTTAAACAACCAAACATAGCACCCTTCACAAAATGTCCATAATCCTGTGACACCTGGCCTAATTTCAGAGACTGAGCAGGCTCATTTCATAGAGCCATGTGGGAGGAAGGATTCATGTGTTGGTGTGCAGGCCACGGCAAACTTTGACTGATGATTTGGATATTTCTAAGCATTTCCATCCCAGTTACATCATACTGCATGAAATCGGCTAGGAGTGCCTAAGGGATTTCACCTTTACGCACAACACTGGCAGAGAAATGGGACTCCCATTGAGTTAGATGAGAGGTATCAGACCATTCCTTAAGCACTCCACAACAGCATTCGCTTATATAAATACTCTGGAGCAGGGGTAGTCAACCTGTGGTGCTCCAGATGTCCATGGACTACAATTCCAATGAGCCTCTGCCAGAATATGCTGGCAGGGGCTCATGGGAATTGTAGTCCATGGACATCTGGAGGACCACAGGTTGACTACCCCTGCTCTGGAGGACACAACTGGACACAGCATTGTCAAGGTCATCACTGTGTACTTCAGTGGGCAATGGCTCTCCAGCGCTCATGCAAAAGTCTTTCACCTGCTACCTGATACTTTTGACGGGAGAAGCCAGGAAATTGCACCTAGGACCTTCTGCATGCAAACCAGATGCTCGAGCACTGAGCCATGGCCTCTTCCCCATAATGTTCATGTACACACCCAGGACAAATGCAAATGGAGAGAAGCTGAAATTAAGCTGACGTTATGGGGGATTTAAACTGAAATTAAGCTTTCCTTTGAGATCACAGAACATAAATATATGAAGCTTACAAAATCTGCTTCCGGCTTGAACCTGCATTCCACTTCTTTGATCTGTTTCAAACTTAGTGTTGTTGCCCTAGAAAAGATAAATGAAAGCAGCTAATACAACAACAGATACAAAAAATCTAATAAATACATAAAATTAATAAACAGCAAATAATATATCCATGCACTCACACTACCCTAGGTTCCATCATGCTTCTCTAATTTTCCTTGCTGATTTCTCGTTGCCAGAGCCCTCTTCACTCTGAAGGGCAGTTTATAATCACCAAAAATATAAACACCTTTCCATGAAACTTCCAAATGTTAATTTGCAATGTGATTTCTGGCTGGAATTGACACTGGAATAGATGGGAAATGCACCAATACCCAAAGGTACGTTATCTATTCCCAAGCAGTCATCATGGGCACCAGCCAGATGCCAGGTTTCTAAGGCCCGTCCTAGGCCCATTCTGCACACATAGGATAATGCACTTTCAATGTGCTTTGGCAGCTGTGCAGAACAGGAAAATCTACTTCTGAAGTGCATTGAAACTGCATTATATATTGTTTGCAGACTCTTTACATCAAAATTAGGGAGATTGGCTTGCTTTCTCTCCCCACCCAAAAAAAAAAGGGATGCATGTCCTTGGACCACAGAGCCTCCAGTAAGGTATTACTAATGTCATCAATTCCCAATCTCTCCTTCCCTGTCATATCTGTAAAACTTAGTGATCACTAAAATCATGCTTCACCCAGCTATTTCCCATCCTGTAGTCCAGGGGCTGTCTTTGGTTCTACCCCAGTAGAACCATCACAGTTATTGTTTTGGTTCCTGGGAAACTTCCAAGATTTCACTCTGCGGTAGAACCAAAAATTTAAATGTGTCTTGACAGCCCCTGGACTACAGGATGGGGAAATATCTGGCAATTTGGAGGCGGAGCCTGAGGAGGGTAGGAACATCTGTGGCATATAATCAGGAGTTGTTTACAAATTTGGGGTCTCGTAACACCAGATCCATTTTAAGGATCCATGGAGCCCTATCAGAGTACACTTGTGGCGGAAGCAGCAAGACTGAGGGAAGAGGGGACCCCCACAGGGGAAAGAAGTGTCCCTCCAAGTGTCCTTAAAGAGGGAAAAGCAGGGAGGAGAGAGGCTACTGCCCTAATCCATGGGGGGGAGGCCCTGTGTGGGGCCCCTGGAAGAGTGGGGCCCATAACACGTGTTACATGGATAAACCAGCCCTGGGTTTAATTCACACATTAAACCACTGTGTCCACTGTTCAACACAGCCATTTTCTCCAGGGGAACTGGTCTCTGTAATTTGGAGATTAGTTGTAATTCTGAGAGAGCCCCAGGCTCCACCTGGAGGTTGGCAATCATAAAATGTCAAACTGAATAGGTGGAGCTGATGGAAGATATTTGGCTCAGCCCCAGGGCTGCTGCTCCTTCAGCCCAGGAACTTGAGGAGCTCATCCTGTTTGCCTTCTCTCCTGCATAGCTCTCTTTACACTAAAAACAACGCAGCAAACCACCTAAGTATAAACGCATTCGCTGCCAAAGCTCATTTCAAACGCCTCACCTTGGAAACCGGAAAACCACAATCAGGATAGTGCAGACGACACCATATAACAATCCCACGTTGGCAGCAAAGCAGATTGTGAAAACGTAAGTGCTAACCCAGATGCTCTGTAGGAAATAAAGGAAACCCCCCCCCCCAGACTATTAATCACAAGTAACTCTGCTTGTGATCCTGTTATCCATATCCTTGACATTATTTGCGACATATGTAGGTAAACCCAGATTCAGATTCAATAATCAGGTGTAAAGCACACACACAATCTCTCACCTCACCGGTAAAGATATAACAGGGCACTAAGTAATCAAGGTAAAACAGTACTAGGCAAATGATGGTGCTTGATCTGTATTGATTCACCATAGGGAAGGCGTAGGCAACCTGTGGTCCTCCAGATGTCCATGGACTACAATTCCCATGAGCCCCTGTCAGCATTTATTGGCAGGGGCTCATGGGAATTGTAGTCCATGAACATCTGGAGGACACACAGGTTGACTACCCCTGCCATAGGGTGCTGAAAGACTCAGAGAAGGTCACAAGCAGGCAGTGAGAACCTTTGGACTTACTGGAATGTATACAAATGATCTAAAATTTGAGCATCCTCCTTATATTACGTTTTTTAAAAAATTCCTAAAGCGAAGCAAGACTGACAATGCAATGATGGGAAGTTTTATTTATTTATTTTTCCATTTTTAGACGGCCACAGCCATCTCGTGGCGGTTTACAAATATAAAAACAATAACTACCCCCACAATCTCTATATAAAACAATATAAAATACGCAAAGCCTTAGCACAATAAATAGAGAGATAGAAAGAAAGATGGCGGCCTAACCAGCTTCTTGACCCTCCCAATCCCAACCCTGCTGTAACTGGCCCTGGGTTCAATACGATGACCCTGGGCCAATGTAGCCCAGGGGGGGGGGGCTGATCGTTAGAGAAGTCAATTATATCCAGACAAGGAAAAATATATATTTCAGAAACTGCAGGACTCAGACCTGATGGGTTGCTTTATCAGAAGTGGGAGGGCCCATCACTAGCATACATTGTATGCTACAGAAACGAGAATCGTGGAAATGATCTTGAAATGACTAATTGGTACCAGGCTGAAGTGATTTGATTATTTCAGAGCAGAGGAGCTCCTACATAAATCATAGTCAATTTTTTCTGCTCCAGAATGAATGAGTCAAACTGAAACCTACAATCTTATCTCTTTGCGAGAGAGCACTGAAGCCTGTGACTGGGCAAATGGCTCGCTCAGCATATCCTTTTGAAAAGGATGGATTCAAATTCCAAGGAGAAAGCAAGAAGAGAAGCAAGGAGAAGGCCAAGCCCTTTTTAAAATCTTGGTCAGAAAAAAAAAACAAAGCCAGTATTAGAGATGACAACTATGGATTTTTAGGACTCATACAAGGCCGGCCTTCTCTGAGAAATAGATGCCATACTTCTGAGGGTATTTTCAGCTACTGAGAGGACACAATGGCTTGGATCAATCGGACAAACTATATGGGGAAAGGGGGGCATAGGTTTTGCTGCATTCCCCCTCCTGCCACAGAGCTCTAATTCTAGCTAAAGCTCTTTCGGGGGGAGGGGGTATATGGTATTTGGGTACCTGGTTGTAACATGGTTCTCCAACTGGGTTTCATAGTTGTCAGAGCTGATTTCTACTGCAGGGAACTGAAGAAGAAGAGTTGTTTTTTATACCCTGTTTCTCACTACCTTCACCCACAACAGACACCCTGTGAGATAGGTGGGGCTGAGAGAGCTCTGACATGACTGCTCTGTGAGAACAGCACTACCAGGACTGTGACTAACCCAAGGTCATCCAGCTGACTGCATGTGGAGGAGTGGGAATCAAACCCGGCTCACCAGATTAGAAGCTGTTACCCTTACCCACCACACCAAGCCGGCAGCTTTCACACATATGGGGATGGCCCACACACTCCTGTGTGAACAGCAAGTTTTTAGAATGAAATAATATGGCATTTTTGCTTCCATATGATATTTGGCCCATGTGATATTTGGCCCAGAAACATTTCTATTTACCCATTGCTCAAGTTTCTGGTATATGCCTGTTTGATGGCTCTTCCACTGAGATTATTAGAAAAGCCAATATAGAATGCAGCGAAAGGACAGAATGTAGTGAAAGAACAGAACCAATATTGACCTCAAGCAAGGTGCCAAGTGTTTGAAGGCACCTCCTTTGGCATCAGATCATCTCCATTTCAATTATAATCGAGGCAAAAATATCTGGTTAGGTCTGGCCAAAGCAATCATCTCTTAGCCCTCTAGTCACCCTTCCAGAAGTTTACTATGGCCCTCATTCAGATCTTTTGTTAATCAGGGTGTCAAGAGACTGCTCTGATGCACAGAGAAGCAGTTGGGGCATTTTAAGCTCATGGATAACAAGCTTCAGCAAAGGGACTGAAGAAACAGTAACCCCTTTGGTAACTTCTTTTTAGATGGAAAAGGTGCAGATAAAGACCTCTCATCGGCCCTAGCACCATCATCATCATCCCCGTCATATCACTAAGGAAACAAGTTATCAGCCATACAGGTCCCTGTACTTTATTCTTGCCAAAATAAGGCTTAGTTGCGTCAGGAGGAATATTAGCAGTCAGCTGACGATCATGTATTTGGCTTGGATCTTGCTGATCCGCTATGTTATTGGAACTACCCAGGGACTCTGTAGTTTAGAGAGAGACGCTAAGGAAGTCTACACAGGATCCTACTCAGTTCTACTCTGCTGGGATTACTCCCAGGATTTCACTATGAGCCAAGGTGGGGCAGAGTCACACAACTGAAAGTTAGCCGAGAGGACAAATCTGGTTGGTTAGGAAGATGGATAAGAGTTTTTGGACTCTTATCACTGTCAGGAGATGAGCATCAAGGGCCTACCATTGCCATTTCTTCAGGATGTCCATAGGGACAGGAAAATGATAATTCTGACAGTGCAGAGTGGGCTTAAACACTCTCATGAACCAATTCTGAAATGGCCACGTTTTTAGGCGAGCAAAGGGAACCATAAAGACAGCCAAAGCCATTAGATTTAATTACCTTTGGAAGGGGATGGCTTTCTGTCAATGATCAAGCATGAAGTATTTGACCAGGCATCTAATAGATAAAGCCTTGTCCTGTCGCAAGGATACTCGAGCTGAAACAGAATCTAGCCTAGCCGATGCCAAGTGCCTCTGGAGTTCTAGAACAGAAGGGACTGTTGGGTCTTATTCATAGACTGATGGGGAACATATGTTAGTTAGAGGCAAATTGGGGATGGTGTAGTGCAGGGGTAGTCAACCTGTGGTCCTCCAGATGTCCATGGACTACAATTCCCATGAGCCCCTGCCAGCATTTTCTGGCAGGGGCTCATGGGAATTGTAATCCATGGACATCTGGAGGACCACAGGTTGACTACCCCTGTGTGTCCAGCAGTTTCTACACCTGTCTTCAGAGCCAGTTCTTTCGGATCTGATTTCTTCAATTCTGAATATTTTATCAGATCTGCAGTCACCAATGAGACATAAGTAACCCATGAGACTTATGCTTGGACTCGGACACGTGCTTCTTCAGTGGACGTTCTGATGACAATCTATTCAGAGTATTATCAGGTGTCACGAAATGCCTATGGTTTGGGTCCAACCTTGGAACTGAGTAGGTTACATGCTGCTATATAATGACTTCCACACAAACACAGCAGACAAACAGAGTGCTCATCTGTCCCAGTCATTTTCGTTGAACAAGAAGAACATTTCTTGAATGTTCTCCTTAGAGAGAAGAAACATGGAGCTAGCTGAGGCATGTTCTACTCCAGCGACAGCAAAGATAGAACTGAGGAATACTCCTTGGAGCACATGATGGTTGGCCAGGAAAATGGCTCCAATATCTCCCGTTTTGAGGGGGTCCTCTGTCGCTGAGCTAGCTTTAAAAATATTCTGGCAGTTGGCCTGCGCACCTAGGCAGACCCCATCCCCAATGTGGGACCACACAGAACAATAAAAAAGGATAAAAATTATTTCAGAAAAATCTTCTTAGGCTGTGTTTCACTTACCCAATCTATCTTATCCACATTCCAGTATTTCTTTAAGTCACGGAACTGTACTAGCATCCCCTTCAGCCCCACCACAATGATGCTTGCTAGAACACACTGCAATGAAAAGAAACATTTGCTGGAAGATGAACTGAGCCATTTTCTCCAGAAACATCAGAGGAATCATTTCAAAGAAAAGAGTTAGCAAGTTCTCAATTATCCTGCATGCACTTCGCCGTGACTGCTATCAATGCCTGAAAAAAATAAATAATGCTAAGTACAGAAGACTGGCACAGGTCTTTCACAGCCTCTGGCAGAACTCCAGACACAATACACAGTATAACTTCATGGTAGCAACAAGGAGAAATTTTAACAGGCTTTGAGATCCCAAATACAGTCACAAGGGAAATCAGTGAAGAACACTATAATGCAGGGGTAGTCAACCTGTGGCCCTCCAGATGTTCATGGACTACAATTCCCATGAGCCCCTGCCAGCAAACGCTGGCATGAACATCTGGAGGGCCACAGGTTGACTACCACTGCTATAATGGATTGGATCAGGCCAGCTTTTTGTCTGGTGAAAAATGAGCAGCACCTCTCCCCTTTCAGCACCCAAAAAAGCTGGGGACTTGGCAAAACTGAGTGAAAAAGCTCCCTGGATCCAACCCAATGCTCCTAGTAATCTTCCTCCCACATGTCTAATCTTTCAAATCTCATTCCTTGACCAGAAATGTACAGTATGGATGCTATCTACCAAAACCAAATCTTTCTGTCTACACTTATGCTTTTGCTTAATTCTGTGAAACAGTACCCTGAGGTTTCCAAGGCTGGCATCAATGGAAGTTGACCAGCACTTTACATGACCTAGTCTGTATTGATCATTCCCTAGGATCAGTCCCTTAAGTTTACATTGTCTGAAGGTAAATATTAATAGCATCTTCCCATGTTATCAGTTCAGACCTTCAGCACTAAGATACAAATGAAAGAAGGGTTGCCTTTTCATGGGCAACCAACATCTGGAAACCAACACTTTGCATTGTATTGAATGCTCTAAGAATATACGAAGCTCGCTTATAAGCAGGTCATTGCTCCATCTAGCCTAGTAGTGTGCTGGTCTAAGGCACTAAGATACAAATGAAAGAAGGGTTGCCTTTTCATGGGCAACCAACATCTGGAAACCAACACTTTGCATTGTATTGAATGCTCTAAGAATATACGAAGCTCGCTTATAAGCAGGTCATTGCTCCATCTAGCCTAGTAGTGTGCTGGTCTAAGGCCGTAATAATAAAGATTGATCTAGCCTAGTAGTGTTGTCTCTGATTGGCAGCTGTTCTCCTGGGACTCCAGTACGGATCTGCTATCAGGCATATTTCAAGCAGAGACACTGGGATTCTTCCCAAGAATTTATGCTTGCAAATATGTGCACTGCCATTGAACTATGGTCTTTCCCCATCCAACCCGTATGTAACCAATATTCCCCCATAAAATCAGAATCCAGGAGCACCTTTAAGACCAACAAAGATTTATTCAAGGTGTGAGCTTTCGAGTGCAAGCATTCTTCTTCAGACTGTGATCTTCTTACATGACAGGGAATATCACAGTCTGACGAAGACTGCTTGCACTTGAAAGCTCAAACCTTGAATAAAACTTTGTTGGTCTTAAAGGTGTTTCTGGACTCTGATTTTATTGTGCTACTTCAGACCAGCACGGCTACTCATTGAAAATATTCCCCCAAACATACATTTGAAAGCATGGGGAAATCGTTGTGAGCCTTGTTCAGTCCAGACCTGTCTAGTGCTCAGCTGTAGCTGCTTTAGGATAAGCAGACAACAGGGAAATTCCAGCATGCACAATGTAAGAAAACAGCAATTATGCTAAAGGCAGGACCATTCTTGTGAACGTTAGGGCTCAACAGTGCAGGTCATAGATATCAGGTACAAATTTTATTCCATGTCTCACATGGATGCCCTTGATTCTACCTGCTCCCCTTTTCCCGCCCCCTAAATTCCCTTATGACATCCTTGCTCCATACAAGGGCTCTTTCCAATGGAAGTATGAAGAAAGAATGAGTTGTACCCTTTTGCTTATGCTAGAAGCCCAGACTGCAATCCTATGCCTGTTTGCAAAATTATATACTAGGTACAAAGATTCTAAACTTCTGCAATACGTTCCATATAAAACAGGCAACCCAGTTCAGATCCAAGCAAAACAGAAAGAAACATTTCTTTTGTATTTGTTCCTGGCATGTGAAAACAGTGTGCTCTCTCCCTTTCATAAGAGCATTGCTCCCATGAATAATCGTGGATTTCTAATGAAAGGTATATCTTTTTTTTCAAAAAACAGTTCATTTAAAGAAAAGAGCAATGCAAATAATCAAAATTTTGGAAAAGAACTGTACCATAGGGAGCCAGTATAGCATGGGTCCTATTGCATAGATGACCACAACCACCAATATGCAAGATATTAGGCAAGCCACCTAGAAAACAATCAGAAAGGAACAGCATAAATAAGCATGTTATTGAAATTCTAAAGCCCGCCTTTAATGAGATGAAAGCCCTTGGTTTGTCAAAGTTGCTGAGCATAACAAAACACGGCAGACACATAAAAATTCAAGGAGCCAGGCAAAGGGATTTTGGCTCTCACATCATCTGTGGATTGGAAGCATCTGAGGATAATTTAATATTTGGCCTGTGGTGGGTTCCGCCAGCCCACCAAAAGAGCAAATCCATGGATCAAATGCCAATATAAAAAGGTTTAATTTTTGATCTCCGATAGGGAGGCAGAAAACCACTGAAGAGCAGCGAATGAATGGGGTAATATTTGCTAAAATGACTAATCTCGCTAGCCTTGTGCTTGCATTTACACAAGGGGCACAATCCCAAGGAAGATCACCAGGTCTCACTGAATTGACAACGGTCCCATCCAATGCATGAAACAAGGAGGAGGAGGAGTCAGTTCTTATATGCTGCTTTTCTCTTCCCCAAAGGAGGCTCAAAATGGCTTACAGTCGCCTTCCCATTCCTCTCCCCACAACAGACACCCTGTGGGGTGGGTGAGGCTGAGAGAGCCCTGATATCACTGCTCGGTCAGAACAGCTCTATCAGTGCTGTGGCAGCCCAAGGTCACCCAGCTGACTGCATGTGGGGGAGTGCAGAATCGAACCTGGCTCACCAGATTAGAAGTCTGCACTCCTAACCACGACACCAAGCTGTCTCAGTAGCTGTTTTCCTTATCAGTCTGGGAAAAAAGGATGACACGGGCAAGCGTCAGGTGGGAAACATACCCCAACTCCCATTAGTCTGCCCTTCTCCCCTTCCAAAATTGCTCCCCCCCCCCCAAAAAAAAGTATTGGTTAGCCTTCTGTTTCATGCATTTTCATGCACCATGGTATTAGAATCTTCTAAACCCAATGCTTAACAATACTTACTCAGGAAGTAAAACTGGAAGAGCATATTTCAAGTAACTATGTTTAGGACTGCAGACCTGTGAGGAGTTCACACTGCATTTAAGAAACCTCAGAGTCTGTTTTTTCTGCCCTGCCTAGAAACAATGGGGGCCTTTTGCTGAGCCTGACTCTGGTGCTAGCAAATTAACGTTGCAATGCCAAATCCAACTACTGTGAGTCATAGTACCATGGGAATGTAGACATCTGCCACCATGACATTATCGGCCATCGTAAGGCACCAAAAGTGTAGAAGACAGGGTGGGACAGCGACTGGACACAGTTTATGAACCATATTAAGTGAACATGCAGAGAGTAGCTTTCTGCACCTCTAGTAGTTTGTTTTTAGTCGTTTGTTCTTATCTGCTCTCTTTTATCAACTTTGTGTCCTCCACAGTTCCTCTGTGTGGTCAATGGTTCTGCTGGAACCTAAAAGTAATAGTTTTAGGAGTAACACTCATGCTGACCAACTTCCATTGCCAAAAGGGAATTCGACTAAATGTGGATCGAGGGTGATCCTGATGGCAGCATACTTTGTGGAAATTAAGGGAGGCAGGGAAGCAGACATCGCCTCTGTAAGCAGAATGTCATAGGGAGTGTCACAGTCCCTTCCCATTTTCTCCCATCAGCATCACCGACATACCTGAACCGATGACATTCCCCGGACTAGCCATGAAATCCAGAGTTCACTCTTTCCACTACCAGTCAGCCCTGTGACGAGTATGCCTAGCTTACCTGTGTTTTTGCTCCAGTGCTGTACAAAAGAGCGGTCCGCCCCATGGCTGCCGCACTCGGTATGCAAAAGAAAAATGAGGGAATCACATTGCTGAGACCGTGAGCCAGGAATTCCTGAAAAGTGTTTTAAAAAGAAGACACTCATGTTTCTTCTGGCACTTTGCTACATGAATTCTGACAATAAAAACAAGGTGGCAACTCTAAAAATAACAACAACAACAACCTTCCCTCAGGGCATGGCCACTCCTATTGCTAACTTGGAAACATGAGTAGATAAAGCAGATTTGTCTATGGCAACAAAATGGGGAACAAACTGCACCTCTGTTTTGAACCGTAACCAACATTTAGCATCTTTCCAGATTATTGTTCTTTCACACAATGTGCGGTTGTTACACATTTGTTTCAGAAGATCTGGACAATATCCCCCAGGGAAGTGCTTCCGTTGTGGGAATATCACTTTTCCAGCACTCAACTTGAAGCATTTGTCAATGGGAAAATTTTATACTTCTCCCAAATATTATGTTTCTTACAAATATCATGGGTTATGTATGCGGATATCCCTGGAGCACTCAAATCTGCTGGACAACAATGGAGACATCATTAATGAGGTAGAACACAAATCCTTCCCTCAGTGCCTGCATCCCTTTGTGGGTTTTAAATATAAATTACAAGTTTACAGGCTTCTCTACAGCAGTGGTCCCCAACCTTTTAATCACTGGGGACAGGTCTATGCTTGACAATTTTACTGAGGCCCGGGGGGGGGTAGTCTTTTGCCGTGGGACATCACCACCGCTGCCTGAGCCCCTGCTCCGCTTGCTTTCCCACCGGCGCCCGTGACTTCCCACCACCCACTGGGGGGCGCTGCCAGCAGCAGCTGCGCAGTGCCACTCCAAGGGGGAGCCCCAGCCATGGCGGCTGCTGGAGAGCACCAACGGTGAGCTGGCGGCAGAGTGGCAGGGCAGCCCGGGAGGCAGCAGCCAGGGAGGAGGACGAGGAGGAGCCAGTACCAACTGATCTCCGGACCGGGGGGTTGGGGACCACTGCTCTACAGAATCCAGCTAGGGTCAGAGCCATCACATGGTTCTTTTACTTTTTCAGTGATTGATCAAAACTGCCTCATATCGAGTGATATTTGTACCGCAACAACATTCAAACTTAGGCATTACCACAAACAACTGCTAAATGCTTGGAATATTTTAAAAAATCTTCACTAGTAAGGGAAACTCTTATAAGTAGGAATGGTAGATGAGGTACCACCACCAAAGAGGCCCTGTGCTTTGTAGTTACCTTTCTAATATCTGAGAACAAAGTCACATATGGCCTCTCCTGGAGATTTCAATATTTGGGGCTGGCTCACTGGGGCAGAAATGGTCCATTTCGGGCTTCATAACAAGGGTTATAACAAGGGTTAACCTCTTGTGGCGCAGAGTGGTAAGGCAGCAGTCATGCAGCCTGAAAGTTCTGCCCATGAGGTTAGGAGTTTGATCCCAGCAGCCAGCTTAAGGTTGACTCAGCCTTCCATCTTCCAAGGTCAGTAAAATGAGTACCCAGATTGCTGGGGGTAAACGGTAATGACTGGGGAAGGCACTGGCAAACCACCCCGTATTGAGTCTGCCATGAAAACGCTGGAGGGCGTCACCCCAAGGGTCAGACATGACCCGGTGCTTGCACAGGGGATACCTTTACCTTTACCTTTTTAACAAGGGTTATCCTTCTGTCCCTTCCACTACTTGGGGATGTGAATTTTTTTACCTGGTTGTCATCCACAGAGTAGTTGAACTTCTTCGCAGAGCCCTGTGCCAAGGCTAGTGATGCTACATAGCCAACTAAAGCCACTCCAAAAGCTTCTGTGACTACTTCAGGGAGGATATTCATAGGTGGTATACTTGGTGGCGGTATGCTGTAAAAGTAAGTACAGCACAAGCTGACATGAAGGTCAAGAGTTTGCATTAGCATTAGAAGGCAAGTGGGCCAGCAGAGACAAAGTTGCATTCCCAAAACAAGGAACCTGCAGTCACCACTCAGTTCCAAACATGAAAGCCTGAGCAAAAGACCCACTGATTTTGAAACAAGAGTGCTGCTTATTCCACATGTAGAATTTTATAAGGTCTCTTGGTGCAGGTCATTTTTAGGGGTACATCTAAAGCTTATGTAACCCCTAGCTAGGAATGGAATGAGCGAGGGGAGGGTGTAGACTGGAAAGCAGAGGAGGGAAGCAAGACTGCCCTGCGAGGGATCTTGGCCTCTTAATACCTTGTTTAAGGTAAGGATGGTTTATGGAAGATAGTATAAGATAGTATAAGAGAGGCATCGTTATCATCGGCCTGCATCCCACTCTTGCATCTCTTCACAAGTTCTTCAGGTTGTTGCAGCTCTACGTAAGTGCACAAGACCTTTAAAAACCATTGTCAATCCTGTTGAATTCAGATCGCTTTGAACTCGGGTCTTCCTCTCCCCCCCCCCCTCTTCCCCATTGAAACAGGAAAGTCTTCTGCACGTGGTTAGGGTAGTTCAGAAGGGGGGGGGAGCCAAGCCTCTTTCTTTCTTTTCTTGAAGGGGGGGAGAAGAGCCAGGCAGGGAGCCTCTTTCTTTTCTTGGAGGGGAGGGGGAGAGGATCGAAAAAGGCAGAGGAGGGAGGAAAAATTCAGGACTGACAGAAATTGAGAGATTAGGGGCTTCTCCTTTAAGGCAAGCATCACATGACCAGGTGTAGCCTATCAGAGGTTCTCTACCACGGAGCTTTCTTTCCCAAGCTGGATATTCAGGATTAAAAGCAGTCTGAGATATCGCAAATAAAGGTAGGGTCACTCCGGATCAATCCTTGCTGCAGAAGGAAAATTAAAATCTCCCAAAATCCAAACTGAAATCGCATTCTGTGTAGAGGGCAGGGACTGAATCGATCTGGGGTTGGAATAAAAGCTCCGTGCAGTTTACACATTGGTCCAGGTTCAAATCCACCTTGCTGTAAAACGCACTAAGTAAACTTTGGTCAGCCATACTCCCTTTGATTAACCACAGGGGTGAGAATCCTGTATTCCACACTGAAGATTGGTAGTATGGAATAAAAATATAATAACCACTACTATTTATAGTGGTCAGAGTAAAATCATATTCAGTCTCTCAGGTATCCTCTACTTGGGAAAACACATTTAATCACTGTACCACAACATCATAAAGGACCTTTTAAGGATGACCTTGAAAAAGCATAGAATACATTCACCTGCTACAGCTATTTAGAAAGATATTAGTTTAGGCCTTTTTCTAATCCCGGATGCTGTGTGATGCTTGATTCTTATTCTACAAAAAATATGTAAAATTATAGGTCAAGGTAATGTCTTTTTTAATCATTTCAGCTGCGTTTTGGTTTCTTTTCTTCCTGAATGGTTCTCATTGCCTGTACTAATTCTGTGTGAATCATTCTATTTCATTCTAGAAAACATTTTTGAGCAATGTAATGCCCAGACTGAGGGCAGTGTGCAAATACAAAAAAAAAAGTGAACTATACTAAAGATGCATATGCTGTTCTGAAGTGAAATTGTTCAGAAAGATGCTTCGATAATGGGACACGCAGTACAGACTTTATATCTGTGTACCGTCTCTTGCTATAAGTGGACTCATATTAAGTTATGTCTGCATCATATAACAATTGATGGTTTAAAGGCTTATGCTTTGTTTCAGGTTTGTTTCAGCTTTTCGTTTGCCTTAAGATTTCTACTATTCGAAACCTGTTCCACTGTTTATGGCAGGGGTAGTCAACCTGTGGTCCTCCAGATGTTCATGGACTACAATTCTCATGAGCCCCTGCCAGCATTTGCTGGCAGGGGCTCATGGGAATTGTAGTCCATGCACATCTGGAGGACCACAGGTTGACTACCCCTGGTTTATGGGATGTCCTATCCTGTTCATCGCATTTGGCATAAACTATAACTTAAATTTTTTAAAATATACATACAAGCATATATAGAACACATTACCCTTCTGGAATATGTCCTACAACTTCCAGGCCATAATTGAACTCCATATCAGCATAGTAGCAAGCAACAGAGGTAGCAATTATCTGTGAATCAGATAACAACGACAAGTTAACATCTTGGATGGCAGAGCTCATCAGTAATAATGTCAAGAGTATTCCTGCTCTGGCAATATCTCCTCCACATCCACTGTGGGAGAGAAATAGGTCCATGCAATGAAATCAGGCACCCCCTACCCCAGCAGATTAACCAATGCAAAGCAATACTTAATTTTATACTTACCAAGACTAAATCAATGGGAAGAACCACTTTAATTTTCCCTTTAAATTTTTCATTCAGCTCCTTTACAAGAACAAGCAGCACAATGCTCAGCACAGAGAGCAGAAGAGCTTCCAACTGAATGGATTTGATGTTTTCAAAGATGTAGGCATAAATCTATAATGGTTAATTTTAAAAAGGCAGAACGTCAGCCATAAACAAGAAATGCACGATATTTTATCCCTAGTCTTCTAAGTAGCTATAACTTGGGAACCGATTCTTGAATATGAAATGCATATCTATGGACATTCGTCACAATTAACTCCCAAAGATATAGTATTATAGTAGTACAGCAGCATAGGTTATAAGTCACTTGTGTGGTCAGTCAGATGTTATTTATTCATGAAGCTAAGGTTACAGAAATAATTTTTTCAGTTTATTTTGGTGCCTAGTTCTGACCCCTTCAGATGGTTATGACAAAGTAACTGAGTAAGAAGAACCCTGTTGGATCTGACCAGTTGCCGATTTGGTCTAGCATTGTGTTTCACTCAGAAGCCAACCATTTACCCTAAAAGGCCAAGAAGCAGGGTACAGAGGCTTCCCCGGATGCTGCCTACCAGCTTTGCTGTTCAGATGTTTCTTGCCCCCAGATGTGAATAAGAGCACACGAGATGCAGATTCACAATATTACAAACTGCTATGAAACTGCCATAAAACAACTGCTGAAAATGAAGTTAGACCAGTACTTTCAAAACATCCTAAATAGTGCTCTTCCATTTCCCCCACAATGCATTTTACAACTGAACTTTATTGTGTGAAATGGCAAAATCCACTGACAACCCATCTCTAAAATGCATTCCAGGTGGATTGAAAATGCATTATTCAGAGTGTGTGAAAGGAAGGGTGTGCAAACTACAGAGTTGCCATCTAACCAGAAAAAGTGGCCTGGGTTGTTCTCTTGCCTTTAAAAGCAGCTTGGCCTGCAGAAATAAACGTGATCATTTCATCATGCATAACAAGCCGTAGTTTAACTGCAATCCTAAACAGAAGTTAGCCCGTGGTCTAAGAACAGCCGAATTCTTCTTCCAGGGCTTGCACCATAAGACTTTGGGAATTGGCCCACACAAGGGATTATTTGTAGTTCTATATGAGATAACCATCAAGGCACACCAGCAAGATCGGATAACTGAAGAGAGAGGTATTAAAAGAATGATCTTTATTCTATACCTAGGAAGAATGAAAATGCTAGGAAGGATATGAGAAGAGATGCTATTCTATTAGAACTAACATGCTGAACTTGCCAGCTCCCACACAGGATATTACATTTGGATCTTTTTGGCTGCCGTTTTCTACTATGGAATGGTAAAAGATGACATTGAAATTTTAAAACCTATTTAAATCAAAACTTATAGGATGACCATCTGGCCCTAGGATGCCTGGCAAAGAGATTCACAAATCCTATGCTAAATTAGCAGCAATAGAAACAAGCATTACTATGGCACAACTGATTGATGCTGCCATAGAATTCCTGAGTCATCCATAATTGTCCCCGACCCTCAAGTATGAATTGCATGCCAACAATGTCCCCAATGCCACCATCAGTGACATCAGTCAATTTACGGCAGTGTCCAAATAACCCTATGCCATCACTCAGTTTGCAACCAGGTAGAGCCAGTTTCATGTAGCGGTTAGGAGTGCGGACTTCTAATCTGGCATGCCGGGTTCAATTCTGCACTCTGCCACATGCAGCCAGCTGGGTGACCTTGGGCTCGCCACGGCACTGATAGAGCTGTTCTGACCGAGCAGTGATATCAGGGCTCTCTCAGCCTCACCCACCCCACAGGGTGTCTGTTGTGGGGAGAGGAAAGGGAAGGCGACTGTAAGCCACTTTGAGCCTCCTTCAGGTAGAGAAAAGTGGCTTATAAGAACCAACACTTCTTCTTCTAGACAGACTAGAGGTCTTCCATGCACAGGGTCTGAAAGGAAAGCAACTGACAAACTATAAGGAGACTGGGTTCTAATTTTGCTGGCCATTCTGATTACTTAAGATTCACTGGATTTTTTTTTTTTTTGCAAAGAATACAGCTTAAAAGAAGCAAGACAAAGGCACAAAAAGAAAAATGAACAGATATAACAACTTTACAATAAGTTTTTGAATCTCCAGCTGACCAGACCATAACTAGAATCTATGCTTCAGATTTATCAGTTTAGGTAAAGGTAAAGGTATCCCCTGTGCAAGCTTTGGGTCATGTCTGACCCTTGGGGTGACGCCCTCTAGTGTTTTCATGGCAGACTCAATACGGGATGGTTTGCCAGTGCCTTCCCCAGTCATTACCGTTTACCCCCCAGCAAGCTGGGTACTCATTTGACTGACCTCGGAAGGATGGAAGGCTGAGTCAACCTTGAGCCGGCTGCTGGGATTGAACTCCCAGACTCATGGGCAAAGCTTTCAGACGGCTGCCTTACCACTCTGCGCCACAAGAGGCTCTTTTTATCAGTTTATACCAAGGTTATTCCTTTAAACTGAAATTAAAATTGCTTCTACATTTTTTAGTCTCTAAAGTCATTAAATCATTGTTTTCCTCTTTATTGCAAGAAGTTAATAAGAGGCTTCCAATTAATAAAAAAAAAAGGAACTTCTTGCCTTCTCTCTAATCGGTGACATGAGTTTAGACCTTTCAGCAAATTGTGACATCTTCAATATTCACTGAACATTTTTAAAGAGTTATCTGAGGGTTACTTGTACGAAATAACCCCTTTCTTTCAGATGATACAAATTACTCAATCAAATATAGGATTCCAGAACTCTTGTTGTTTTAAACCACTACGGACAAGAGTAGAGATAACATCCTTCTCACAGTTCTAGCTCACAAACAGGATTATTTTACTTGATATCCGCACGTTACCCAGAAATAATCCATGTTGTTTAGATTATCCGGGGATTGGTGCTTCTCCAACAAACCCACATTAAGGTTTAGCACACAGTGATGCAAGTCAACCCATGCCAATACATCAGAGTTCAGTCCCATGAAGTGAGCTTTCTAGACTTCAATATTACTATTATTTATTCGATTTGTATGACTGCCGCTCTCGGAAACCAGCTTGCGGCGGTTCACAATAATTTACTACTAATCAATACATTAAAACCATTAAAATTCCCCATTAAAACCCCATAAACAATGACTCAGTCATAATGATGGCGATGAATAACTATTCCCACACAGGGTGAGCAGAAGGGAGTGGATGGATAATTGGGCATGGGTGGAACAATCTAGGGAACCAGTCCAGTCTAATACTGGCCTCTCCCCCCAGGGAGAGGGGCCCAATCTCAGCCCCCGGGCCACCACCCGGCCTCAGACAAATGCCTGGCAGAAGAACTCCGTTTTCATGTGTTTCTTCTAGAGCCTGAATAACACTCCACACATGTGGAAACCTCCGTATGTGTAGGAGTGGGAGTGGGCAAGACTCAGGAATCCAGAGAATTCTGGATTTGGGCAACAGACAAAGTCATTGCACACGTCTGTCAAAAAAAGCAGGACTACAGCTCAGGGTTTTAAGTTATCTTTTTCATGCTTGGTTTGGGGGGGAATGGTAGATTACTCATACACTTGGAAGGGTGGGCAATGAAACCGCAGCCTCTACCCACATGCTGTCCTTATATAATCAAACAATGAAGATGTTATACTAGATGGTTTGGGATTTGGCAGCGAGAACATCATGGTTGCCCAGAACTGTGTGTCGAAGCGAGCATGTGGCTTTGGCTCAGGGCCCCACCAGGAGCTGTGATTGACTAGGATAAAAGACAGAAACTTGGCCTGCCTCGCCAGTATGTCAGCAAAGTCATCCATGGCTCAGAAGCTACCAAATGGCCGATCCAGAGAGCGACTGGTAAGCAAAAAAAGAAGAGCTGGACTAAATCCCGCCATCAACTGTTTAAAGATGACATACTCAGTGAATTGCAAGTTTATTTCAAACATCTGGCTTCTGTTGAAGATAGACCACATTTGCCAGTCTAGTTTTTAAGGCTTTACTAAGAGTCGTTGAGTAATGAAGCATAATTAGGGCACTTACAGGCAATAATTTCTATGAGTTATCATCACCCATTTTGCTGTTGTTTGCTAGCATTTCTCACATAGCAAAACAGATGGCATTTGGTCATTGGTCTGCTTCATTTTGTACTCCAACTTTCTCCTCAAAGGGGACCCAAAGTAACTTCAATTCTGCTCCTCTCCTCCATTTTTTATCACCACTCTGTGAGGTATATTAGGTCTGATGTGGAGCCAACTTGGTGTTGTGGTTAAAATGGGCAGTCTGGAAAGCTGAGTTTGATTTCTCACCCGCATGCAGCCAGCTTGGTGACCTTGGGCTAGTCACAGTCCTATTAGAATTGTTCTCACAGAGCAGAATTGTCAGAGCTCTCTCAGACCCACCTACCTGACAGGGGAGAGGATGAGAAAGGTTTTTGTAAGCCGCTTTGGGACTCCTTTAGGTAGTGAAAAGTAGGGGATAAAACCCAGCTCTTCTCTCTATTTGCACTCATGAATTGACTGACTCCTATTTTAGTGTCATCTTTGGCCAGAGCCAGGGGTAGTCAAATTGCGGCCCTCCAGATGTCCATGAACTACAATTCCCAGAAGCCCCTGCCAGCAACTGCTGGCAGGGGCTTCTGGGAATTGTAGTCCATGGACATCTGGAGGGCCGCAGTTTGACTACCCCTCGGCCAGACGGTATGTTGCATTTAATATCTGAAATGACGTTGAAGGAAGGAGAGGAAGGGAAAGGAATTGTGAGCTGCTTCGAGACCCTTTTGGGTAGTGAAAAGCCAGGTATAAAAGCCAAATCATCATCATGATCATCTTCTTCTTCTAGGCAGAGAGCATGTGAGTGGTCCAAGGGTACCTAGCAAGCTTCCATGGCAGAATGGAGATTCAAACGTCTGTCACTCTGAGCACTGCAATATATAGCTAGCAGGCCCCTCTTGTGCTAAGTGCTATTTTCCCTGTGGAAGACTTTTTCCTGGTTAATGCTACTGTAACTTGACATGCTCTGTGTGTGCATGCATGTGTATAGGAGCCCCAGGCCACAGTTTGAGAATAAATAAATGTTTTGTTCTAGGTGCTCACTGTTCACTAGTCCTAACACAATGAAAGAGTGCTCTAGCTAGTCATCTTTACCACAAAAGGAGCCCTAGGAATTGTGTCTACCATCACAATCCTGTGCAGAGTTACTCCAGTTTTGCCCCATCAAGCATTTGATTTAATGGATCACCCCCTCAATCATCTAATTTATTGTCTTATGTATCCAAAAGGCATATTTGTCATGTTGTTGTTGTTGTTATGTGCGAAGTCGTGTCCGACCCATCGCGACCCCATGGACAATGATCCTCCAGGCCTTCCTGTCCTCTACCATTCCCCGGAGTCCATTTAAGTTTGCACCTACTGCTTCAGTGACTCCATCCAGCCACCTCATTCTCTGTCGTCCCCTTCTTCTTTTGCCCTCGATCGCTCCCAGCATTAGGCTCTTCTCCAGGGAGTCCTTCCTTCTCATGAGGTGGCCAAAGTATTTGAGTTTCATCTTCAGGATCTGGCCTTCTAAGGAGCAGTCAGGGCTGACCTCCTCTAGGACTGACCGGTTTGTTCGTCTTGCAGTCCAAGGGACTCGCAAGAGTCTTCTCCAGCACCAGAGTTCAAAAGCCTCAATTCTTTGATGCTCGGCCTTCCTTATGGTCCAACTTTCGCAGCCATACATTGCAACTGGGAAGACCATAGCCTTGACTAAACGCACTTTTGTTGGCAGGGTGATGTCTCTGCTTTTTAGGATGCTGTCTAGATTTGTCATGTACATATGTCTAAAGAGGAAAATTCAGTTTTGAAAGCAGCATTTGCTGCATTCTGAAATTCATCCTAATTATTCCATGAGGACAGAACACTGCAAAGAACTTTTGAGCGACAGCAAACCTACCATTCATTTGTAGATTACAGGTGCAACCCTGACCCAGCCCAAGTATTATTGAACTCTGAGATTACATGTCCACTAAATGTCCCCTGGAAATTTGGGCAGGGGGAGAGCCATTATGTGCTCACCAAGGTTTACTACTTTGTGGCCACATTGTGCCATTTCATAGTAATGCGTACAAGCAGAGGGGAACAGTATAGGCACAAACCAGTTCCCCAACTAAAAGAGGTCATGAATTTTACCCAGTTTATGCTTTGCAAAGTTATGTTTCTAGCAGGGCACTGCAGCTCAAACTTTCAACAAACTCTGACACTGCTCATGGCAGTTTGTGAGTGGGTCCATTTCTATCTACAAAACAGGCTTACATCTAGATACTATGGGAGCTATTCGACAATATCACAAGCATGAGGCTTTTCTAAATGTTTTGTGAAATAGGATCACTGACTTGGAGTACTGTGTTCAGTTTTGGGCACCCCAGTTGAAGAGGGATGTAGACAAACTGGAGCATGTCCAGAGGAGGGCAACAAAGATGGTGAGGGGTTTGGAGACCGTATGAAGAAAGGTTGGGGGAGCTTGGTCTGTCTTTGCCCTGCCTTCCTTCCTTTTTCTTCTCGGTATACAATGCCAAAATTCAGAATTTTCAGAATGAGGCATTTCCACTTCTCCATTGTCATTCTTCCAGTTGCTCGCTGAATTATCTACTACTTAACTGAAGCATTATTTCTGACACTGAAGGGATGAGGATGTGTTCATGAAATGCAAAACTTGTAGTTTTAGATACAGCCTCTCCACTTGGAATAGAATATTTTATGAAGCCTACAGACTAGGATCTCGATGAGAGCTTGGTCACCTGGCACTTACAATCCTTTTCAATTAAAATTAGTAAATAGAGTGAATGTATGAATACTGGACCTCTAGCATTCTGCTATTTCAAGTTCACTTACCATGCCTTCCCTCAGTGTACTTCTATGCACTCTCCCCACAAAATGCCTAGCTACAGACCTGCATAGAATATTTTGCAATATACTGATCTCAAGGTTACCGGGATATTATCACAGTAGCCATGGTCATTATCATGGGTTCTGCTGATACTCTAAGCCAATTTCCATGTGCAAGATAAGGAAAACACGGGGAAATCATGCAAACATGCTGCCTGTGTATTCATGCACTTCTGAGACACAACTCCCATTCCAGGAACCCTGTGCTAAAGATCTTCTGCATAACATAAACTTGGACCCTGAGTCTGTAACTCCACAGTACATATGGAGTTTCAATAAACATAGATGTGTGCCTAAACACACAGCAAGACTCCATCAACGGGGATGCAGTTTTTGCCACCCAATTTGCTGCTTTGTAGATGGCTTTAAAGGGGGATTCAAAAGATTCATTGAGGCTAGGAACATCAGTAGATACCAGCCATAGTAACTCCAGGGACTCTCTAGATCCAGAAACAGTAAACTTCTGAATGTCAGTACCAGGAGGTAACATCACGGGAAGGTCTGGGCCTTTATGCCTGTTTGCTGGCCATCCAGGGCAGCTGGTTGGCCACTCTGTAAGGCAGGATGCTGGACTAGATGAGTCATTCGTCTGCTCTTCTGTTCTTATTGTAATGGCCCAAGAGCAGCGAAGGATTGCTCAGCTGGAATCTCAAACATAAGGGAGAATGTTTTTCAGACCAAGAACTTTAATTTAGGGCCCAGAAGCACATTTGAATCCCATGAATATTGGGAATGCAACTGTATATACATACAGTGTAGTATACTAATCAAAGGGCAGACTTATTGATGCATCAGCAAGTTGATGTATAATTTGCAAGTGCAAGCATAAAGTCAGACCATTAAGGTTAGGGTCCCCAAACGGGTGCAGCTGTTAAAACAAACAAACCAGTCACAAAACTGGAGCTGTCTCTAACATTGATCCCCATTTACAGGCAAAAGGTCCCTATTAACATTTCTTAAAAGAGCTTTTCTCCAACATTCGGTCGCCAAATGCAACACAATTTAGGAATAAAGTTGCCTTACAAAAACAATTTAAATCAGAGACCTGAACATTTCGTTAAGGGACTTGGTTCATAAGAATTCAGACTTCTGTGTCCAAATTAGGACATTGACTTCCACCCACCCACCCACCCCAACTTTCTTCTCCTTAATTTCAGAAATCTTGCAACACAGCATTCCAGCTCTCAGGTGGCACCCTGCCACCCCTTGTCCTGAAAACCAGGATTGGGAGTTATAAGATTTATTTTTAATACTTCACTTGCTGCATTTTTCAGGAGTGCAAAACGAGCCAAGTACAGCTACAGCTAGCCAATTTGAACAATACATATGGTTTGATCCTTTCACGTGTGGGCATATGGAGGAATCCCCATGGGAGAATAGCAGAGTCTTGTTTTTGGCCTGCCCACACTTGGCACATGAACCTGGGCACTCTCAGCAGAGCAGGTCATTACAGGTGATGGGAGGAGTGTGAAAGCCTGCCAGATTTCTCTCCTACCCCACCCCTCCCACTTAGCTCAGTCAAGGAATGTATTTTCCAAGAAGGTCTGGACAAGGGGAAAAGAAGGTGCAGATGGGTGTCCCTTTCCCTGTAATGATATAGAGCAGAGCAACCATATGATATCAGAAAACAGGGTCCTCACACACTTGGAGGATTGCTCCATACATAGCTGCTATTGCTTTGAAGGGGAGGATTTGGTATTCTCTCATGATAGAGATCTCCAGTAATATCAAAGCCAAAACAAAACTTCTTACAGTGGATGTACCTGCCTGAGAGGCAATGGAGATGATAAAAGCATTAGAGCAGGCCTTTTCAACCAGGGTTTCGTGAAACCCTGGGGTTTCTTGATGACCCTAGTAGAGTTTACTGAATGGGTGGGAGTTAACTAATTTATATATATATATTTAATGTTAAACATTTATCAGGTGATATGACCATGTCAACCCACCCATACCTCCCAAAATGGCCAATGATGAGCCAGAAGGGGGTGGGGAAGGGGGGGCATGTGCACAGCTATGCTTCCCAACCATATTCTACATAATCACGCCACTTCTGGGGTTTCTTGAAGCCTGAAGACTGTTTCAAGGGTTTCTCAACAATTAAAATGTTGAGAAAAGCTGCATTAGAAGGGCATTCTGCCTGTTTTTTTCTTCTGTGGGACCAGAGTTCAAGAATGTGGATGGGCCAGGCAATGATTTTATAAAGGTGTAAGATAGAAAACCTGGATTCATTTCACATGATGCTGTGAATTTTCAAATCAGGGAAACAGAAGCAGCAACCTTTTGAAAGAAGGTTTTGCAAACCAATGGGTGGTAGAACCTAGTATTGAATATTAACCATTATGTACTTATTCCTGATTAATTTTGATGCTACACAGTTCCTTTCCTTCTTCAAAGCTTTCTGTGTCTTCACTGTCGCCCTTGAGCAGTGGTGGCCATACTGTGGCTCACCAGACGGACATCTGGAAAGGCACAGTTTGGCCACCTCTGTTCTAGAAGGCACACAACAGCATTTATTTGGAGTGATAATCTCTGAAAGTAACCAGTTATAAAGGAGGATGAGCATCTGTGCTTTTGTAGTAAAATGAGGGGAGTTTTGTAGGAGTAGTTCTGTGGGTAACAGGGTAGGAGCACCTGCTGAAATTCCTATTCGACAAAATTATCAAAGACAAAGGAGCACATTGATCACCAGATACAGCGTATCCTTTTTTATGTTGCCTTTCTAGAAATTATATATATTTTTCTACTGAAAGCCACACCCTTACGTTATGGCTGCATCCACGGGCAATGATTTTCTAAGCTGCTTTCATGCTACCAAGTAATCAAAATGTTGTATGACTTCTCTTTACCAAAGGAAGCAAATTAAAGTGGGAAAAGGGAAGAGATTAAAGAATAAAAGGTAGAGACAAATAGAAGAGCATGACATGATGTATCTACTATTATGGAAACAGCATGACTTGATGTTAGAAGAACTACATGGCTGGAAGCTTTTGCACAAACCCCAACTTCTGTGACATTAACTGCGGAAGAGGTGGTGATCGCATTAGATCTTTCTTAGATGTAAGAAAATGTGTGTTTGAACAGAATTATGGGTAGGTGTAAACTGTGGATACCCAAGTTCCATTGAAATAGGGCTGTTCTTGCCACCTAAGTATCATTTGCTCATACTGAATTATGATCTCATTTGATTAAAAAACTATTTCATTGGCTTGTTTTCCTTATGACTTTCCTATTCCACTCTATTAACATCCACTTCCAAACTATGTGGCCGTTTTTGTGCCAAAGAGCGAAAGGCTTAAATAAGTGTCAGCTGTGAAAAAGAACACAAAGAAAGGAAGAATTAAGCAATATGCTAAAAGGTAGAGTTGTTTTTTTAAAAAAAACTAAGTACACAAAACCAAACAATGAAAATGTTTTCAAATTTGCCTTTTACTAAGCAGTTCTTTATGCTGAGTGGCATAATTACTTGATTCTATTTTTTTTTCATATAAAAGCTAAAGGTCATGGCAATTCAGACCACCAAATTTATTGTACAGTCCAAAAGAGCCCATGTATGCTGACATGCACATGTGATTTTGTCAGATTTTCCCCAGCCCCTTTAAGAGAGAGCTGTCTCTTCTAATAAAAATAAAATGACCCTTTAAACAAAAATGCCAACTCTAATCCTATTTAATAAATCCAAGTGTGTGCGCTTTTTAAAACGATACTAAAAGGAAACAAAAAAAAACCTAGGATGCAATTGACTAATGCAGCCACTTGCAGGTTGTATTCTGGGGGTTTCTGGAGATCCTTCAAAGCTTAGGAACCCAAACAGGTTAACAGCAAGTCTAAGGCCTAATGGAGTTGCATCATAACATTTCTAAAACATGATGTAATTGTGAAATGGTGCTGAGAAACTAGTATCTGCATAGCATTGGATTTTATCAGAGGCCATGTATAAAAGTGTTTGGGTGTTTTGGAACTGTATTATTAATAAATACTGGTATTTTCATAATTACATTACATTTTAGAAACTTTATGATGCAGCCCCATTAGGCTATAGATATTTCCCTTGCTATTAGCCTTTTTGGGTCCCTGGACTTTTGTTTGTGTTAAGTTTTTTTTTCACCTTTTTGTTCTGGATCCTCCAAAGCTTATCAGGAATCCCTCCAGGAGAAGATTAGTAAATGAGGGTTTCCCTCCAAACTTCCCTGAAAGAAAGCTTTCCCTAGCACTATTCATTGATATATTTAATTCACTGCTGTCCAGCCTTTCTCTCCCATGGGGACTCAAAGCAGCTTACAGCATTTTCTTCTCCTCCATTTTATCCTCACAATAATAACCCTGTGAAGTAAGTGAGGCTGAGGAAGTATAACAGGCCCAGGGTCACCCAGGAAGTTCCTGTTGCACAAGCAGGGATTCAAACCTGGGCCCCCAGGAGACTCATCTGACACTAAGAACCACTTCACCACACTGGCTCTTACTACTGACCTCACTTCATGATCCTATCTCATCACTTGAAGGTAAGTCTTGGAAGAATAGTGACTGAGTAAAAGGCCTAAGAGCACAGAGACTAGAAATACGCAAAAGGAGAGCTGTTTGGGGAATCCCATGTAAGAGCAATTATTGATTTTTATTTATCGTGAGCATTCATATTCTTGCTATCAACTTCACTAACGTGATTCTGGCAGGATTGGGCCCTCATTGCCTGACTTGCCATGTACCTCAACATCTGACACCAGCATATTTCACGTGATATTTCTGAGGAACAAATGGGATAAACCAGTTGTGTTGCACATCTGCAAAGGGAGGAGAAATTAGATGCAGGCCCCATGGTGGTCCAAGTCTGACCCCTCAAGATTAGCTGGAATGCAAGTGCGAGCAAAGCTATGTGGTCAAATTCCACTGATAAACTCACATAAAAGAATCCCAGGGGTCCTGAAATGTACGGCATTTTCATTCCCAGAAGGTACTTTACTTGTGAAGTCACGACATGCGTGGCCGCTCCTGTGGTCATCGCACTTATCACTGGCTCTGTGAGCAAGAAGGTGGCACGGCCCAGGTGCAGCACGAACATTGCTACCTGAGAAACCAGAGATACAGAGCAGAGATTACATTAGAATGCAGTGACTTATGCTAGAATTGTAACAACATGAGACAGGATTGCTGTGTGTGCTAATCACCCATTGAGGTTTCTGAATTACACGCAGTATGCCATGAATAAACTTGCCAACTACGATCACCTTCATATGGTTTTTGTTGTCCATTATCTTCCCTATATTTTACATGGCTCATTGAAATGAGATTAGTTACAAGAATTTATTTTGCCAGTGAGTATTTAATGAGTTGACTTCTCAGAATTCACCTTATCTTGTGTTATATTCTCAGTTGCTCTAACAGGTAAACACAATAAACTGTAAATTAGAGTTAAGCTGTTAAAAAAAAATCAGGCAAGTTCATATTTTCACTGTATGGAAACCAGTTTACAGTGCAATCCTAAACAGAATTATACATCAGTGTGTAGCAGATGAAAAAGTTGACTTAAATGTTCAATTTTTTGCTGTTTCTAATAACCGTGCAAAAAGGCAGGTGAGTATCTCTGTCCCTCCATTGGTTGAGGCAGTGGATACATTTTTTCTCGTCTTGTGATAGGAAAAAAGATAAGATATGAAACTTTCAAGGGTGTTTTGTTTTTGTTTTGCAAAAATGGAACAGGGTTGGTTGTGCTATAATCACCGATCCCACTGCTGACTCAGCACACAGGTTTAAACTGCAGGGATTTGTAGTGCTTCAAAGAAGTGTGGAAAATCTCATGGGGTTCCATTGACACTGATCCTCAGCCTAATTCAAATCCTTTCATGCCTTAAAACAGGACATCACAATACAATGCAATTGGCAATATTTCACAGATGCACATTATCACATAGCCCAGTGAAAGCCCTCGCTCCCAGAGGAGATCAGGGCCCTGACAGAACCTAAACAGTTCCACAGGGCCTGCAAAAGGGAGCTCCTCCACCAGGCATTTGGTTGAGGTCAACCCAAACCACCGCTTCCAGTTGGCCCCCAAGCTCCCCCCCCCTGCGACCAACACTAATCGGTTTAACCCACTGGTTAAGAGTTGAGCTGAGGCTCTCACAATCTCTATTTTATAATGTTATTATTTATGAAGTTATTGTTATATTGTGATTACTGTTACTGTTACCTGTTACCATATGTTAATTGTATCTTTTCCTGTTCTCTGTAAACCGTCCTGAGCCCTCGGGGAGGGCGGTATATAAATATGATAGATAGATAGATAGATAGATAGATAGATAGATAGATAGATAGATAGATAGATAGATAGATAGATAGATAGATAGATAGATAGATAGATAGATAGATAGATAGATAGATAGATAGATAGATAGATAGATAGATAGATAGATAGATAGATAGATAGATAGATAGATAGATAGATAGATAGATAGATAGATAGATAGATAGATAGATAGATAGATAGATAGATAGATAGATAGATAGATAGATAGATAGATGCACCACAAAACTGTTGCTACAGCTTGGTGACCAATTATGTTAAAAAGTCAGGAAATTTACCATGCAGTGATTTTAACTAAGCACTGTGTTGACTTATAAATCAATAACGTCTGATGTTCATTTAAGCTCATGTTATTGTTAAGATTATTTTGCACATGCATTTTTGTACAGTCTTTTGGGAGTCTCAGTACCCCCTCCGGCATCATTTAATTAACTGACTCAACCATGACCTTGACCTAACCGTAACTCACAACTCTTGAAGAGTATTGATTTCACCTAGGCCTATTCTGCACACAATGCACTTTCAACGCACTTTAGAAGTAGATTTTCCTGTGCAGAACAGGAATATCTAGCCGCTAAAGTACACTGAAAGTGCATTATCCTATGTGTGCAGAATGAGCCCTAGTGTGCAGAGGTGGAAGTGGCTTGCAAGGCAGAAGAAAACCCAATCGAAACTGTAAAGTTGCTGGACAGCCACAAAGCTGTTTAACAGCAGACAGTGGCAAAGCAAACAGATCCAAGACTCAATCCATGGATCATTAGAGCTGCCAAGCACAGGCTGTCTGCCTGCCGAACCTGTTCACTGGGAGGCTTGCAGGATCTCTACTTGGAACAGCTCAATAGCTAAATGCTGTGCTTAAGGCAGTCATTTTGTTTCCATACTCTCTGCATCGTTCCTCTTCATTCCAATGTATATCCAACTTTTGTGATCATGTCCCAACTCTGCTGGCACCTTGCCCAATCTGGAGCTTTCTTGAGTGGTCCCAGCAAGATATTGTTGCTTACCACATAATTCGTTTGTTTCACACTGAATTTTGGGAGCTGAAAGCTGAAATCCCTCTTACTATCAATATTTCATATTTAACTGAAAAGGCTATAACTAGATGCAGATGTGTTAACTGATTTCAGAATAGCATTAAAACAGTATTCAGAATGGATCAACCTGGCCAATAGTGTCTGGCCATGTGTCTACACCAGGGGTAGTCAAACTGCGGCCCTCCAGATGTCCATGGACTACAATTCCCAGGAGCCCTTGCCAGCATTCGCCAGCGAATGCTGGCAAGGGCTCCTGGGAATTGTAGTCCATGGACATCTGGAGGGCCGCAGTTTGACTACCCCTGGTCTACACAGTAGCCACCATGATCATGCTGGACTGACCAGAACTACACATAGACATCAATCATATAAACTGGGATGTTTGCTGTGGGAAAATTTGCACTACCTTTAAGAATTCCACTGCTGATGCTATATTACAGTATACAAAAAGACATTCTACCAAACACTATACATGTAATAAAAAAGCCCATAGGATCCAAGGGTGTTGCATTGTGCTCAGATAGGAAACAATGTTTTTCCTGTTTCATAGACAATACATTTATGACAAAGAGGGACAAAGTGGAATGAATTAGTTCCGTCTAATAAAGAATACTAGAAATGAATTCAGTTTTTGTCTAAGTTACTAGTAAATGCCTATATTTTCAGGTGGAAAATTAGAAAACATACTGATGGAATTTGAATACTATGGGCAATACATATCCCAACTTGAGAAGTGTGTGTGGGGTGTGTGTGATTAATTTCATTATCAACCTCAATGGAGCTGTCAGCCATACATGCTGAAGTCTTCTGACCTTAATGTGTTTGAAGATGTTAGATTGTGTCCACCATGTTTTTCTCTCCTCAACACTGAGCAGAGTTACGCTATTTTACCCATCATACACAACCTGATTCTGCCCCTAGAATGAAATGATTGTGAAATAAAAAGGAATGTGGCCAAGGACAAATGGACATGGGAAATCCATGATGTCCTTCCAACATCAGCAGTGTTGCACCATAGAAGTGGCTACTTTGGCCAAGTGTCATCTTGAGAAAGACAGGGTAGGGCTAATGATCTGAAAATATGCCATGGAGTAGGGCGTCATTCTCTTTTTACAAGCCTGATCAACAATACAAATATTTAAATAGCACCAGACAGGCGGTCAAATTGACACTTTGTTGTGAAGGCCCGGAGACAGGGACCACTTCTTGGACACTGCTGTTGTCTGGATGGAGACAAGTTGGGCCTGGTCTATGTTGACAGTAAAGAACTGCAACAGTTTATATTATGAAACTGTCTTGCTAATAGCAATAAACAGAGGCTTTAAAAGATACATTTGGCTCAGAAAACCAATTATGAAAATCAGTTTGAAAAAGGAATAGGTGTTATACTTTCCCACAAATTCTTGGGGTGATTATTTTTCAGTTCAATACATTAATTGTTTTTTCCAACGGCTCAATACTCGAGGAGGAGTGGGTGAACAATTCTTAATTTCTTAGAGTCCTATCAGTGAAAGGCATTTTCCCAGCTTGTATTTTTTCCATTCCATAATATTAAAAGACACATACTGATGCTCCTTTTCAAATTGTGCCAGAAGGGTAGCCATGTTGGTCTGAAGCAGGAGAACAGAGTTTGAGTCCAGTGATACCTTAAAGGTTTATTCAAGGTATAAGTTTTTCATATGTAAACACACTTCGTTAGATACTGTGAAACGGAATCTCCTCGACTATTACAAATATAGAACAAACAGGAGTGAAACTTTGTTGGTCTTGGGGTTGTCATTAGACTCAAACTTCGTTCTTGTGTCTGTTCATTAACTGTTGTATTTGTATGTTGATTTACTGCTATTCACATTTTTTGACAACTGCCTTAATCCAATCTAAACTATAATCGCCCAGTTATGGTACTCATGCATCTTGACTCTTGCTAGCCCTTCCTGGCAATAACACCCCCTACCTATATGTAATGTTTGAGGAAATTCTGTTTCACGGTATCTGAAGAAGTGGGTGTGTGCTCAAAAGCTTATAACTTGAAGAAAATGTTGTTGGTCTTCATTCTTTTCACGTTGTGTTATTGCCATCTGTCCCTTAAAAATCTCATCTATATTTAGTCCAACCCTGAAATGTTGACTACAGCTAAGACCAAGCTCAGCAAAAGTCTGCAAGGGCTAATTTTTAAAGCTTTAGGAAACTGGACAATCACTGAACTTAGCCTAACTTACATGGCTCAGGGAAAGCCCCCAAGACTTGGGATCAAAGAAGCAGTGTAGTCTCTGAGCTAGGGAAGCTCTTCAAATGTTGTCATCAAGTCTCCATTCTGGAGCATCTATCTCCATCTCTTCCATCTTGGCACTGTGACCAGCTCATAACTGCTTGCCACGCAGGGCTTAGAAACAAGTCACAGGCATTCTCCAAGACAAAAAAAATGAGAACCATCAGAAAGAAGGCAAAATTGAGCATGATCCCAGTCACTCGTACAATGTCAGCCTCAGAGAGAAGCCAAGCTTTTATCTTGACCTAATCTTTATCAATCAGGGCCTCTCAGTAATTAATCAGAATACTTATAGTACCCCTACCCAAAAAGAAATCCCTGTATAATCTCTTTGCTGTGTGTGAGGGGGGGGACTACTAAGAGATATTTAGTCCTGAGTGATCCAATTTGGACCATCTGAATCTCCCATTAATAACACTGCTTAATCATGTAACTAAAACTGCTTCCAAAATACCTCCTCTCTTTCCTTATTTGGAAATATTCCCAGGACTCCTGACATCTGTCTCACCTTGGTCAATCATAAACCACATCTGTAAGCTCACCTGGGTCAATTCTTAGCTCCCAAACCTAGAGAGAATATTTTGCTCTGTGTTTGGTGCCAGAATTTGCCCCCAATTTTCACTTCTAACTGACTTCAAACCACTCTAATTTCTGTGGGTGTGCAGTCCGGCATTGTCACATGCCTCTTGTGCTTTCCCCCTTTTTTGTTTTTGTTTTGTTGCCTAGGTCTTTGGATCCACTCCTGGAGGGAGTTGAGACAGGTTCAAAGCCAGGGGACTGGCTTGTTGCTTGAAAAGCAGGTCAGATCCTTCTGTCAGCTGCATCTCGTCTGCCAGCTCTCATCTTTCTTGGCCACCCTGACTCACAGTTCTGTAACCTCAGAACCGGATTAGTTTTATTGTGCTGTGTATTAGGCTGCCCTTCAAGACAACCCCAGAATGAAAACTGAATGCCGTGGGCTGGACAATGGGAGTAGGTGCTGGCCAGAATTACAAACCTGTTTTTAAAAGAAGGAAGAACAAGTTTGGTCATAGTGGGGAAAGAGTGCCACAACAGTGGCCATGGATAAAGGCATGGCATCATATTTGTGAAAAAGTAACATAAAAAAATATATCAGGAGGTTAGTACCTAAAGCAAGGCACTCTCTTTCATGCTGAAAGTCTGAAAGGAAATATTCACTGGGACAAAGATGGGATGAAGCATGGACTGCACCAGCTATTTATGTCAATTTGAGGCACAAATCATGTACCCATTAGGGCCTGGATAGCTAGGTGGGGAAGGTCAGAGACCTTCACTTGATTTGCTATGGTTTAATGTAACATCTTGTTTTTAATAAGATGAGATGGAAGCAAAACAGCAGGGAGAGAAAGACAAAAGCACAGAGGTTGAAATCCTGGCTTTGCAAAAATATATCACTCAATAAAACCCAGAATAGAGCAGAAAGACAATTTCCCGCAATTCAGGCTGCAGCTATTATGTATCAGTTCAAAAGTGCTCCTTGCCTCTTCAATTAGATAAGTCGTGATTAGGCAGAATAGACTGATTAGGTTTTGTTTCCACGCTGAACGAGGACAAAAGTTGTTTTCTTTCTGATAGTGTCTATTGGTAACTACTAACAAGGTCTTTCAGATATGACTGTTTACAAGACTCAGTGCTGAAAATTAAACTTCCCCCAAAGGAAGTTTTTTTAGTTGTCGTCTTGTAACCTATCAAAAGAAAGGTATACTTTTGCCCCAGATCCTGAAAGCTATGCAACACGTTACAAAATTTCTTTATGGCGGTCATTTCCATATCGGAAACCACACATTTACAATGTATTTGCACACAAGCTCAGAGGCAGATAGAACAAGGGACACTCGAACTCAAGTTTTGACCTTTCCTCCAGAATTTCCTCAGTATGCCCATTTGTACAGCTAGGATTGTTTAAAGGGTCAAGGTTGGGCTCTACCCAACAGAAGTATCCTGAGAGACTGGCTTACTATAAAGTATGCCAGGCTGGGATGTGATATGTTAGGAACTGATCCATATATACATGCAGAAATGACACTGCCGAAGCCCTGAGACCAGTTTAATGAGCAATTTTGTGTCTTTTTTTTTTTCCAAGAAGAAAATTATGACATTCAAAACTTTTGATGTCTTGCATAAATCTATTTCATAAATCTATTCTACTCGGAATTCAGTTTACTGATGGGCCATAGGCCATTTCGATCAGATGCAAAATACACACAATCAGGATTTGCAGATAAGACACGCGGAATCATAAGGCGAGTAGAAGCATGAACATTATAAAATACATTCCTATATAAATTACTCACATAAAACATACTATATAGCGAGTCATAATAGTTGAATCTTCAACCTAATTATGCAGTTTGGATCTTATCTTTTGGCCCTGTTAGTGACATAGGTATCAGTGTCTAAATCATAGAATCATAGAGCTGGAAGGTCATCCTGGTCATCTAGTCCAACCCCCTGCACTATGCAGGACATTCACAGCCCTATCACTTATCCACTCTAACCTGCCATCCCCTTGACACTTCACAGAATCAGAATTTCAGTTGTGGAAGGCCCCAAGGAAGTAGGAAGTGTTATTTTAATAAACTGACCTCTCAGTTCATCATAAAGGGGGCCATCCATTACATAGTGCATAAGGTCCTCAACCAAGATAATACAAATACTTTTGAATACAACGCCTTAAGTTAGAGTAATCTTTACATTTTTTGTACAAGGAAGAGGGATTTGGGGGTTTAGCTTTAGCTGGGGATGCTTTAATATCTTGTCCCTGCAAGCGTTTGCGCTGGGGCTGCCACGCGTGCGCGGGCCCCCGGGCCACCCTCTCCCCCCATCACGCCGCAGCGGGAGAAAGCTTGCGGACCGCTGACTTAAACAATAGCATGTTGATATAACACACAAAAAAGTGTTTATATAAAAAAATTAAAGGCAGCCTTGATGGGAAAAAATGTGGTGCCATCAGAAATTCATAAACCTTTTTACATGTGTTTTGCATACAGCTTTCTTTGCTGTCTGAAAAAGAAACATTTCCACTTACACTCGCAAATGAATTGGGGTAGAAAAGGATTTAACTTGGGATAATTTCACAGTGTGAAAGCACTCTTAGGCCACTTGGCAGCAATTGTGACTGTTTCCAGTGAAAAACAAAGCCGATTTAGTCCAAAAAAGAGGGGCTGGAACATCAACTGCTTTCCCCTTATCATTAAAAGCAAATAACACAGAGACACTGGAGTCCAGGCGTACCTGAAAGACCACAAAGTATCCCCTCATACATGTTTGTGAATCAGAGCTCGCTTCATCAGATGATTTTGATGGGAGATCTATAACTGGTTAAGGCCACAACTTCACATTGCATGCCACTGTCAACACTTGCAGGGTGGCACTAAAATCTTACAATGTGGCAATTTCAACCACAAAGCTTGACGTTTACAAACTTCACATGTATCCTTATTTCCGTGGCTTGAATTCATGAAGGACGTCTTGGAAAGACAATACAACGAATACAGCATGCTTTGCAAATCAAACTGCAGGGTCTGCCCTTAACTGGGCTGATCCCTACCAAGTGGTGTGGATCCGCCAGGACCATCACAAACTGAAACACCATATTCAAAACCCAGTAAACAAATGACAGAGAGACTGACTTAGCTGAGAGCTACAGTGTGAGGAGAGAGGAAGAGGGGGAAGAAGTCTCCATCTCAGTGCCTTTTCCTGACCAGGCAGAGCCAAAAGGAATCATCCCCCCTCATTTTGGTCATTCCATGTGCATGAATTATGGCATGTGGAGCAGCCAAAAAGAGGAAATACCACCCCCCAAGCAGTTTCAGGTCAGGAAAAGGCACTTCAAAAACTGTAACATCTAATTTGGCCCTCGAGTTCTGAAATTAGCACATCTTGTCTTGCCTTAGTTGTGGTCTTATGACAGAAGTATCCTGTGTGGACAGACACACAATAAGGACTAGAACTTGAATTAAGGAATCTTGAACATAAAAGAGATCCTACTGTATTTCTTCTTTGGCCTACCATTGTTATGTTGTATTCATTTATTTATTAATTTATATCCCACTGTATAAAATACAAATCTAAGAAGCTAAAATGCATTTAAAGCAATATCATCTATTAAATTATACAAATTCAATCAGCACAGAGATTAAAGCAGAATAAAACACAGAGATGAAAACAAAATCTTTTAGGCTTCAGGAACAGAACGTTTTAACAGGCTGCTAGAAAGCATGGGTGGGCATGGGGGAGCTCCTGGAGAAGGGTTCCACAAAGGAGTAAAACACTGCCTGTTGGAAGAATAAATTGCTTTATTGAGAATGGAAACAACTTTGTAAACAGACAGAGGAAAGAGAGAGTCCTAGCGGTCTAACTAACTAACTGTTCTTCTGGAGGCAATCAGGGAGGAAGTATGCTCAAAGGAGCAGGAAGTCTCCAACTCAGCCAATCAGGACCCAGGAGGTTATCTGACAAATACCAGGAAGTTTCTAATCTAAAGAGGCTAACTATACATCTCCTCCAGTAACCCCCTGTAGGATATTGTCATATGCTATTGAATCATTCCCAGTTCAGATCTTGCATATTCCAGACCACTGAAGATTTCCATAGCAGAGCTCCTTCACTTGACAAAAGAGCACATGCATAAAAATCTAGGCGGAAGCAGTCCTGAAAAAGAACTGAGGGACTCTGAGGTAAAAGGGGAGATGAGGAGTACTGTGGTAACACGTGTACCTGGCTTTTAAATTCCTGAGTGGCGGCATACACGATTTGGATACAGCCAGTGTAAACTACACCAATCTTTAGCATCTTTATAACTTGATTTTCCAGCACATCTCTGAATGTTGGGAAAGCAAAGCTAGTTGTGCCCCTGAGAGAAATTCAGTATTCCCCATTGGTGTGGTCAAAACACTGAGAAAGAGATGAAGGTTATATTCTGCCTACAGGAATATGTAGCAAAGAGTATTGGCTTTGTTTTAGTCAACATCTCATGTTCCTCTCCACTCAGTAGTCACCTTGGATGCCAGGAATATAATTATTGCTGTTAAAAGCACCCACATCATGTACTAGTTTAGCTACCTGGCATGTATAACGGGATTGTGGGGGTAGCCTCTATCTAGTTAGGGCACTACTTGAATCAACACCCAATGGAAGACAGAAACTGTGAAATCAAGTAATACAAAACTGGATTTTCCAGAGGCTGAACCAATCTTGGTAGAAACAAGGTCACTTTTGTGCTGTATTTAGTAGGGTTCAGATATTGACCAGTTGAGATTGAGGAGGTCTTGCAAAACTAGAACGCATCATGAAATTCACCTGAATACCTTGATGGCATTAAAGATGCTGTCACACTGCCCTTTCCTATGCTACTTGAGCCATATCAGGAGCAGCAGGTCATGTGGACGAATACATCCCACAGCTCCCTCACAAGCCCATACTGCTTTTCCTGGAAACTGGGACCATAGAGGAGGCCCAAGGTGTATTCTGAAGTTCAAACCACTGTGCATCTATCTTTACATATTGGCTGTTCCGGAATACCTACCTGAATGAGGCCACCCAATAACGAAACTGCTGCTGCGACTCCAATCCTCTGCATTTCGAAGTCTGATAGACCCAAGACTATGGAGTGATTGCTTGTTGTAAGACTGCTATTCATTGGAGGCACAAGACGCTCAACAGCGTTTGCAGATATCAAGGAGGTTAAAGCAAAGGTCCCTGTAAAAGAAGAGAGCTATTTTAATTTCCAATGATTACGGTGCCTGTTTGTTTTATGCTTTTGCCCATTTACTTGTGAGTAAAGGATAGTGATGGAAATTGATGACTATACCCACATGTCAGCTCTGAGTTCTTTCTCGTCTCTCTCTGAGACGACTTTCCATTGGATATAATGGAGGGATGGGGGCACACTCTTTGGGAGCCTCTAGGTGTGGACCCCGTGGACCAAACATTTTGGGAAGTCAAGTAAGAGCCTTCTGGAGCTACCCTGAAAGTTTGGAGGCTGTACCTCAACCCCCACTCCTCCAGGCCCCAGGAAAGGCAGGAACGCGACATTCCCATTATAGTCTATGGCACCATTGAATTCCATAGGCACCAAAGTTAAAGCAGCCGAGTCCTTTGATAAATGAGTAAATTAATATAATTCCTGATTTTTTTTGGGGGGGGGGGAGGAGAAAACTTTCAAGAGGCGCACTTTGTTGAGTGAAATATTTTTTTTCTTCCATTGCCTACACCTGTGGCTACCTGTGCCCCCATTCCTGTGTGCCCCCATCCCTCCATTATACCTATTCATTGCTCCAGAAAGTTCACAATTTTTTAAAAAATAATTCTCCTCCCTGAGAACAAGGGAGAGGGAGGCAGATGCGAGGGCAGGATGCTGGAGACGACTTTAGCACATTTGAGCCTCCATACCTTCCTTCTGCTGGTTGCCTGCTGGTTGCACTATGGTAGCTGGAACTGTTTGAGGTGGTGAGTCCACTTCTCAGAGAATCACTTTAAAATGGAGGATGTAGCGAGCAGTCAGCAGGCCAGACAGTGGATGTGGGCAACGTCATGTGAAGGGGTGAGAATATTCAGCTTGCATTTGACTGTCATGACGCTACTTTTAAAGGGTGCGGAGACCCCCCAAATGATTTTTTTTTTTAAATCAGTAGCTTAAACTATTAGTATCAGGGCCATGCTACATATGACGTTTGGGATCTGTGATCCAGTACCCCTGCTTTTTCTACTACCTGGGTTAAAAGTGACCCCTGAAAGGGGAAAGAAAATTACTTAACGGGACTGTAGTGAGGACAAAATAGGGACAAAGGACCACGGACACCACTCTGAGCTCCTTGGAAGAAAAGCAGAAGGAAGAGACCCGCTCCCTTGTTCTTACTCCTGGTGGGGAAAAGAGAGAAGCAAAGAGGGTACCTGTCCTTTCCCCCCACTGAGACTTAAAGGCCGACTGTGTGGTAGCTACAGTTGGAGTGGCGGGGCAGACAGCATCCCCCTCCCTCAGCCCTACTGCCCTTAATCACATAAACTGCTATTTAACGCTCATGCACTACTTACACATCAGGAGCACAGAGCCCAAACATTATGCATAGCTGGTGTTTCCCTGGTAAACAGCTACTCTGGGGTGGCAAGATTAGCAGTGAGTAAACAGCAGAGAGAAGCACTTTAAAAGAGCGTCCCTCTCCCTCTACCGCATCCCAAATTAAGCCGCTTTCCTCCAGGTAGCTTTACAAATGCACCCCAAATGCATCATCTAGTCAAAGATTTCTTCTTTGAAGTCTACTCTTTCATTTAGTAAACAGTCGAGTTGTACTGCTACAATACTCTAGCCCCAAAATTAAATGGCATCTACTATTTCTCCAAAGTACCAGATGGTCTGAATGCCTTTCTTGCGGAAACCAATTGTCCAGCATGTCCCAGTTGGGCAATTATTACCCCTTTCAATGAAATAACGACATAGCGTCTACTTTGCTGACTCAGAGCCATCCTAGCTTCCAAGGACCTTGCCACAGAATTCAAATCCCGTTTGCCAATGACTCGCAAGGGCCTTGGACAATATGCTTTGCATACATTCTGATGCAAATTCTATGTACTTTGGACTGAACATTGTTTTCCCAGCAGACCACATGGCTCCTACAGAGCTGTTAAACAGAGCACTGCATGCACATTTTGGCACACTGGCCAATTTTCAAAAAACCACGCAATTACTCAAAAGACAATGATTGCTCCTAAGAAAGCATAACAACAACCAAAGGGAATGTGCAGAGACTTGAGCTTTTCAAACCCTGTGGGGTTAGCTTTGTGTGTGGCACCACACAATTCTGGATTTCCAAGGAGAAACTCCTCTCCCTCTGTTTGAAAGGCTCCCACTACTCGTTCCCTGCCTCCATCCCTTCCAATGCGCATTAACACAAGGGAGGCCATGACCCCATAACCAGCTCTATTGTTTTCTGCAACTGGGACCAGATGGTCTTCTCTGCAAAAAACCTGCTTCTCAGTCTTGGGTGGCCAGTGTCTCAAATTATTATCTTGAAAGGACCTTTCTTTGGTTCATAATAAACGTTATTGGAATGTTCATGGGAGCTTGCAAATTATTTAGGCTAATTCTGCCACAGCTCAGTTCAGGGGGTCTGTTGTTTTCTGGTAACTGTAACAGTAATGGCCAATAATACCATGAACAAAGTTCTACAGTTACTAGTTCTGTCTTGGTAAATTCCTGGAGATTTGGGGCAGTGTCCCAGGAGGGCAGAGTTTTGTTGTTTGTTTGTTTTGGGGCGTGGGAACAGTTCAACAGGGATGTTAGGTCTAAAGCTGCCATTTCCTTGAGAGGAACTGGTTCCTGTAGTCTGGCAATCAGTTGCAATTCTGAGAGAATGCTAGATCCTACCTGGAAGTTGGGCATCCTAACGAGATCATTCATTCATTCATTCATTCATTCATTCATTCATTCATTCATTCATTCATTCATTCATTCATTTGGTTTCCTCACCTCTCCCCGGAGGCGAGTTACAAACATATAAAAACCCCAGTAAAACCATACAATAAAACATATGAAACATATCATACATAAATCCCCAGACAATAGAACAAGATGTGGTAAAAAACTCAGTTCATATCTACTCTACCCCTTGGTAACCCTCTATCGAGGGATAGGGAGGACAGAAGGTGCCAGATGGACTTCACTACTGCCACTGTAAGGGAGGGCCAGATCTTCCATGCAGCCCAGCCTCATATAGAACCATAGAGTTGGAAGGGTCCTCCAGGGTCATCAAATCCAACCCCCTGCACAATGCAGGAACTCACAACTACCTGCCCACTCACAGTGACCCCAATTTCATGCCCAAGTGATCCCCCCACACACACACACCAAAAATCTCCAGAATCCAGCCTGGCCTGGAGGAAATTTAACTACTATCCCACAGGGGTGATCAGCAATTCCCTGGGTATGCAAAGAAGGGTCACAAGACACAAACACTGGCACATCCCTTTCTGTCCACTCATTCACAATCTGCGTAAGTTCATAAGGTCAGCATTTCATGTAAAATACCTTAAAATACCTTACATTAATGAATGCATAAATAATGACAAAAAAGAGAAAGGGAGGGAATGAGAGAGGGAGAAAGGGAAAGAAAGAAAGAAAGAAAGAAAGAAAGAAAGAAAGAAAGAAAGAAAGAAAGAAAGAAAGAAAGAAAGAAAGAAAGAAAGAAAGAAAGAAAGACCCTGAATTGGAGTCTGCCAAATGGGGAGCAACAATCTCCTTACAGTTCTGAAGCAGTCCAACATTGTGGTGTTCATGTTTTACTTGTTTATTTTTCCACAAAGAGAAATTATCTTTGGCTGAGCCCTTCCTGGTAACATTTTACCCTAGAGCAAATTTATACAGAGTTAAAGCATATTAGTCCCTGGTAAAATGCATTAATAGAGGAAGTGTTGGGGCAATATTAAATTATAGATGCAGGACCAGCTCCACTTTAATCTTAATAATGCTTCTCCCCCACCCCAACCCCCAAAATAGTTTCCTTAAACAGAGAAACTGTCAAAGGCTGTGAAGGAAAGAAACAACAAACATGGTCCTTTAAATGCTTCTGAGATGTGATTCTCTCTCCTCACAAGGGTGACCCTGGACTTCATTTCCAGTCTTCATGTCATGGCTGGATGGATACTTATCTTGATGCTTAGGGCTGATCCTGCGTTGAGCAGGAGGTTGGACTAGATGGCCTGTATGGCCCCTTCCAACTCTAGGATTCTATGATTCTATAAACACTTTTCTGAGCATAAGCCCCATGGAATAAAACAGCAATTGCATCTGACCTGCCTCTTTTCCCAGCTGTCAAGTCACAGCCAACTTTTAGTGACCCTGTGGGGTTTGTAAGGCAAGAGTCACTCAGAGGTGCTTTGCCATTGCCTGCCCCTGCATCATGACCTGAGATTTCCTTGGTGTTTCCCATCCAATTCCTAAGCAGGGTTGACCCTGCTTAGCGTCCGAGATCTGCTGCAATCAGGCCAGGCACAGGTCAGGTCAGACCCTCCTACATTGCTTCTATTGCCACTGAGAGCACAGCCTGCCAAGGGCTGCCGCTACAGCCTCCGTTGACTTCCAACAGAATCTACATGGAGCTTTTGCAAAGGAACAGAGATGGGAAAGCCACAAGGCCTAGGGCTCTTTCATGTGGTGCCAAATGGCATTTAGCTATGCTCCACCCTTTTACAGGACAATCGGCCTGCTTTTTATTGCTGTTTTATTCCAGTTATACAATAGGATAGCAATAAATATGAGGGAAAAAAGATAGGCATTGAGAAGACCTGCTTTCAGAACTAGGCTGCATTGCTTTGGAAGCACTTACCTGTGGCAACATGACGTCCCATTCCAAATACAGCATAAATAATAGCAGGGAAAAGAGATCCATACAGGCCAAACACAGGATGCACTGAAGACAGTATAGCAAAGGCAAGCCCTGTGGAACAGATAAGTAGGAATTATGAAACAATGTACAGAAGCATCCTGAACTGCATAATACTGACTTATACGCCATCAGATCATTTGTCCTTCTGGTTCAATATTTCTCTAACCATTTTTATCTCTCCCTCCTTCCCAGGAGCTTCACCTCCCCATTTTGTCCTCACAACTGAATTGCCAGCCCTGCTGCTGCCAATCCTAGGAGCTGGAGGGGTGGGGGGAATTGTGGTATCATCCAAAAGTCACACTGTGGTGTTCTAGGAATTTCCCCCAATCTCTATGGTAAACACCACTGAGATTAGGAGAAATTCTTAGAGCATCACAGGCGCTGTGATGTCATTTGCCCAATTTTTTTCTCCCACTGCTCTAATGATCAAGCATGGGCAGGAGTTCACCTGCCATGAGTAGGCAAATGAGAGGTAGAAAGAAAGTAACAGGAACATAGCAGATTAAGATTTGAATATAGGTCTCCCAAGTCTTGACAGCTACCACACATTGAAATAATATTGTCCGTTCTGACCATCTCTGGTTCCCCAGTACTCAGGGAGAAAAGGATGTTTCTCGACACCATCTAGCTGTAATCTTCTAACTAGAGAAGCCTGATAAACCACCACATAATTAAAAATATCGTACTCAGTTGCAATCAGAGCCCACTTTTCCAGCTCCCTTAGGAATGCAAGGTGAATTAAGAGTTCTGGAAGTCTGTTTTAGGTATGGGCCTCCTTCCCACTGGAAAGGGTTGTAAGTCATTGTTGGAAACTGGGGCTCTCAACAGAAGTCATTGTTGTGACTTAAGCTAGGACGGGCCTCTCTCATCTTCCCAAGACAGCAAGGAAAAAAGAAGTGTGGGCCTGCACTTGAAATCCTTTCACACCTCCCCAGCCTTTCCTGGTGAGAGAGTGTTCTTCAGGGTTCTGTACAGGCAGAACTGGCTGCTTCCTACTTGAGACTCTGTGAGATGTAGCCAGGCTCCGAGTGGTATTTTCAGAGTGCTCAAGGACATCTGCATCCTAGCCGAGCAGGATCAAGCAGCCTGAGCATGTTGCCAAGTCATCAAAGCCATCTGAAACCAAATTCTGCCTTGAAATGAACCACAGTCTGACATTTGTTTGTGATCCAGTTCCTAGTGGGGATAACTGAAAGCACTACGGGTTGGGAAAAGAGGGGCTGCACGGTTGGCACAGAATCAAGTGGGTAGCCATGTTGGTCAGAAGCAGCGCAACAAAAGTTGAGTCCGATGGCACCTTGAAGACCAACAAAGATTTATTCAAGGTGCAAGCCTTCATGTGCAGGCACATTTCCTCAGACCGAAAACACTTATAAAGGGCAGAGTCTGCACTTACTTTCTTTATTCCATTGTCAATCCTGTTGAATTCAGATCACTTTGAACTCGGGTCTTCCTCTCCCCCCTCCTCCCCATTGAAACAGGAAAGTCTTCTGCACATGGTTAGGGAGGCTCAGAAGGTGTGTGGGGGGTCTTTCTTTCTTTTCTTGAAGCCTCTTTCTTTCTTTTCTTGAAGGGGGGGGGGGGAGAAGCCAAGCAGGGAGCCTCTTTCTTTTCTTGGAGGGGAGGGGGAGAGGATCAAAAAAGGCAGAGGAGGGAGGAAAAATCCAGGATTGACAGAAGTTGAGAGAAGTTAAGGGCTCCTCCTTTAAGGCAAGCATGTCACATGACCAGGTATAGCCTATCAGAGGTTCTCTACCACGGAGCTTTCTTTATTCAGGATTAACAGCAGTCTCAGATATGGCACAATAAAGGTAGGGTCACTCCGGATCAATCCTTCTTGCTGCAGAACGAAAATTAAAATCGCCCAAAATCCAAACGGAAATCGCATTCTGTGTAGAGGGCAGGGACTGAATCGATCTGGGGTTGGAATAAAAGCTCCGTGCAGTTTACACCAAGAAGTATATGTCCTGCACACTCCAGGGTTAGCATGCACAAACCAAAGAGATTCCAGAAGAAATTTTAACAATGAAATATTCAGTCTGTATAAATAATTTGAGTGCTTGACATTGCCAGGGCTGCCGGCTCTCCCCCACCCCTGGAGGCGATCCTCAACCCCAAAATGGTTGGGGACCGCTGGTGTAAACCATTAAGTCAAATTGAGTGCTTCATGATGGCTTATTTTACACCACGATCACTGGAATGGCAGGTGCTCTGGTTCCTTTAAAAACACAGCTGCCACCTATTGCTGTGTACACCACATCACGTGTTAGAACAAACCTGCTAAGGAGGTGGCCTCCGGCGCCAGCATTGAAGGTGAACAGTACATGCAAAAGGCCAGGGAGAACTGGACTTGGAATACCAAAAAGAAAAAGAAACCCTCTGTTCTAGTTCAGGACATTAGAGCCAACTCTCAACCCCTCTCTATTTGCTGAGAAGCAAAGCTGAGTCAATTCAAAATTATAACCATTGAGGTTATAAATTTTAATTGGCAATAATAGCACTTCTAAGAGGGCAAGGATCCATCATCCAGGGATTACCATTCAGATCAGTTATTTTACAGTTTAATGCACAGTTACACCCATCTAACTTAATGGACTTCAATAGTCCTAAAAAGGTGTAACTCTGTTTATTCCTGGCCACAAATCTGGAATTGTCTTAACCTCATCATGCAGTATTCTAGGAAACCTTCCAATCTCAATGGTAAGAGAGATCTCCTGATGACAACACTTTCTCACCTGCTTGCTCTCCCTCTTTCTTCTGCGGCTTTTTGGTGCTTCCTGGCACTCTGCATGACTGCCTGAAATGGTGGAGGGGAAGAATGCACTATACACGTGACTCTCCCCCTACCTGTCACTCATGGCAGGCAGCCAATCACCTTTTTCCCTGTTTTAAAGGGATAGTGATGCAAGCATTTTTTTAAGTAAAACTTCTCCGCTGGGATGCCTGTGCAACTAATCATAGATGCACAAACCAAAGAGGGCAGGCAGTGGAATTAGAGATTGTGCTACTCTGACCACTTTGTTTACACACACTTCCTTGGCATGTGGCTTGCTGGTTGCTCTCCTCCCGGTCACATTACATATTTGGGGGAATCCAGTTTTGTGGATTACCCAACTATTGCTTTAAAATGGAAGATGTAGCTGCTGGTTTGCTGCCGGGATACTAGTTGCTGGCAACGTTGTGCAAAACGCCAAAAATATGGTGTTTGCATAAGGTGAGTATTTCACTTTTTTAATCGGGTGCGGAATGGTCCTGTGTTTCTTTGACTTGTATTGTAAGCCACCACGAGACAACTTTCATCGAGAGTGGCAGAGTAAAAATCTAAAAATAAATAAATAAACATTTTTGAAATTATATAAGCTGAGATGTAGGTAAGTGTAGAATTGGAACCCGCGGAAATCCCAGGCCTGAGATTTGGGTTCAACTACTAAATGCCTGAGATCCTTTGAAGAAGGGTGATAGACAAATTTAAAACACAAACCCCACTGAATCCATAATATTTAAACTTACATGTGAACCCAACTGATTGCAGAGCAATGTAAACAAATACAATTTCCTCAGTCATGGGATCAGACAGACAACATATCCTTTGAGAATGTTTGCATCTCCAAGCAAGATTCCTCTTGATACGCTTAGCCTTCTGGAGTATCAGAACCTGCTGGATGCAGCTCTCAAGGAGACACAATTAATTTCTCTAGTTTCTGCGCATGATTTTGAAGTATGTGCACCAGCAGCCTCAGAAAGACTGCCAAATTCTAGGCTTTTATGCCAACTCATGAAGTCTTAAGTTCCTTCACTTTTGGCAAAACCCACGAGCCAAGTATAAGATTTAGAGCTACCTTAGGTAATAGATGGGCTTTGTCCCACAGCCCAAACCTGGAATCTTTTCCTAAATTTGTTTTAAAAGCACTGATGCCTTTTGTTCTTTCTTTTCCCAGTTATTCCGGGCAATTGGAGTTCAAGGGGCATTTTTATGGCTTTGGAAAAATAAGGAGTTAGCGAAAGTTATATGACTGAAAATCATAGGCCTCATGGGAAGCTGACGATTAAGAACCAACTTCTCTACCTGGCATGAGTGGTTATGCTCTTGGAGAAAATGATTGTGATATAAGGCAAGGAAAACTTGGAAAGCCCTGATCATAATAAAATCTCTGTGTCCTCAGGCCAGAACATCTGGCCCAATAACACTTTGGGGAATCACAAATGTATTAGTAGTAGAGCTATGAACTTTAATCCATTGATTTGTAGGCCTGCCAACCTCAAGGGGGAGCACAGAGGTCTCTCAAAATTACAGCTGATCTCTAGAGCAGGGGTCGTCAACCTGTGGTCCTCCAGATGTTCATGGACTACAATTCCCATGAGCCCCTGCCAGCGTTTGCTGGCAGGGGCTATGGGAATTGTAGTCCATGGACATCTGGAGGACCACTGGTTGACTACCCCTGCTCTAGACTAGAGAGAGATCCTTTCCCCCTGAAGAAAATGGGCTCTGGAGGGTGAGTTCTATGACCTCGCATTTCATTGAGGCCCCTCCCCTCCTCAAATCCTGCCCTCCCAAGGTTCCCTCCCAAATCTCTGAGAGTTAACACTTTAATAGCAAATTAACCAGCGGAGCCAGGAACGAGAAATGTCTCAAGGCACGGATCTCTTGAAGGGTCTGCCAGTATGTATAGGCAATAGAGATTTGTCATCTCCCTTTGCCCTGAGCCAAACACAATATACACAATTTTTTAAAAATTAGTCTTGTGGTTAGTATTCCAATCAGGCCGACATTTGCTCTATAAGGTGAAGCTATGACGGCATTTCTCTCTGTTTGGAATATTATTGCACATTATAACATGCAACCAAAGAAGATTGCCTAGAATGATATGAATTCCAGCGCATTTTTGTAAAAACCTGTGTCTTTCGTATTACTGAGGATCCTTGAGCTTGTTTACTTTGCCTCTAATTGCTTACTGGATATGAGGACTACGTTCAACGTAATGCTGGCAAGACAACAGAACTCACCTGTGGGACTTTGCACACCATCTCATTGAAACTGGGCCGTGCCCCATGCTAAGCAACTATGTTTGCGTAGGATGCCAGAAGTCTTTAGCCCATGGGATACTAATTAAGCGCATGTTACTTTCTGGCACAGGTAGCAGCCCAGTTCAAACGACATGCTGCATGAATGCAAAGTCCGTGACAGCCAAACCTGCCTTGGAAACCCCTGGGGAGTTAGGGCAGAGTTTGGGGAGAGGGGAGATCTCATCAGGGATGTGACACCATCTATCCAAAGCAGCTGCTGTCTCCAGGGAACTGATTTATGCAATGTGGCAATCTGTTGTGACAGCAAGAGAACTTCAGGCCCCAAGTGGAGTCTCAGGGGTGAGTGCTTCTGCCTCACCGGCATCACATTTTAATCTGGTGCAGATATTACGTAGAGGCTGTTTCAGCCAGTGGCCACATGGCATTTCTAACTTGTATAACAGGTCTAAAGAGTACCTTACATTCCAGTCATTGTTGGTTTGGGGATTCTACTTCATTTGCAAATTACTTAGTTTTATTGTTTCAAGGACACCTTAATGGCAAGGTTAGCTTAGACTGGAGGAAGGACAGGAACACTCTAAATAAATAAAAGTAAGCCATGGGCATTTTCAACCTTTTCCTCCTTTGTCCCTGTGAAGAAATGCACTTATTTCTATGGAGATGTGAAATGAGGAAAACCTTTTTTCCTCTCTGGGCAGAGAACGGGCAGGGAGGAGGAAGTCAGCCAGTGGCTTTCCAGACTCCTTTCAGCTACCTCTTAAGAAATGCTAATAGATCTAACTCCAGTGTTCCTCCCCCTTCTCTAAGAAAGGAACAGAGATTGGGAGGTGTTAAATATTAGAGAGACTTCAGGAAAGAATTCCTGAAAAATATCCAGGAAAAGCTTATCTGACAGTCTGACAGGTCTAGCGTTTTCATGGCAGACTCAGTACGGGGTGGTTTGCCAGTGCCTTCCCCAGTCATTATTGCTTTACCCCCAAGCATGCTGGGTACTCATTTTACCGATCACGGATGGAAGGCTGAGTCAACCTCGAGCCGGCTGCTGGGATTGAACTCCCAGCTTCATGGGCAGAGCTTCAGACTGCATTTCTGCTGCTTTACCACTCTGCACCACAAGAGGCTCTACATGGGTACATCTCCCAAAACCAAAGACTAAACACAGCAGTACAAACCAATGGGCTAATTAGCTGGCAAGATTGTTTTTAAGGATTTAATATGTAAAGTTAAATTACTGATAAATTGTATTTTTACTGTTATGTTTTTGTGGATTTTTAAATGTTGGAAACAGCCCCAAGCCAGCTTGCTGGGAGGGGCAATGTATAAATCTCAAAATGAATAAATAAATAAAACTGAGGTCTGGAAAAGGCAGCCATTAGCCATGTGGTAGCCGGGACAGCTGAAGAAAACTTTGGGGTAATGGAAACTCTGTAGAGATCTGTAATTTCCTAAGAAGCCTGCCCTATATGCTAAGATATGATAGGGCATGTATATAGAGAGGGATAAATTGCATCTTACCCATTTCTTTTGGACCCCTTCCTCAATCTGGTGCTGTGCTAAAAGTATGCTTGTGAACCTTTTCTTCTTATTAAAAGGAAGATGTTCACAAGCATGCTTTTAGCACAGGCAGGGCAGAATAGGACCTGCAGCCAAAATGTGGCTCATTTTGCCACACTCCCCTTTTGAATCAAGCCCACATTCCTACCCCCTCCTCCACCCCAAAACATGACATGCTCAAGGGCAGGTCCTTCAGCGTAAAATGGAAACTGTGGCCAGACAGTCAGTTCTACAAGCTACCTGTGAGATTTCTAGAGCTTGGAAATCAGTTTTAAGAAGGAAGATCAATATTTGGAAGGGAACATGACTTAGTAGTAGAGTATTATTATTATTTATTATTATTTATTTGATTTGTATGACCGCCGCTCTCGGAAACCGGCTCGCGGCGGTTCACAACATTTTAATACAATACAATATATTAATCATTAAAATTCCCCATTAAAACCCCATTAAAACAATGACTAAGTCACAATGATGGCGATTAAAACTATTCCCGTACAGGCCCACTGGATGAGCAGAAGGGAACGGAGGATAATTGGGCATAGGATGGAACACTCTGGGGAACCAGGTCAGTTTAGTACTGGTCTCCCCCCTCCGGGGAGAGGGGTCCGATCTTAGCCCCGGGCCATCACCCGGCCTTAGACAAACGCCTGGCGGAAGAGCTCCGTTTTGCAGGCTCTGCGGAACTCAGAGAGCTCCGACAGGGCCCGCAGCTCTTCAGGGAGCTCATTCCACCAGGTAGGGGCCAGGACCGAAAAGGCCCTGGCCCTTGTCGAGGCCAGGCGTGCCTCCCGGGGTCCTGGGATCATCAGCAGATTCTTACCCGCAGAGCGAAGTGCCCTGCGGGGGGCATAAGGAGATAGGCGGTCCCTCAAGTATGCAGGACCCAAGCCGCGTATAGTCTTAAAGGTTAGTACCAAAACCTTGAACCTGATCCGGAAACAAACTGGCAACCAGTGCAGCTGCTTCAGCAGAGGCTGAACATGGGACCTCCAAGATGATTTAGTGAGGACCCGTGCAGCTGCATTCTGTACCAGCTGTAACTTCCGGGTTAGAGACAAGGGTAGGCCCGCGTAGAGCGAGTTACAGAAGTCTAATCTAGAAGTAACCGTTGCATGGATCACAGTGGCCAGGTGTTCCGGGGGCAGGTAGGGCGCTAGTAGCCGAGCTTGGCGTAGATGGAGAAACGCCGTCCGGGCTACCTTAGTGACCTGGGCCTCCATGGAAAGTGAGGCATCCAGAATCACTCCCAAATTCCTGGCTTGGGGCACAGATGACAATTGTACCCCGTCCAGGCAGGGAAGACGCGCTTCCTGTTCCTGCTCCCTTCGGCCTAGCCAAAGGACCTCCGTCTTGGAGGGGTTGAGTCTCAGGCGGCTCTTCCTGATCCATCCAGCCACTGCTTCCAAACAACTGGCGAATTTTTCTGGGGGGAGATCTGGCCGGCCATCCATCAAGAGATAGAGCTGGGTATCATCAGCGTACTGGTGACACCCAAGCCCATAACTCCGTACCAGCTGAGCCAGGGGACGCATATAGATATTAAATAACGTGGGGGAGAGCACCGCTCCCTGTGGCACCCCACATGGGAGTGCAAAGGAGTCGGATAACTCCTCCCCCACAGCGACCCTCTGTGATCTGTTCTCTAGAAAGGAGGATAGCCATTTAAGAGCCACCCTTCCAATCCCAGTATCAGCGAGGCGGTGAACCAAGAGCTCGTGGTCAACCACATCAAATGCGGCTGACAGGTCTAATAGCACGAGAATGGCCGACCCGCCCCGGTCCAGCTGGCGCCGGAGATCATCTGTCAGGGCGACCAGCACAGTCTCCACCCCATGGCCAGGACGGAAGCCAGACTGGTATGGATCAAGGGCCGAAGTTTCCTCCAAAAATGCTAGGAGCTGGTCCGCGGCGGCCCTCTCAACCACCTTGCCCAGGAATGCAAGATGCGATACCGGGCGGTAGCTGGCGGGGTCCCGCGGATTCAGCGATGGTTTTTTCAGAAGAGGGCGAACCACTGCCTCCTTGAGCCGCTGAGGGAATTCTCCCGATGTAAGGGAGAGGTTTATAATCTCCCTCAGGGGAACACCTATCCGTGGGTCGCTGATCTTAAGCAACCACGACGGACAGGGATCAAGGGGGCAAGTGGTCGCCCTCACCGACCCTAGCAATTTGTCCACTTCGGATAAAGAGAGCCGCCTGAAGCCATCAAACCTGATCCCCCGTAACGGCCACGGAGCTTCTAGTTCACGAACTGTATCAACTGTGGCAGTAAGGTCACGACGGAGCGACAAGATCTTATCCGCAAAATAGCTCGCAAAAGCCTCGCAGCCTAGTTCCAATTGACTACTATTTTGATGCCCTCTTTCGAGGGCAGTAAGGGTCCGAACTATCCTAAATAATTGGGCTGGGCGAGAGCTAGCGGACGCGATTTCCGCAGCAAAGTAGTCACACTTTGCCGCTTTCACCGCCATCTCATACGCCCTCATAAGCGTGCGATGAGATGTTCTTGTAGCTTCGTCGCGGGTCTTCCGCCACACTCGCTCTAGCCGTCTCACCTCCCTCTTCCTCTCCCGAAGCTCCGCGGTAAACCACGGGGCCTGCTTGAGGCGAGGGCGGAGAGGGCGCTCAGGAGCTATCTCGTCAATGGCGGCCAACAGGCGGGACTGCCAGTCCTCCACCAAGGCCTCCAACGAGACACCGGAGGGCATCGGGTCCCGCAGAGCATTCAGGAATCCTTCGGATTCCATAAGTCTCCGTGGGCGGACTAAAATGCGTCCGTCACCCAAACAGGGGAGGGGTGGCATCCGTAGGCGAGCCTTCAGGGTATGGTGGTCAGACCACGGAACGATGTTGTTAGCCACCAGATCGATCTCAACACCAGCACCAAAGATCAGATCCAGGGTGTGGCCAGCCTGATGAGTGGGACCAGCAACAAATTGCGAGAACCCCAGTGTCGCCATGGCCGACACCAGGTCCAGGCCAAGTCCTGGAGCCGACGAATCCGCATGGACATTAAAGTCCCCCAAAATTAATAATTTGGGGAACTGCAATGTCCAGGCGGCCGCCGCCTCCAGCAGGCCCAGCAGGGCATCGGGCGGCGCAGTGGGTGAACGGTACACCGCCCAGATGGCCACGTTCTCGACCGATTCCCACGTCAGGCCTTGTATGTGCCTTGTATGCAGATGGTTCCAGGTGCAGTTCAGTTAAAGGGATAAGGAAATAGATATGGGATAGTATTTCATATTGCCAATGGCTGGTGGGGAATTCTCTGCCCCCAGCCACAATCTCCCACCCTCAATACAGGAGCAGGAAAAAATTGTCCTCCACAGTTGGACTGGAAGAAATTAGGATTGTCAACCCCATCACCGACAGCATCAGGAACATTTGAGAAATAGAGATTAGTAAATGGCATAGCACAATGCCATGATATCACTTCCAGCTATAAATCTTGAAGTGATCTCATCACATCACACAATGCTGTAGAATCCTTCCCCCCCCCACACACACACACTACCACCCCAATCTATAGATGTTACCATAGATGTTTGGAATATTCCAGGAGTATTGTACAACGTGAAATTCCACTTCCATTCATTCATTCATTCATTAATTGAGTCTGTAAATGAAACCAGTATCATGCCTTTCTTGGAGCCCATTGATATGTGATGCATTGTTCTATGTTCTAACTCCAGTATCTTTTTTGCTTTAGTTTGCAGCTATAAAGTAATACCGCAGCTAATAATTAATACAGCAGCTCTATATAATACAACTAATACAACTCTTTAACATAATAAAGCTAATATAGCAACTGCAAACTAATGCAGAGACCGTGCTGGGCCATTTCCTCCCCAGAATAGCCACATGCACCCTATTTTTGTCACAAAAGGCAAACGCTGAGCACCAGACCGGAGCAGGGTGATTTTGAGCAAGAAAACAGCAAGAGGAAAAAGGGTTACAAGCCCCTTCTTCTTGGCGGGCCGTGAGGAGCCCACGTGCTCGCCGTGGAGACCACCAAGGTGCTTCACCTCCCCCCCCATTCCCCCTTTCTGTCACGGCCCCCGCTAGCACCCATTGCATTTCTTATGCAATGGGATTTTGGGCTAGTTTATTTGATAATTTAACTTTTATGCAGTCCCTCCCCACAAGCAGACTTGGGGCATAAGCAATAAAATATCATAATGTTAAAAATCAATAAGTACATTAAAAACAAATCTCCCCTTTCCCATTCCTGCCCAGTGATATATGCCCCATAAGAAAAAAGAAAAGAGAGGGAGGGATACATAGAGAGGAGCGGGGAGGCTTATTAGTATTTAGGCCGCCATGGCCTCAACCATAGGCCTGGTGGAGAAGCACCACTTTACAGTCCCTGCGAAATTTTGACTGTTCCGTCAGGACCCAGATCTGTTGGCAGCTCACTCCACCAGGCCAGAGCCAAAGCCAGGCAGAAATCTTTGGGGCCAGGGATCACCATCAAGTTGGTATTCACTGAGCATAATGCTCTCCAGCAGACATATTGGAAGAAGCGGTCTGATGCCACTGGCACTATCTTTCCATCTGATTACTACTAGATGCTCAAGAAGGCTAAGTACAAGGCAGTTACAGCCATCCAGTACAAATCATAGCACTTCCAATACTGACAAAAGTTGACTCTCGATGGACACTTGGAGAGCTGGATTTGGCCTCTCCATTGCCATCAAAGTCTCAGTTCAAAGTCTTGCAGAAACTGAGTTCTGATATAACATTAAATTATGGTTTAATACAACTAACTCGGGTTGTTTGAATTCAGGCTACTTCACAAGCTATGATGAATTAAGTACCCATCAGAGAGAGCTGAAGCCAGGATCAGAAACTAGTTTATCAACTACAGTTTGTTTTCATTACATTTTCATGTGATGTCTGATTGTTTAATCCTGATTTAACCCTGGCTTGCTCTTTAGTGACACACACAACTCACACACGGACGGGCTACAGAGAGAAGGAAATCTAACCATCCATTCCTGTGGCAAACCAGGATTTGTCTGATTGTGAGTTGAATACTGGCTTCACACACTAACCAAACTCCAAATAAACTATAGTTTTACATCTGAAATAAGACAATGTCAATAGCTGAGATGCCAAGTTCCCTCTGCTGATGGTTCCATGGCATCATGACCTCTTCCCTTGCAGCCAGGAGGTAGGCTCAATTTAAGCATGATGCTGATAGGTAAAAACCATTTTAACCATAGAGGTTTTTACCCAGATACCAGAGGATTGCTGTGACGTCACAGTTTGATGACTTCTGATGTTTATCAGAAGTGTTGTTGCCACATTGCTGGTGAGGTAACCTGGGCCCCCTCCTGCTCCTAATAAATGCCCCCATCTCCCACAGGTTGCCAGCAAGGAGGTAGAAACCTTACAGCATGATACCTTGGTGGAGGGCATCAAATGTTACTAAGAGACCAAGAATATCAGGTTAATACTCATTCTGCCCAGGAAGCAGCCATTCACCCTCACTTCCAAAGCACTTTCTAATCCGTCCCACAATTATGCCTGAAATCCATATGAATCTGTATGGAACCCATTTCACTTAAACAGAGGTTCCATTTAAGCATGGCCATAGAGAGCCTCTTGTGGCACAGAGTGCTAAGGCAGCAGACATGCAGTCTGAAACTCTGCCCATGAGGCTGGGAGTTCAATCGCAGCAGCCGGCTCAAGGTTGACTCAGCCTTCCATCCTTCTCAGGTCGGTAAAACGAGTACCCAGCTTGCTGGGGGGTAAACATTAATGACTGAGGAAGGGAATGGCAAACCACCCCGTATTGAGTCTGCCATGAAAACGCTAGAGGGCGTCACCCCAAGGGTCAGACATGACCCGGTGCTTGCGCAGGGGATACCTTTATTGGCCATAGATAGATCTATCTTCCATACATTTATCTAGTCCTTTGAAAAAGCAATCTAAGCTCCTTTATGTCTCTGATTGCATGCAATGACATGTAGCAAGCCTGTTTACGGGATAAGGATGGGAGGAGAAATGCATCACCATGGCATCATCCCTTTGCTAAGACAGAAGCGATGTAATGACTCTTGCAATTATTCTTCCTGCGGCGCTTTTGAAACCAGTTAGGCCCAGGTGCTTGATGCATGCATTGCTGCACACCTTAACAGCAAGCCTAACTAGATGAAAGGTTAGGCGATTCGTGATCAGATATTATCAATGTTTTTCAGAGCTAAACTGCAGTTGTGCCCAGCCCTGATTTCGGCTCAGTCCACTTAGAGGAGAGAAAGATTTTAATCATTCCATCTCAGCACTGTCTTTCCTGTCACAACTGCATGCTTTTGCTGTCCTGAGGTTTGGAAGGAAACAAAAAGATGGATGGCTCTGCACTTCAGAGGGTCAAAAATGCTTCAGGACCACCACTCCCCTCCCCCCTCCGGGCTTCCCCAATCAACTGGGAAGGAGAGAGCAGCCACACAATTCAGTATAGAATGCAGTCCGTTTCAATTCGGGAAAAAGGAAGGAGGAAAGCCTGGGTTCAAATCGATCTGAATTCAGCAGGATTGGCAACAGGGGGGGAAAGTAAGTACAGAACCAGCTCTAAACTCAGTCTAGCTAGGACAAAGCTGTTAATGGTGGGAAGTCCAGCTGATCTATTAAGTCACGCCTGTTCTTTATGAGATCAGCTTAAGTTTGCCAGCTCTGGGTGGAAAATTCCTGGAGATTGGGGGGGGGGTGGAGCCTGAGGAGGGTGGGGCTTGTGGAAGGGAAGGATTTCAGCCGGGTACAATGCCATAGAGTCCACCTTCCATAGCAGCTATTTTCTCCAGGGAAACTGGACCTCATGGTCTGGAAAGCAACTGTAATACCAGGAGACCTTCAGGTCACGTCTAGAGGTTAAGGATTAGGGATGTCCCTTGCATACGTGCCTCAGCAAAGCAGTACTCAAGAGATCAGTGGGAGAAAATGGGGGGGGGCAGCATTTGATGAGGGCACAATGTCCTTTCTGGCTGCATAACCAGAAGTGATGTCATCCCTTCGCCAGACATGCCGGCATTTCTCAGAAACTCTATGCTTTTACCATCCAGCTTCAAGGAAATGCTAGAGTGTCGCAGGGTGATTTCACTTCTGGTTACCCGGCTGGAAAGGATGTTCCTACACTGCAGACCATTGTTCATATGCTGCCCACTGCCCAGGCTCGCAGGGATTGCCACCCAATGATTGACAACCCTACTGAGGATCCTAGTCTCCTCCAATTCTGCTTCCTCTTCAGGCGAGGCGTTTGGAACCAGAGTCCTTCTTCCTCCTGTGCTCCTTAGCAAGCAGAGATCCTGGGTCTGGCTGAACTCCCTGGTGGGTAAGATGGGGAACAGGGAAGGCTGGCCCAGAGCAGCCTCTGTCTTTCGCAATGGACCTAATTAGCAAAGAGCACAGTCAGGGAAAACATCATCCTAATCGGCTGGAAAACAAAGAAATTACAGTGTTGTACCTACATGTGCTGCTTATTGATACGTGATGCTCACTGAAACCAGTGCAAAGGACGCAAAACGAATGAGCAGGGTAACAAACAAAATGAAAAGAAAATTACATGATTGTCAAAAGTAGGGCTGCTTAAGCTAGGAAGAAGAAGAAGAAGAAGAAGAGGAAGAGGAAGAGGAAGAGGAAGAGGAAGAGGAAGAGGAAGAGGAAGAAGAAGAAGAAGAAGAAGAAGAAGAAGAAGAAGAAGAAGAAGAAGAAGAAGAAGAAGAAGAAGAAGAAGAAGAAGAGTTGGTTCTCTCATGCTTTTCCCCACCCGAAGGAGTCTCAAAGCGGCTTACAGTCGCCTTCCCATTCCTCTCCCCACAACAGACACCCTGTGAGGTGGGTGAGGCTGAGAGAGCCCTGATATCACTGCTCAGTCAGAACAGTTTTATCAGCGCCGTGGCGATCCCAAGGTCACCCAGCTGGCTGCATGTGGGGGAGTGCAGAATCGAACCCGGCATGCCAGATTAGAAGTCTGCACTCCTAACCACGACACCAAACTGGGGTTAGCTACTTTAGACTGAGAGAGGAGCTTGAAGAACAAGCACTGGCATGTGGGGACCTGAACTGGGATGATGGAAAGTTGGGATCTGATGGGTATTCAGTCCTGAAGAGGGAATTAGAGACAGCAATTATATTGGTGATGGGATTCTTGGCAGGAAAGATGTGGCAGGGTGAGGGTTGAACTGCAAAGTGAGCCACCATCAGAATGCATAATCACTTAAAATCACCTCATACTGAATCTGGCCATTGGTCTAGCAATGGCACTGCACTGCCCAGCAGAGCTCCTCCAGGGTCCCAGGTAAAGGTTTCCTGCATGATCTACTTCCTGATCCTTGTAACTGTAATTCCTCCGGATTAAATCAGAGACCTTCTTCCTGTCAAGCAGACGATCTATCACTGAGCCTCGGTCTCCCAGAACTTGTAAAGTTTTCTTCCCTGCTATATGTGTAGATCATTGGAAGTAAGACTTTAAAAAGATAAAGGTAAAGGTATCCCCTGTGAAAGCACCATGTCATGTCTGACCCTTGGGGTGACGCCCTCTAGCGTTTTCTTGGCAGACTCATTATGGGGTGGCCTTGCCAGTGCCTTCCCCAGTCATTACCGTTTACCCCCCCAGCAAGCTCAGTACTCATCTTACCGACCTCGGAAGGATGGAAGGCTGAGTCAACCTTGAGCCGGCTGCTGGGATCGAACTCCCAGCCTCATGGGCAAAGCTTCAGATAGCATGTCGCTGCCTTACCACTCTGCGCCACAAGAGACTCTGTTATCTCAATTCCTTCCCCGTCTCTCAAGTTTTCAGTAATCCCTTATTTGCATTGGGACATGGCACACCAGTAGGAGAAAGAAGCCAAATGTGTGAGAAAGAGTTGCCTCTCTCACTCCCTCCAATGGCTGTGAACGGCAGTCCTTCCTTACCAGCGTGACATCTGAACACGTTCCACAAAGATAACGGAGGGGAAAGGGAAGACGGCAGAAACATTCAACATACTTTTGAATCACAAGTTAATCCAAGGAAAGAAAGACACGATGGCACTACGGGCTGAAGCAACAATAAAGCAGATGGATTTTCCAGATACCATAAAAATGCTTTCTTCTCTGAGAGACGTAGTCTAATAAAACATGTTGCCTGAGGAATGGTGGGTTTTCCCTAAACAGAGGTTTTGAAACCTCTTACCTTATTTTCATGATTTGGTAAATGCTACAAAATGGCTCCTTGCTGGACCCAAGGGTGCCCTGAAGCATCTGGAAGGAGCTCACTGCAGCAACCTGGAACCTGAGAGAGTCATGGAAAAGGGGAACCAAAGTGTGGCCACTCCTCTTCCACGAAAGTATCCCCCCAAAATGGCCTGAGAGGATCAACTGAAAACTTGTTTTAACCCAGAGAATGCTACTATTGTCACAAATTCAAGACAGCTGAGAAGAAGCATTCTTTTATACAGTTAGAAGGAGGAGGAGGAGAGGAAACGTTGGTTCTTATATACTGCTTTTCTCTACCTGAAGGAGTCTCAAAGCAGCATACAATCACATTCCCTTTCCTCTCCCCACAACAGACACCCTGTGAGGTGGGTGAGGCTGAATGAGTCCTAATATTACTGGTTGGTCAGAACAGCTTTCTCAGTGCTGTGGCCAGCCTAAGGTCACCCAGCTGGCTGCATGTGGAGGAGGAGCGGGGAATCAAACCTGGCTCACCAGATTAGAAGTCGGCGCTCCTAACCACTACACCAAGTTGGCTCCTAGATCCAGGGCCTATTCTGCACACAATAGATAATGCACTTTCAATGCACTTTAGAAGTAGATTTTCTGTTCCGCACAGGAAAATCCAGCTGCCAAAGCACATTGAAAGTGCATTATCCTATGCGTGCGGAATGGCCCAGGTGGATAGCCATGTCGGTCTGAAGCAGCAGAACAAAGTTGGAGTCCAGTGGCACCTTTAGGAGCAACAAAGTTTAATTCTGGGGTATAAGCTGTAATGCACAGGGACATATGTGAGGAAATGTATACGCACACAAAAGGTTATCCCCCAGAATGAAGCTTTGCTGCTCTTTAAGGTGCCTCCGGACTCCAACTTTGTTCCTTTATACTGGGAAGAACTGACTCGTGGATTGATTGCCAAGAGATGCAATGAGATGGCCATTAGCTGCCTTAGATGGCTTGTGGAAGTCTGGCAACAGAAATAGCTGGGATGGCTGGCCAGAATGGCCCTGGCCAGATGTCACAGAGCACTTTCATGGTCTGTTTGCAGATTTGTACACTTCCTAGAAGCATCTGGTCGGCCATTGCTGGATGCTAAGGTCTGATCCAGCCGAGTGTCTTGTTTCCAACACAGCCCAACCATCCAGTGGTCCCCAACCCCCGGTCTGGAGACCAGGACCGGTCCGTGGATCAGTCGGTACAGGGCCACAGCTCCTCCTTGTCTTCCTCCCCGACTGCTGCCTCGGGGGCTGCCCTGCCACTCTGCCGCCAGCTCACCTTTGGTGCTCTCCGGCGGCCACCGTGGCTGGGGCTCCCCCACGACGTGGCACTGCGCAGCTGCTGCTGGCAGTGCCCCCAGTGGGCGGTGGGAAGTCAGGGGCACCGGCGGGAAAGCAAGTGGAGCAGGGGCTCATGTGGCAGCGACGTCCCTCGGCAAAAGACTACCCCCCCCCCTGGGCCTCAGTAAAATTGTCAAGCATTGACCTGTCCCCAGTGATAAAAAGGTTGGGGACCACTGCCCAAGACAGCTTCCCAGAATCCTTTAAGAAAGTTTCTGTGGGGGCAGGGGGTGAAGCAGAGGGCGGTTCGCCTCTCTTCAAAATCTGCCACCTGTGGCCACTCACTACCTCTTCCCAACTCATTGTACAGCCAGCCATGCGTTCATTTGTCAAAGATGACGACGAAACGGAATATATGAGTGAGAGAAAGAGAGAGAGAAATAATCACCTGAATGTTTAAAATTTTAACTAGGAAAAAATTATTTTTGTGGAGATTCACAGAAAGGGCTGGCCAGAAGTGTGGGCAAGCCTTAACTGTGTCTTAAGTCAATGTTTCCCCTGGATTCTAAAGTGCCAGTATTAGCAGGCTTTTAATTGCAATTATTGTATGCAAGTATCCCAGCGAAACACAATCCTTTACAAGGCTACAGTATTAAGGACTTTAAAGGCAAATCGTGCCAATGCAGATGTTCCTAATTACTCGAAAAGCACAAACCGGTTGGTTCCAGCTGCAGAATAATTCAATTAAAGGAGTGCTTATAATGTTCGAGGCATGAATGAGAGCTGGGGCTAGCTGCTAAGAGAATCTGGACAAGAGGGCTTCTGAATGATCTCGAATCTGTTTTTGACAAGGCATCTTATGTGGGATTGCCCAGCATAAACCACAATAACGTGGCAGAAATCGCCATTTCTCAAAACCCCAAAAACTATGTCATGATTTTGTATTTTTCACCTGCATCCAGATGTACATGCGGGAGATGGCTTCTTCCTCACTACAGCAGCCAAACCACACTGGAGTACCTCTTGCTTTGTACTACAGTTTTTCAACAGTTTTTTCAGACTATGTCACAGGTAAAGCAAGGCAGAGCATCTCAGGGGACGAGCATGACCACGGGAAGATACAGCTTTGGTGTCTGGCAGCAGCATTCGGCAATGTCCCACTGAGGCACCCAAAACTTTGTGCAGCGGTTAACCAAAGGGGCTTTTGTTCTTCCTTGCACCAAAATGACATTGTGCATTCTTCCTTCAGACATATCTACCTGGCTTTTCTCTCCAATAGGGACCCAAAACAGCCCACATCATCCTTGTCTCCTGCATTTTATCCTAACCACAGCCTTGTGAGGTAGGATTGTGACCAGCTGTATGGCCCAACATCGCTCAGCTAGCTTCCATGCCTGAAACAGGACTCGAACCCAGGTCTCCCAGCTGCTTCTCCAACACTCTAACAACCACTTCACAACACTGGCTTTCCATTTTAAAAGGAAAGGATCTCTGGAAAGGCAAAGTCAGGCACGGAGCTCTTTAGGGGGTTTGTAGCATGGGTCACTTGAAGAGTCCTTTTCCCAGCCCTGCAATGGAAGTGGGCACATTTCTCTCATTTGCAGGTATACGGTACAGCCAGTGCTGGTGCATCAGTCAAAGCAGCTGAGTTCACAAAAAGTTACCTTTCATTCCATTAACAAGAAAAGCCTCTGGACTGAGCTATACAGAGCTAGGAATATATGAAATAGTCAGTCTCATACACAGAGTGATAGAGAGTGCCCAATTTATAAACCAGGTCTGCACACAGACATGTACAAGTGCAGCTCTGACAGACAGGTAGTCGTTGCTGCCTGCTTGAATGGCAAAGGTGACTAGTCTTGTCCCACCCACCTGCTGACATGGGTTACAGAGGAGACACCCCAAGGTCTTGCAGCAAGCTTTACAGCCAGGCCCTATGAACGCTCCCTAGGGAGGAAGCCTCACTACCATCAGTGGGGCTTAATCTCAGGTAAATGTACACAGGGGGGCAGCCTGAGTTGCAGGGAGTGCGGCCGAGCTCAGCACAACTGCCCCCTTCGGAAACTCCGAGGGAGGATCCAAGCATGAAGGGGAGTAGCCAGACTCAAGCAAAGCAAGCAAGGCAAAGCATCAACAAGACAGTACCTTGTGTCACCTGTTGGACAGCCAGCATCATCCCAGAAATCGTATCGGGGGCCAGGTCTGTTTTCCAGTTGTACTTGGGAGCCCACTCCAACACAGGCAGCCTCCGCAGACCCCACGCTTTGAAATCTTCACAGCGAAGGGCATGGATCTTCCGCCAGATGGCATTTTTCTTTTTCCTCTTTGATCCTGTCATGCTTATTCCAGGGTGCTCCCCCCCCCTTTCCCTTGATAAAAGTTCCTCTGTAGAAATACACCAGACTGGTATCAGTTCCCACTTATTCTTCTGTTTGGTTACAGTTTTAGATCTATTAAAAAGAAAGAAAGGAAGCAATAGGAGCACTTGCTCTCTCTCTCTCTCTCTCTCTCTCTCTCTCTCTCTCTCTCTCTCTCTCTCTCTCTCTCTCTCTCTCTCTCTCTCTCTCTCTCTCTGGTTTCAATGTCAAAGGCTTGCTAAGTATGTTTGCTTTCACCCATGCAACTGGCTAAAGGTTCCTCGTGTTCAGCATAATATTTTTCTGCCCCCGGCAGCAATGTGGTCTCAACCTTAGGACAGTTTATGATTCCCTTTGCAGTCATTCTCCTCCTTATATTCACCGGAGTGCTCGTTCTTTTGGCCTGGGTCCAGCATCAAAATGAGGTATTGCTGGGCGTCTGTTCCATGTGGGATGGACTATGCTAATACAATCAGGAAGTGCCCAGCTAGACAAGAGTCCTCCGTGCCAACCATTCTTTCCAGAAAATGTTTTCTGTGTGTGCAAAAACACGACACAGAGACCCCGTTTTGTCCCTCCACCCGGGAGGAAGGGTGATCAATGCATGAGAAAGCGCTCCAGTTCCCTGAGGCTGGCAGACACGTTCCGTGAATGGCTTTGCTTTGTTGGCAGCGTAACGCTTTAATGAGAGCATTCCCTTTGGAGCGGAGAGTTCAAGGACTAGGCTGCCACTCTTGGCACACTGGATAGCGGTGGAAAAGAAAGAGGCAGGTCTTTTCAGGTAGGCTGCCCCAGCAAGCCAAGCAAAAAAAGAGGGGAAAAATCCTGTGTTACTTTTTTACAAAGCAAATGCCCAAGATTTTTAAAAGATACACTTGGAAATGTGGTCGATGGATGTGGGAAACAGACATTTGATATTAAGCAGGTAGACTTGCTGGAGAGCCAGAAATAGGTATTACCCCTGTTGATTATACACAACCAAAGCTGCTTTCCACCAAGTCAAACCACTGGCTCATCTAATTCGTTGTCTGCCCTGACAGCAGCACTCTAGGGTCTCATGGCAGAAAAAAAAATCTTTCCAGTCAATTAAAAAAAAAAAAGGAAGATGATGGGGTTACACTGGAGGACTTCTGCATGCAAAGAATATCTCCTCTTTCTGAAGCACAGCCCTTTCTCACAAAAATAGTTGTTGTCATGTCACAATGAAATGGTCCTCAATGTGAGGCATGCAACAAAAAGTCATAAGGATCAGGGTCAAAATGAAGCACATGTGGATCGTATTGCAATTCCCCACAGCTCTGTCCATTATGTTGGCCTTAAAAACTCCATGCATATCCAAGATGTGTGTTCACGAAGGTGATTTCTATGGGTCAAGTGTGTGGGTATCCCACAAATATGATAGCACCTATACACAGCTCACAGGGCTCCCTCCCCACCTCAACACTTGCCAGATTCCAGGAGTCCTGGGTGTATGCACAGATGCTCAAATACTTGTCAAGTCAGCTTGCATCATGTTCATCACCTGTGAACAGAGTTGTTTTTTCTTATATCGATTTGATTTGGAGGTCCTTGGCCCTAAGGAAACATCCCTGGCCTCAACTAGGGCCAGGGCCTTTTCGATCCTGGCCCCAACCTGGTGAATGAGCTCCCAGGAGAGCTCAGGGCCCTCATGGAGCTGTCACAGTTCTTCAGGGCCTGCAAAACAGAGCTCTTCCACCAGGTCTTTGGTTGAGGACAGCATGTGCTAGGCACACCATGGCCCCTCCTCCGGGCTTAGCTGTATTATATCTGCACCCCCACCTCTAGGGAGGTATGCTTGGGGGTAGGGATCTTTTTGGCTGCCAATCTTTGTGGCTGTAGAGGCGTCTTGGGTACAATGGTTTTATATGGGGGTTTTATCTTGTAAGATGTCGGGAGTCTTTGGGAAATGACAGGCTATAAGCTTAATAAATAATAAAGAAATAAAGAAATGGTTTGATTTTATTTGTGGACATTTGTTTAACAGCAGTTCTTGCTAACCATGCCATACAGTGCAATTGGCTCTCTTGCGCATGCACACTCTCACGCTACCCGGTGGAGTTCTACTACCACCTCTTCCTTGCTGTGTAACTGCTCTGCTCAGTGGACAATTGTTTCTATAGATCAGCCTCTCTCAACCTTTTTACCATTGAGAAACCCCTGAAACATTCTTCAGGCTTGGGGAAACCCCAGAAGTGGCACAGCCATGCAGAATATGGTTGGGAAGCAGAGCTTGTACACACCCACCTGGGTCCCCTCCCCTCCCCACCCCCTCCAGCCCCATCATTGGCCATTTTGGGAGGGGGAGGGAGGGGTGACGTGACCATATATGATCATTTAGATCAGGGATAGTCAACCTGTGGTCCTCCAGATGTTCATGGACTACAATTCCCATGAGTTCCTGCCAGCATTTGTAGACTATAGGATGACTATAGATGATTAGATCATGCACAAGACATATAACTCTGTAACCAATAAATAAAGGCTTTAGTCAGCCACTAAATCCTACTCTTTGGTGTTAGCACTCAAGTAGTCTTTAATGACTACTTTAATGCTCACCAGTCAGTTGGAACCAGCAGTGACTTTGTACATGCTTAACTTTGAGGAAACCTAATTTTGACAGCATGAACCAAACAGATTGACTGGCTCACATCAAGTTCAACCGTGGAACGTGTTTGCCGTGAGATCTGCAGCATCCCTAGAGCAGATGACCCAAAACACATGACTGAATGGAGCATTCTTTGGCTGTCCCCCAAACCATGGATTGAAATAGCAGGAGCCCCTGGACAGCATGCAGATACAATCGCGGATTTTAATAATGGTTGCCTTTTATCTGGTTGCATCAAGACATATAACTGTCCCAACATGACAGCTGCTGGATAAACTGCACCCAGGGATGGAAAAGAGATATTTGAAATTCCTGTGAGACAGCAGAGCACTTTTAAGTGGGAGCAGCCAATTATTTAAATCTCATGTCTTGAACAAAGCTGGAGGTTGCTTCAGATGCATGACTACCAGCATCAGATTTATAAACTCCCTGGAGATTTTTCAGATTCTCCAGTTATGCAACTATGGAGTGGTCCTAGGTTTGCCAGCTCCAGATTGGAAAGTAGCTGGTGATTTAGGGGGTGGAGCCTGAGGTGGGTGGGGCTTGTGGAGGGGAGGGACTTCAGGGATGAATATTGTCATAGAGACCGCCTTCCAAAGTGGCCATTTTCTCCAGGTGAACTGAGCACTGTTGCCTGGAGATTAGCTGGTGGGAGATCTTCAGCCACTGACCCTAAATTCCCTAATAAGGAATTCTGTTGCAGAGAATGAAACCAATATCAGTAATGCCCTAGAGCAGGCGTAGTCAAGCTGCGGCCCTCCAGATGCCCATGGACTACAATTCCCCTGAGCCCCTGCCAGCATTTGCTGGCAGGGGCTGATGGGAATTGTAGTCCATGGACATCTGGAGGGCCGCAGTTTGACTACACCTGCCCTAGAGAAAGCTATGCCATTCATTTGCAGCAGACTTTATTCTCTCCGTTGGTGAATCCACATAACTTAGAACATTCTCCCCTTTTTATTGGATCCTCACAACAACAACCCTGTGGGGTAGACAGAAAGAGTGACTGACCCAGTGAGCTTCCATGGCAGAACAGGGATTCAAACCTGGATCAGTCAGAGGCCCTAGTCCATCACTTAACTAAACCACAAATTGAGTTGACCAATCACATTAGAAACACAGAGAGAAAACTGTACCTACATAGGAGATCCCAGCAGAATGCAGCAGTCAGCCTGCACTGCTTAGATGCACAGAGGAGGGAGAGTCCAGAGGCAGTATGCAGCAGAGATCTGATGTAGAAGAAAAAAATTTTTTTTTAAACCCTGCTTTTCATTACCCAAAGGAGTCCCAAAACGACTTACAAACACCTGACTCTTTCTCTCCCCACAAAAGACACCCTGTAAGGTAAGTGGGGCTGAGAGAGCCCTGACAGAACTGCTCTGCAAGAACAGCCCTAAGAGAACTATGACTGGCCCAAGGTCACCCGGCTGGCTGCATGTGGAGGACCGTGGAATCAAGCCTGGCTCCACAGATTAGAAACTGCTGCTCGTAACCCCATGTCATGCATCTGCAGAACATCTGGTTCCCACAAAACCCCCAGGCAGATGCATGCTGCAGATCTATGACAGCAGATCTCTGTCAATCAGTGACAGTATTATCTACTTTGCCTGGCCGCAGTTCTTCAAGGTCTCAGGTGGAGGTCTTTCAGATCACCTGCTACCTGACCATTTTAACTGGAGATGAGAACCTGGGACCTCCTCTGTGCCAAGCAGGTGCTCTGCCTCGAGCCAAAAGAAGGCCCTAGGGGTAGTCAACCTGTGGTCCTCCAGATGTCCATGGACTACAATTCCCATGAGCCCCTGCCAGCAAATGCTGGCAGGGGCTCATGGGAATTGTAGTCCATGGACATCTGGAGGACCACAGGTTGACTACCCCTGCCTAGCCCATGCCTCTCATTAGCTGTTCACAGCAGGTGTCTAGGAAACACAGCTGGTGAGCAGGGTTCCAAATCGTCCTTCCACTGGAAAGACGGATATCACTCCCCTGTACTTTATAGAAAGGACAGTTGGAGCCATGTCCTAAAACACAGTGCATTTTAAAAGTGATCCAACTCAGGGAGCAAGCTAGCTGGTCACAATGGAGAACCAGAGCACATAGCATGGTAGTTAGCCTCAGTTTGAAGTTTATTGCATGTGGCCAGAGGCTATTACAATTTTCCATTCCAAATATACATATAAGTTAGCCTAGTCTAATTTTAAAAAAATTAACTGCTCCATCTCTGCAATTTGTAATCCACAGTTTGTACCCATCTCTCCTTCCTTTTGCTGTCTTTTAGTGCTTTTATTGGTAATTTACATTGCTCTGTCTTTGGAGACTCTTTTAAAATAGCTGTAATGCCCAGTGACTCTTTAATGTGCCTGTGCTCGTATTTCTTCTCCCAGATGCTCAAAAGCTATCTCGCTCCTGTCATTCCAGTGTAAATGCCTAGACATTTAAATATCATACAATTTTATAATGGCATCAAAACAGCACGGAAATAATGGCATTTCTGTTTTGTTGTTTTTTTAAATATACACTATGCATTTACGAGTCCTGGAAACCATTAGGCAACAAGGTGCTAGCCATGTAAAACATGGCATATAAAAACTCATTAAGGGTATTTTTTTTCCATCCCAGTGGGTAATGAATAACATTCAAACTAATCTCAGCAGCATAAGAGAGCCATTCATCTCTTTCTAAAAGAGGGTCTCTAATTTTAACAATAAACCTCGATGTGTTAAGGAAGGGGAAGAATGGCACCCTGAACCCCACATCTTGTTTTGTACTGGTTTATTAAATTATGCATGGCGCAGAGAAAGTGGCAGAAAGAAGGCATTTTCTCTTTGATTCATAATCCTCAAACGTAAGAGCAGCAGACTCAGGAGAGAGAAAAGAAGCTCTTTGGATGAGCATCATCAGTGGGTGGCTTTCCCTGCCACCAGATGTAGTGAGCATAAGGTGACCAGATTGTCCCACTTTTGGAGGGACATCTGGGGGCACCTGGCAAATTGTAATGTTGAAATTAAATATATATATATTACAATACTCTTTTTGCATTCTATGCGTTCTATGAAACTTTTTGTTGCTCCATATAGACCAAATTTTTAATCAAGAACCTCCCCCCCCCCCGGTCAATGGTGTCCCGCTTTGCCAATGTTAAAATCTGGTTACCTTAAGTGAGCAAGGATTAGAAGCCCCACGGGCATACTGGCGGAGGGTGTGAGAAACCCTGGGATTATCATTGTGCATGGGCTGTGCCCCCCAACCTGTTTTAATCTCAGCCCTGAAACATGTTACATTCGAATAAAAAATGCCTCGGAGCAAGGGCAGAGGGAATGTCTTCTCCACTAAGTTTCACATAACTAACTTCATGCTTCAAGCACTTGTTGACAATCACCTGGGTAGACAGGGAGATTTTAAGTCACTTTCCTTTTCTGTTATTAAACACTGTAGATGCTCTTGCTCAGGGGTAAGCAATCTGCAGCCCTCCAGATGTCCATGGACTACAATTCCCATGAGCCCCTGCCAGCTGTTGCTGGGAATTGTAGTCCATGGACATCTGGAGAGCCGCAGTTTGACTACCCCTGCTCTTGCTTTTAGTACATCCAGTCTGTGAATCACAAAAAAAGGACATGAGTGACAATTAATCCTGATGAAGTCATTATCGCTACCAACTGTGTAGCTTTGTTACAGTTTCAGATCTCCAAAGCTTCCACTGAGATTTTAAAGGTTTTCCTGGTCACCTGACCTTGCAGAGAAATTACCTATAGGGGGCTCCGAAGCACTATTACTTCTGCAAGATTTAGCATGTTATTGACCCATTATGCACGGGGGTTTTAACGCACATTCGGGGTGGAATGGCGGCGACTAAAATCACCGATAACGCACGGAGCCGGCTGCAACCGGCTGCAGCTTCAGTGCATGCCGCCGAAAAAGCCGCGTCAGTGAAACACGGAAGAAAGCGCAGCTTCCGGGTGACCGGGGCGCAACCAGAAGCGGCGCCCGGATCGCCGCGTGCATAATCGGTTACTCTGGGTTTTGCCGCCGTCGCGCCCCGTCCCGTGTATAACCGGTGTGCATCGCGTCTTCCCCCTCCGCGTTTTCCATGTGACCCGAAATCGCCGTTTCGGCGGCCGTGCATAATGGGCCATTGGGAATCTAAAGTCCTTAAATAACATTATAACCTTAGGGGTTGTACCTCCTGGGAGCAAAAGTATTACTAACAATGCTGTGCCAGCCTAGAAAATGTATCTGGTAGCCAGTTGGTGTTTTTGTTTAACAAAAAAGCACATGTTCCTTATCACATTTTTTAAATCAAGATATTTATTTATTTATTTATTTATTTATTTATTTATTTATTTATTTATTTATTTATTTATTTATTTATTTATTTATTTATTTGGACTTTTATACCGCCTTTCCATAGGGCTCAAAGTATAATTGATAAACATGATCACAGAAAACCAGAAGCCTCACTCATAAGCAAGTACTCAAAACCCAATAACTAGAATGACACCATAGAAATGTATTTTTCTGAAATAAAATGGTAAGGTTGGCAGTTCCCCATTGAGGGGGAAGTGATATTGGTCCTTTATAGGAATCACCCAAAACTATGATTTCACCATAGCATTTCCATCAATTCCTAGAGAGGGCAGACATCACTTCTGCTCCCCGCCCCCCCGGGAGTGATGTCACTCTGTCACCAATGCGCCCTGTGCCCCTCCCTCAGTCTCTGCTGTTTGTTATGAAACAGTGACATTGAGAAATATTCTTTCTAAACTGGGAATAGAAGGCAACCATTCTAACAGCCAGACTTTCAAGAAAAGGACCAAGCATATTCTGTTCCTCAGCATATATTGTGCATTGAGATACCTTGATAGTTACTCATATCTACAAGGACAAACACAAAACTAAGTTTCTCACTCATGTAGAATCAGAAACATTGAAAATACAGATTCCTACTATTCAAGACAGGGGCTCATGGTAATTATAGTTCATGGACATCTGGAGAGCCACAGTTTGGCTACCCCTGTGATAGACCAATAGTCTGATTCAGTACAAAGCAGGAATATGTGTTATGTTCTGGCTACTGCTGTTTGTTTAAGGATCAAGACTATCACAGAAGCATCAAGGCCTGAACTGCTTTGGTTTCACAGCTGAGAGCTTTGTTGCATAAGGAGACACTGTGCCCTGTGGCTTCCCTGCCAACCTTGAACAGCCAGCTGTGTACAAGACACAGCTCCAATCAGGGTTCTCCTAAGGTCAAAGTGGCCAGCCTTATCTTTTGGTGACCTTGCTTTGTGGATTTGGGAGGCAACAGGCTCCTGTAACTTAAGGCAGTTTGTAAAAAGTTTTTTTTAGAACCTCTTTGACACTCCCTTTAAAAACAAAATGCTTGAGCAACGATCTAGTGTTTTATTGCTATATTAACTAACCCAAAAAACCTTCTCACTAATGGCTCATTGTTCTTCATATGTAACATAGGACATTTTGTTCACTGTGTGAGCAATTCCACCGAGCTTCAAAGTCATTTAGTGCATACACAACAGACGCCATACAGTGCAAGGCGGAGATAAAGAGGCTAGTGGGATCATAGTGACGTCTTCTGAATCTGAAGAGGCCACAGGGAAGCCAGGCAGAACCCGGGCACCCCCAGGAGCTTCAGGGACAGGGAAAGGCCCCAGAGAAGCACGCCTAGCCTCAACCAGGGCCAGGGCTTCCTCTGTCCTGGCCCCTACCTGGTGGAATGAGCTCCAGGGTGAGCTACGGGCCCTGTGGGAGCTGTCAGCATTCCGCAGGGCCTGTAAAACAGAGCTCTTCTGCCAGGTCTATGGTTGAGGCTGGGACTGGCAAGGAAGAACATGCCCCCCCCCCGGGGTCTGAAGTATACACCATTAACCTCCATCCCCTAATGTAGGGGTAGTCTACCTGCGGTCCTCCAGATGTTCATGGACTACAATTCCCATGAGCCCCTGCCAGCGTTTGCTGGCAGGGGCTCATGGGAATTGTAGTCCATGAACATCTGGTGGACCACAGGTTGACTACCCCTGCCATAATGCCCTTGTATGGGTAGGGGAGAGTGGCATTTTCCACCGTGTTGGGTATTTTTATAGTCTTTTAGTGGGAGTTTTAATGGGGGATTTTAAGACTACTGTTACCCGCCACAAGCCAGTTGGGAGTAGAGGGAAATAAATCAAATAATAATAATAATAATAATAATAATAATAATAATAGAAATGATACTAGGCACATGCTGACATCATATCCAGGCAAAGACCAAGACATGGGGTGACGCCCTCTAGAGTTTTCATGGCAGACTCAATACGGGGCGGTTTGCCAGTGCCTTCCCCAGTCATTACCGTTTACCCCCCAGCAAGCTGGGGGCTCATTTTACCGACCTCAGAAGGATGGAAGGCTGAGTCAACCTTGAGCCGGCTGCTGGGATTGAACTCTCAGCCTCATGGGCAGAGCTTCAGACAGCATGTTGGGTGCCTTACCACCCTGCGCCACAAGAGTTAAATTAGGACAACCTGTCTATTCTCAGGCAAGAATGCAGAAATCGTCTGTTAATTGGATTCTCAGTGTTTGGGATTTCCCCCCTTTGTTTAGCAACATGTGCTCAAGTTTGGATCCAGAGTAGCATGACTTCCAGTAAGATGGAGAATGACCTATGCATTTCTGAGAGAACAAGGTGAAGAAAGCCAAGGAAGCTTCAGTTTCATGTCCAAGGGTTGAAAAAAAATCTTTTAATTTTCCCACCCTCTGTGAGTCGTCATGTCTTTTCCTATTCTCAAAACAAAGATCTGTCCTTTCCTTTTGGACACCCAAATTTTGTGGCTTGGGTATGACTCTAGCCTAGGTGGCAGGTGGGAGAACAGTCTTACAAGCTCTGTTACTACCTACCTGAGAGTAAGGAAGAGGAGGTCCTCACTAGGTAGAGACCCAGGCTGGCTGAAGAATTTCCAAATGTGAAACTGTTTCCTTGTAGTAGACTAATGATTTCAATCAGAGTCAGGTGTCATATATGTCTGAGTAGATCTATTAGGGTGGAAAAATTAATACCAGGCTTTCAGATTAAATTATCCCTCAGGAAAACCTGTATTTCGGGTTAGTTTACAGGTTCTGCATATTGAATTACTAGAGAAATGAATGTATACAAATTCTCACCATGGGCCCAAACTCCCTTTGTTACAAAGAGAAAAAGAAAGAGATTTGATCTCTGTTGATAACGCAGCTATAGTTACTGTAATATATGGAAATAATGAATAGCCACAACAAATTCAATCTTTGTTTCGCAATTCAGTCTTGAGTACAACAAAGAGCTTATCCTTAAATCTTGCTGGGAATTTTACTGTCATTTTATCCTGAAATCTGAACTCACCACCTTGTTAATCAGTTCTAATACTGGGAAGTAGGTGTTCTGACAAAGTAAACCTCACATAGTAAGATGACCGGATTTTAATATTGGTAAAGTGGGACACCATTGACCGGGGGTGGGGGGGTCTTGATTAAAAATTTGATCTATATGGAGCAACAAAAAGTTTCATAGAACGCATAGAACGCAAAAATAGTATTGTAATATATATATTTTTAATTTCAACATAAGTACAATTTGCCAGGTACCCCCAGATGTCCCTCCAAAAGTGGGACAATCTGGTCACCTTATTACATAGCCATCTAGGGTTGCAAATCTCCAGGCTGGTCCTGGAATTCTCCTTGAGTTACTATTGATCTCCACTTCAGAAATCAGTTCCCCTGCAGAAAATGGAAAATTGCAGCTTTAGGGGACAGAGTCTATGGCAGGGGTGTCCATACAGGGCTCTTATTCAGCCTGCAAGTAACTTGTTTGAGAGAGGGAAGGCAGCAGGCTACTGTTAGGGGGGGGGGGGTAGCTGTAACCTATGCAATTTAAGCAGCAATATAAAATAAATATTTTCCTTTTATTAAAGAACAGAGAGTTCACGTCTATGACAGTGTGATTCTCACCTTGTGACCCCTGCATTTATGAAAACAACTATAAACCTACCTCAAAAGGCATCCTGTTTGAAACAATCAACAAGTAACAATTCAGGCCTGTTGTCTTTGGGCCTCAGTCTTTCTGACATCTGTCTTCTAGGCAGTCCCTCGAAGCTGCACCACCTTGCAACTGTGCTGTGTGTTGGGAGGCTGCCTATCGTTCACGGAAGTCCCTGGTACTTTGCATGCTCAAGATGAAAGGCATCAGGATTCAGATAACAATACAATTCTTCAACTAAAATGCTAATATATAGTTTTCATAGAAAGGAGTGCATCTTCCTGCAGCCTCGGGCTCTCTAATCCCGCAGGGGATATTGCGCCTTTTCTTCCTAATAAGGAATACCCCAACTCTTTAATTTCCTCTAGTGGCAAGTGGGCATGTGCAGTGAAGTGTGTGTCAAGACACTGAAAACTATCAAGAAACAAAAAGGAAATTGCTAGGGGGAAGGACTTATGAGGCTGACGTAGGGCCCATTCCGCACACACTGGATAATGCAATTTCAATGTCCTTTTGTAGCTGGATTTTCCTGTGCAGAACAGGAAAATCTACTTCTAAAGTGCATTGAAAGTGCATTATCTAGTGTGTGCAGAATGGGCCCTAGTGTGTATATGGGGGGGGGGAATGGCAGAGAAAGAAGAGGCATGGTGTTTTCCCCTTTCTGCCTCCTCCCACTACAGCTCAGCAGGGATCGATGAAGCCACTACAGGGAGCCACTCAGCCCCACTGCTTCTGTGGGAAATGTAGGAGGGATGGGAATGGGTGGGTGGGATCTGGGAGACCCAGAGTCAGTAGTAGTGGTGGAGGAGGAAATCAGGTGTGCTTCATTGAGATCCTCATAGTTAGGATGTGGGAAGAGGGGAAACAAAGAGGAAGAGTTGGATCATAGCCATGTTAGGCTGCTGAGGCTGAGAGTATGGGGTGGGTGCTGAAAAACGGCCATGTTTACTTGCAAGGAAGATGACTCGTCTCCTAAAGTTTCTATGTGTACAAAAAGTAGTTAATCGGTATGAAATCCGTTAGATAAAAGCATCCCTTAGATGTTATCCCTTTGATTAAAAAAAAAAAGTAGTCTTGCATATGATTAAATACATTTATGGGGGCTTTTGTGGTTTCTCCAGTAAATCAGATGCTTCTAGGACTCTTACTAGACACCTTCAAGGTGTAATAGTGGCTTCCTCGGAGGCACCAGGCTGGCTTTCTATTCGATCATCCTTAGCCTGATCAAGCAAAACCATTCTGTTGTGCTTCTGTTTTCTTGCAGCCTACCCTGCTCTCTTTGCATTCTGCCAGCATCCGCTCAAGTTATGACCCTTCTTGTGCTGAATCAAAACTGGATCAGCATCCCCATATGGTCTGAAAGCACTTTTCCAAGATGTAGGTCCTAGACGCATTATACAGCACAAGAAGATTGAAATGGGATCACAAATAATCCTGTCTGCATAAATATCAACAGGTTCAGAAACCTGGTACGAGCAGAAGGATGAGCAGCAGGATGAAGGATCTGCCTGGTTTCTTTACCCCATCCTTCTTCCAAGGAGTAAAAGGTTTTATGCAGCACTTGTGAAATCAGTTCTGATTCTTTTGGAGGTGGTAAACCAGAAACCTGCCATCTGGGGCGCACCATTTCAGATTGCATGGGGAATTCACATGATTGAAGTTGCCTGTAAATTCCTCCAGAGTCAGAAGAGTTTTAGCGTACACTGCTCCGTGGTATGCCAGCCTTTTAAGTACAGGGATCTTTTTGTACAATGAAGCACGTCAGCCCCCACTTACAGTCTGAAGTAGTATAAGCCAGTCGTCTCCATTTGCCACACAGTAAACACAACACCTAGTTTGTTAGAATTTTAAAACCGAAGTGTTCCCACCTCCTAGCATGACCAGGAAACAACTTCTGTTGTTACAAATACTTTTCCCTTCCTCTCCCCACAACAGACAACTGGTGAGGGAGGTGAGACCAAGGGAACCACTCTGTGAAAACAGCTCTAAGGGAACTGCGACTCGTCCACGGTCACCCAGCTGGCTGCACATGGAGGAGCGAGGAATCAAACCCATTTCTCCAGAGTAGAGGCTGCTCTTTAACCTGTACCCCAAGCTGGCTCTCACTGTAGAAGAGCATATACTTCCCATGGAAGATCCCAGGCTCCCAGGGGTAGTCAAACTGCGGCCCTCCAGATGTCCATGGACTACAATTCCCATGAGCCCCTGCCAGCAAAAGCTGGCAGGGGCTCATGGAAATTGTAGTCCATGAGCATCTGGAGGACCGCAGGTTGACTACCCCTGCTCTAAGGGGAAAGAGGAGATGCAGACCAAATTGCTGAAGTCAAATTTGACTACCCCTGTTCTACCCCCTTAATCCTTGTTAAAGGAGATTAGATTAAGGGAGAAAAAAGACAGAGCTGGTAACCCTACGTGCAACACTCCCAAACTACCAGCATGCTGGCAAACAAAGCTACAGACTGAAACCAAAGAGCTGCAGACGTCTCCCTTGTCATGCAGATCTCAAATGCTTAACCAAACAGTCCACACTGTTACCCTGTGCTCTGTGCATAGGCCACTGAGCCACAAAACAATGGCGTGTTGGCTATTTACGCAAGTGGAGTTATGGTATCAAAATGTACACAGCATTCCATTAACAAATTAAACAAGGAGACACAATATGTGAATGCCAGTCTCCACAAATTATTTGTTCAAGTCTAACAGAAGAAGGGAGGGGAGGAGGCATGGTATAGCCCGATCCTGCCAGATCACAGAAGCTCAGCAGGGTCACTATTTGGAAAGGAGGCCACCAAGGAAGAGTTTGCGGAGGAGGGCAATGGCAGACCACCTGTGCTACTTCCGTGCCTTGAAAACCCTTTGCTGGGATTGGCATAAAGCGGCTGCAATTTAATGGCACTTCATGCACACAAGAGAAGAAACTGATCTTCTGGTCACACAGCATTAGATAAGGGATTACATTGAGCCTTGATGGGCTTTCATTTCGTTTCTGGAAAAGTTGGCTATTGGATTTAAAACCGTGCAAGTCCAATCATAAACAATGAAATCAGGGGCACATGCTGCCATAGAGTACGTGAGTACTAGAATATGATCTGTGATTGGAGTTACTTCAGTAAGCTATTCTCTATCCCTGAAATGTTTGTTAGTTTTTGCAAGAGGTATGCAAAGCAACAGTGACATCCAGTGGTGTCTATAAGTAAATGGCTTCTTTGTTCCTTGGATCACAACAGACAGCATCCTGCTTCCTCAATAAGCAAGGTTCTCCAGCTTTGACATCCCTTGCTAGCTACAAAATGGACAGCCGCAGACTGATAACTAGGAACTGGTCTCTGAAAGGAGATTACTCATACCTTTGGTACAGAACCAGTCAAGGGAAACTTCATATAACCCAGGACAATGAGAGGGAAATGGTGCAAGATATCGCTGGAAGAAACATGCAGGAATTTTATGACATTTGAAAATCTTGGAGAGCAGGGTCAATCTGGCCATTATGGCCACTGGGACTTTTCCTAGTGGGCCAGTGGCCTACTCCCCTTGGCTGGGCTTGGCCAGCAAAGTGGTGGCAAGGCTGCTGCTTTGCCCGGCCAAACTACACATTGCTCAGAGAAGGTAACACCTGACCTGCCCAAGCCATGCATAGCCCAGGGAAAGTGAAGGCTGGAATCCTGGTCCACGCCTATTGAAGAGTTCATTTGTAGTTACATTTAACTGTTGTATGACACTTATAGTCACAGGCAGGTTTGATGGATAACTTATTGTACAAGAATGGGATGTAGTTGTGCATTTGTATACAGATATGAATGTCCATCACATTAAAAAAAAAGATTCAGCTGAGTAGCTGTGTTGATCTGAAGCAGCAGAACAAAGTTTGAGTCCAGTGGTATCTTTAAGACCAACAAAGTTTTATTTCGTTTTTGTGTGCAAGCAGATATGGATATATCTCTGTATCAGGTGAGGTATGAATGCACAGAAAAGCTTATACCTTGAATAAAACTGTGTTGGTCTCAAAGGTGCCCTGGACTCAACACTTGTTCATCCCAGTTAAAACAATGGAATGCAGATGGAGTGGAACCATACTGAGATGTATTCTGAGATACGTTACCCAAAGTTGCGATCTCCCAATTAGTTTTAAAGCTAATTAGCTTTAAAGGAGACAAAGTGGGAGGGGATAACTGGGATTCTCCACCAATGTTTACTGGGATTTTTCCCTTAAGAGACATTTTGGAATAAACCAAGCAGATTTTCTAAGAGAAATGCTTTTCTACTTAAAAGAGAAATAAAGGAAAAAGCATGCACACGAAGTCACTGAAAATACATACAATACTAGCTAAGAGGAAATGGGGGGGAGAGGGGGAAAAGCAATTTCAGGGAAGTCTATAATGACTTGTCTCTAAGAATGAAGTCCACCAAGGCAGCAGCAAAATGACCAGCATTTCAGAGAGAGAAGACTGAAACAGATTGGAGAGTATGATGTATGGGTCCAAGAACCCACACACATCGCTATGGAGCATGATGCCAAACTTTATGGAACAAAATGGTCCCTAAGGCAAGCTGACATGTTTGACCCATAAATGATAACGGAATGGGTTGTTTGGAGGCAGACAATGAATTCAGATGGGTATGCCTGAGGTGGACTATAGATGTAAATGGTCCTTGATGACCCAGTAAGTACTGGATGGAAAAAAAAACTACCAGGTTTAGTGAACAGTGTTACATGTTGCTTTATTAGGGTTAAAGGATGAGGGGTGTTGGCTGGGCAGCATTTTACCATCTGCACCAAATTAGGCTTCTAGTGTCCTACCTGTCCCCAGAACACTTGGCCATGGTGATCTATGCAATGGTCACTTCCGGTTTAGACTTCTGTAACTTGTTCGACGTGGGCCTTCTCTTGTATCTGACCTGGAAATTGCAGTTGGTGCAAAATGCAGCTGCTAGGGTCCTCACAAGGTCATCTTGGAAGGCCCATGTCCAGCCTATGCTGAGGCAGCTGCATTGGTTGCCAAATGGCTTCTGCATCAGGTTCAAGGTTTTGGTTCTTACCATCAAGGCCATCTGCGGTCTGGGTTCCACATATCTGAGGGACTGCTTGTCTTCTAATGCCCCTCGCAGGGTTCTTTGCTCTGTAGGTATGAATCTGCTGGTTGTCCCCACCCTCCGGGAGGCATGCCTAACCACGGTCAGGGCTGTGGTGTAAATACAGCAGGCATTAGCAGCGGGAGCGTGGGGTTCCGGGCGGCTGGGCATGGGCGCTGGCGCTGCGGGCTGCCCGTCTGTTCCCCCCCTTGTCCGGGGCAAGACTCACCGTTGGCAGGCTCGCTGGGCGCGGCGTCAGGTCTCGTCGGGGGTCGCGAGTGGCGTGGGCAGGCCAGGGGGTCCACGGCACGGCGTGGCGACAGCGTCCGGAAGGAGGCCAGGATGGAAGCAGGTAGACACATGGTAGGGCGCGGCCGGTGAGGGCTAGTTACGGCGCTGGCTGCGGAGTGGGTCAGCAGCGGTGTAGGCCGCGGGCTCCAGTGGTCGTCAGCAGGCCAGCGATGAGTGGTGGGCGACACGGGCTGCAGCAGGACGTAACGCCAGAGGCCGCACATACGTAGTTGTTGCTGTCATGGTAGCGGCAGGCAGGCGGGACGCGCGGCGTGTGGGACTCGCGGCGTGTGGGTGGCGCTGGCGGCGACAGGCAGGGAGAGCCGGCCAAGCGGGCAGAGAAGGCTTGGACGGTCGGGGTGGGAAGGGTGTGTGCAGCGGCAGCCGGGGACGGACGTTCGGGCTCGGGGTCGAAAGGGAGTGGGCGGCGGTGGCCAGGGAGGTGGTAGCAGCAAGGTCCGTGGGCAGGGAAGGGCTGTCGCTGGGTGTAGGAAAAGTACCTTTCCCTGAGTCCAGTGGGGTGGGGTGAGCCTCCTCCCCGGCGGTGATCCTGCGAGCTTGGCAGCTCAGGAGGACTGGAGAATCGGCGGCTTACTGTTCAGGAGACGGGCCAAGTAGCCAATGGGGAGGCGCACTTCGTGTGCCTCCCAATTGGCCACTTGGCCCTGGAGTGCCACTCTGAGGAGCGAATCAGGAGCCGCTTTGCTCCTCCGAGTTTTTATCCCGGACAGAGCCCGCCCACTCTCCTCCCACTTAGCCCTTACCCTTTTATTTAATACCGTGGAGCGGTTTAAAGATAATAACTTAAATGATTTATGCTTTATGGGGAAAAGAACAATTTTGCTACAAACTAAAATTTGTTGAAATTCTGCCTTTTCAAAATTTTAAGATATTGTGTTTTTAATGCTAAAAATGTTTTGGGGGGGAGGAGAGATCAGTACAGATTTTCCATTCCTTGGCTCAATCAATCAACCAAAAAGGAAATAGCAATCAATACAACAGAAGACAGTCAAGACTTGGGAAACCATATAAACCTTTTGACCTTTAAGGGGATCCAGGACTCTGCTTAAGTTTGGTACAACAGCCTAACACAGCTGCCCTTCTGGAATTATTCCTAACACAACTCTTCTTGGAAATGTCTATGATACGCAGTTGAAAGCAGGTATAAACTTTATTTCTAAAAACTGCGAACTTTGCATTAATGTTCCTGTTCCCTTTCACTGAGAGATAGTAGACGCCCTTATGCAAAGTGTATAGTTTTGTCAAATGACATTTGAGATAATTGCATTAAGTCATACCAGCCCCAGTTGCTTGTGGAGTCTTTCTTCCAATTCTTCCAGTCTTCTCAGGGGGAGATGAAAGAGCTCTTGCTTCATGCTTTGCAAATGGCACTGCCAACGCCCGCTGCATTTGTTATTTCTCTCATGGCTTTAGGAATGGGAAAAACAATCCTGTGCACATCCAGTCAGCCTGTCAGAAGCTTCATCTTTCACTAAACTAAAGTTGGTTCACAAAAGAACTAGGACTAACTGAGAACTTCTCATTGAACCACAAATTAAGTTCTATTCTTTTCATTTTAAAAAAGAAGCTCCTGCAGTTTAGTTAGTAAATCTGATACATTTTTGAACTACGTGAAACTATTACCCATAAAGCTGATTGCAAAAGAACACCACTGCAAAACTCAAGTGACCATAAATCAGCGCAAAAGCCCATTCTGAGTTGTTTCTGATCTGTTGCAAAAGTACACAGTAAGAGTGCTTCAGTGTGTATAACTGAGTTGTCTGTCATGAGATCTCCTCAACATAGCAACACTAAGCTCCAGGTGGGGCCTCCTGGATTCCAGACTATAGAGATCAGTTTGTGGTGGGGGGTGAAGGGTGGAATGGATCCTTTATAGCAGCCTTTCTCAACTGTTTTACCGCATTCTTCAGGCTTTGAGAAACCACAGAATTGGTGTGACAATCCAGAATACAGTTGGGAGGCAAAGCTATGTGCATGCCCACTGAGGCCCCTCTCCTTCCCACCCCCTCCAGAACCATTGTTGGCCATTGGGCGGGGCGGTTCAACATGACCATATAACATATCACCTGGTAAATGTTTAACAAATTTAAAAAATATATTTAAGATTAATTAACTGCTTTAGGGCAGGGGTAGTCAACCTGTGGTCCTCCAGATGTTCATGGACTACAATTCCCATGAGCCCCTGCCAGAAAATGCTGGCAGGGGCTCATGGGAATTGTAGTCCATGGACATCTGGAGAACCACAGGTTGATTACCCTTGCTTTAGGGCATTGTCCTCCCACAGGCTCCACACCCAAATCTCTAGGAAGTTCCCAACCTGGTTCTGGCAACTCTGGCCACTTACCCCCAACTGGAGCCCATGGGGGACTTGGCAACTTTACCCCAGTACGTGTCCAGTCATTTGCTGACTTCACAGAGTAGGGTATTTCTTAATCTATATAAAAGTGCGGAAGTACAGATCTATTGGCATAAGCATAGAGGCTGGGCTCCATGTATCTGCACTCCTTGAAAAACAGGGTGACAATTCAGGCATGTTTGTGGATGTGGCAGTACATCTAGTACTTCAAGGGTCTTCAGGTCATTCTGGGAGCACCAGCACAGCGCTGGAACAAAGAGCAGTGGCTATTTTTGAGGCTGATTCTAGTTGCACAGCATTCAGTAAATCTCTGTCAAGAAGTTTGCTGCGCACTTCGGTCTCCTGTGTCAACATTTTACAAAATTTGCAGCAGCAGATATTATTTCCGTGGCCCAGATTTTGTTATCTTTGCCCAAACTGACAAAATCTGAAAGTTTTCAGAATTAGATTTCAAAAAGTAAAATAAAAAATCAAGGACAGAATCTGTTCCTACACAGGTGCAGCCAACTGCATGGGTAGGAATCACCACGGGGATCAGTGGAGTCTTGTCCATATCACAATACTCAGAATGCATGCCTCCTGTATCCCCCTCTGATACTCCTAAGACGTGGGTTTATTTATAGAACATTCAGCATGTATATTTTGGTTAAACTCAGGACTTGTCACTTTTACCTGGCCAAAGGAAAGTTTGCTACACTGTGCACATCCTAAAGGGGTTAAGGATAAGAACAAACAGTCTTGAAAGGTTCTTTGTTTATTCACACCCCCAACGTGGAGGGATGCACTTCTGTGAGGATGGACTATATCCCTGATTTGCACATTAAGATTCATTTGTAATTTTGGTTAAAAAAATGTATTATAGCCGTCTCTAACTGCACACTCGCTACAATCTAAAATTATGTCAAATGTGAACTGAGACATATAATGCTAATATGCATATTTATTTATAGAATATTTGGTTTGCATGTTGAATCCCTCTTACATAGAGGATTTTGTAAACAGAGGCATATAAAGTATCTGTTGTTTAGGCAAGCGGATGATCTCACTTATTACTCTGAACTGAAATAACTCTCACTCAGTTTAGATTAGAACCTGCATAATCTTGTTATATAAAAGCTGGAGTCAAGCCACATGCTTATATTTAGGGACAAGTTTAAGTAATAGACTTTTTCCCTTGTAGCACGATATACGTGGGAATGGGAGCACAAGCGGTAAACTGCAGCAGAGAAACATTTAACACAAAACACTGACAAAAATTTAAAAAAATAAAAATAAAAGAGCAAACAAACAAATCAAAATTCCACCTAACTAATAACCTGTCTCCTTTTGGAATCACCCCCCCCCCCAAAGTTTCCCATGTCACAAAGCCTGTTTATAATCAAAACTCTTGGAGCAAAGAACCTCTTCTTAAAATATGTCACCTTTTTTATTTTATAAAACACTCCAACACATTTTCTCCCGAGTTAAAAAACCTGCATGCCAGTTGCTAAAGCCAAGTTATAAACTTCTAGAACGCTGGATTTATAATGGAAATCAAGGACGACGTAATCAGTAGACATGTGTTAAAGTGTTCTTTTGCCATTTGAGGGCCTGACCTTATATTGGGGGGGGGCATGCACTTCATCAGAATTTTAAACTAGGCAAGATAGATCTTAACAGAGGAGCCAAAGCAACCACAGTAACACAGGTTAGCTAGAGTTTACATTATAAAACTTTACCTCATTGCTAAGCAATGTCATTAGCTTGAGTCATCCATTTTCAGAAGTACAATTGAGTCTGCCAAAATACACTGCCAGCCTTGCACAGCTGTACAGAACAATTTCTGCCCACAACTGGATCCCTTCTCTGCAACTATTATTTCAATATAACTATGTATTTTAAACTAATATTGATACAGGCTTAAATTCAGCTCCTAAGAATGCCACGGTGGTTATGATGATTGAGGCCTTGCATGCATCCGCTGCTTGCTCTAAGGCACCGCGATTCCGAAAAGTCCTTCGTCGTGGAGGTTAAAGCATTTGTAAGAGCACAGCAGTATCCTGACGGGTAAGAGGTGCAAGTTTCTGCTGGTCTTCATTCGCTTGAAAGAAAGAAACATGGAAATATTTTAGTGCACGCAAATTTCAGTATGTTACAGCTAGAACTCCGCACTATGAACTCCTGGAATTGATATAGTGAACAATTCCTGACCCCCGTCTAGGCTTGCACAGTCAAAATGAACAGAAGAGTGCTAACAGAAATTGTGCTAACAGAAATTTATGTCAAGATCACAGCTGTCCCCTCAGAGCTCTGAACTTTTGTACTTGAGAAAAGAGATCCAACACAACGTAATCTTGTTAGGAAAATATGTCAACAGGAGTCCAGGGAAAGTTAATTTATTGAACTGTATTCAAAAATTAATAATTGGAGAAGCTGGAAAGTAAAACTGAGACTCAAGATGTCATGCCCTGATAATGGGGTGCTAGAAAACAATGTCAGATTTAGCACTTCAACACAGGCCTTAGAAAAAGCAGCAAACAGTTGCCCTTTTAGAGACCTTCCCCACAGCAAACACCAGCTCCTATTCTGAAGTACAGTCTTAGTTTTGTCTAGAAATTCCATTTGAAGTTCTACTATCTGTGCATGGGCTAAACTCTAGTCATTCCTCATAAAAATAATAGAGGTATGTAATCTCTATGCCTTCTTTCTGGGTCTGCTTGAAATGTGACATTGGAATGCATTATTACTAGATCTTCTTACTTGTGTTTGTATCCAAATTCCCACATGGGCAAGGAGTGGTAGTGAGTTAATTTTATATGGAAAACCTATGTGCGCTTCTCTGAACATGTGCTTGAGGTGGTTTACACCATACTCATGTGAAGTGCTGGGTTTGTGAGGTCTAGCAGAATCATCCCAGAATAAAGGAATTCTAGGGATCTTCTAGACCAGGGGTAGTCAAATTGCGGCCCTCCAGATGTCCATGGACTACAATTCCCAGGAGCTCCTGGGAATTGTAGTCCATGGACATCTGGAGGGCCGCAGTTTGACTACCCCTGTTCTAGACTGCCACTAGACCAAAGTCTAAACTATTTGTCATGACAAAGTGGAGGTAAAACAAGCTATTCAAAACCACAACCTTGTCACATATTAATGCAGGATAACATACTCAAATGGATTTTTAAAAGAAGACAACTTTTATATGAACCTTTCAATTTTTGGTTGGTTTTGCCAGTTATGCCACTGTGTTTTTTTCTTATACTGACGCTGTTAAATATGAATGAGGCATACCTGCCAGGCATGATATGAGACCTGGGCTAGCCTAGTCTCATCAGATCTCAAAGCTAAGTAGGGTCAGCCATGGTTAGTATGTGGATAGGGGACCACCAAGAAAGTCCAAAGTAACCAGTGGTGTACCTATCCTATTTGGCACCCGGTACAGATAACTTTTTAATACCTCTCTTTTTTTTGCCATCAAGTCACATATGGCAATCCCATAGGGTTTTCCCAGCAAGAAAAGTTCAGAGTTGACTTGCCGTTGCTTGCCTCCATGTCAGCTCTTCTCAGCTTCTGAGATTTGATGAGATCAGGCTAGGTTATGTAAAGTGCCCAGCAAATCCAGTGCCACTTAGGCAATGTCAGCTGGTGTCAAGCACCAAATCACAGTTCAAGCAAGGGGGAAGGAGTCCTATACACTCTGCCAAGAACAGGGGCGAGTAGATCTTGAGACCCAACAGTGAAAATAAGGGGGGGGGGGGGGGAGACACAGAATACTTAGGTGAAAGGAGACACAAGTGAATGAGAAAGGTGTGAAAAACAGGGAGAGAAATTGAGAGAGGGAAATGTTGTTTTATCTTGTTGCAGCACCCTAGCTATTGCTTTGCAAGATCTGGCTCAGCTATGTGCAAGGAGAAAGGCTAGACTATTGGGGAAAAATGATGTGACAATTACTGAGTAGCTCTCAGCCTCGTGTTAGCGCTGCACGATCTGTTAAGCAAGTTTTGTTAAGCAAGTAATGAAGGTCCTAGGTCTCTTAGCTAATCCTAAATCAAGATGAGTAGCCAATCCTAGAGGTTTGTTTGCTATGCTGAGGTTCCCTTTGCCGCTCATGTCTGTAGCCAGAACTGCAGGTTTAAAATAAAAGGACAAAATTGGGCTGGACTCAGCATGAGGCTGACTTGAAACACCGTCCAGCTGATTTCATAAGGATGCACCAGGGACGGGCCATACTGCCTGCACTCCCCTGGTACAGCTCTTGAATTCTCATCATTGCTATCATTGCTTGTCTGACTTTAACAGAAACAGCTCAGTAGCACCCCACCACGTGGCACCCAGGATAAGTGCCTTATTTGCCCTCTCTTAGCTATGCCACTGAGGGTTACTACATAGAAGCAGGCAATGTCTAAAAGCCTCTGAACTCCTCTTGACTAGAAAATTCTGTAGCCACCTTAGTCAACCATTTGATCATGTAGGAGACCCTAAAATAATTTTTCAGACTTTGAGGAGCCATGGAAATGTCAGCTGGCCACACCTACCTGTCATGCCTCCCGCCCCCTGCCCCCCGCCCCCCGCCCCAGGAAGTGCCATGTCACCAGAAGCAACATCACCACCTGCATTAACAGACAGGCTCAAGGAGGACTGAGGGAGGATAGACAGCAGGTGGTTTAAGGGGGAGTATACATGCAGGCTCTCCCCGCCCCCCAGGCATAGAAATCACAAAAGAACTCATACTTGAGAGGGAGAACTATGGAAGCAGCCAGTTCCCTAGCTTGTGGTTGAGTCCATTAAGGTAGGAATGGAAAGGCCATAGACCCCCTCTGGAGCTCCTATGAACCTAGACCTCTGGTTGGGAATTCCTGCTCTACAGGGTCACTACAAGTTTGCTGTGAGATGGTGGCATTTGCTGCGAGATGGTGGCTTTCCACCATCACATATCTATGGTGGTAGTATCTGTATCTATAACTAAGAGAGAGTTATAAATCCATTAAAGATAAAACTGTAATGATAAGTTATGCATATTAATTAGTTTTTGAAACCCATTTTCTTTTAACCTATTTTTGTGACATCTACACTCTTAATATAGTGTAAGGATAATTAAAAATCTACAAACAATATGGTTTTCAATTGTTATAGTTTATCATTGTAAATCCTATTGTCAGCTAGAAAGGTAATTGTTATAAATCATGAAAAAAGTAAATCACAATAAAAATGAAATTGATGCCTGTTTTATTTGGGGCACAGCTGAATGCGTGATTGAAACGTGTGTTGCAGTAAAATTACAGTGATTTTCCAAAATGCAGATTCTCCAAGTCAAACTCACTTTAATCTCTTTCAAAGTTAGTTTTTCATTACATTACATCATTTCGTGCAAGGCTGAAAGTTCATTATGCAACACATGAGGAGTTTACTCCCTGAACTTTAAGAGGAACTAGGGAAAAGTTAAAAATTGCACAGCTAAGAGAAATGAAAAAAATGAACAATCTGAGCCAGGCAGTGGAATTCAAGGCCTTTTACTTCTCAGCCATATTATAATCAAATGACGAATCTCAAACCAGGTTACTAGTAGTCAAAGTCAGGTCTGGGAGAACTCAACATTAGATGACAATCAGAACAGCTAGGAAATCACGATGAACAGGTTTGTAGATTCATAGACACTAACTTTCTATGGCTACTGCTGACACCCAAAATGCCATGCTCACATTGACACTGGGTCAAGTGCTAATCTCTACTGACAGAAGGGATTTGCATCAGCAGAACAGGACTTCCCTGTTTTTCCCCTCCTGCTGCAGTCCATAATCCACACACATAGAGAAAGATACACACACAAAAAAATGTTGTTCCTAAGGGACAAGGAACCCCCAGGACCAGCATGAATAGTGTGTCCAGTTCTGCAGAAGGAGGGAAGAGCTTGTGAAGTCTTGCTCCACTGATGGAAATTCCTGGTGCAACTCACGTATGTATGTATGTATGTATGTATGTATGTATATGTATTTTTATATACCGCCCTATACACACCTGGACCCGGCTTATAGGGGAATTTGTTGTTTGCCACATTCTTTTCTGTCCCAATCCAAAGTCCTCCTCTCTCTTCCCGAGTCAAACCCTCCTTCAGCTACCTCCAACCAGCTCTATTCCTTCCTCACCACAGAAATCCTCTCCCCTCAGGGCTTTTCCACATGTATTCCCATCCACTCACCCCATCAGTTCTGGCCTCATACTGCTTCAGTTTATTCCCTGATTCCTGCTTTCATTTTTGTGCCATTCATTTTCAATTCCTTTTTGTAAAACTAATTAAATTGTTTTTTTGATCATTATTATTCCCTGCATTTTTTCTGGTTCTTTTGAAACCATTTTTCTTTTCCTGGAAGCCAGATTTGAGTTTCTGTTGGTTTTCTTTGTCTCACTGATCCCCACCCACCTTCAGCCCACTTTCAATAACTAGGCTGTTGTCCTCAAGCCCCTCACTATTCCTTCCTGGAAATGAGTGTTTTCAGTTTCTTTAAACAGCCTTAAACTATCAATTTACTGATAAAGCATTATAATGAATTCCCAGTTTTCATTTCACAAAATTAAGTTTCCAGTGCCTTTTCTCATGAATATATGCCCTTTACACATGTAACCGCTTGTTTCCTGGTTAAAACTCTAATGCTAAGAAAATACTATAGTAAGCTTTAGGTTTAAAAAGATACATTATTAGCACAGAGAAATAGAGAGTCAGTGTGATGTAATGGCTAGCGCAGGGGTAGTCAACCTGTGGTCCTCCAGATGTTCATGGACTACAATTCCCATGATCCCCTGCCAGCAAACGCTGGCAGGAGCTCATGGGAACTGTAGTCCATGGACATCTGGAGGACCACAGGTTGACTACCCTGGGCTAGAGTGCTAGCCTTGCGTATGGAAAGGACAGCTGTGGTTAGAATGTAGGTCTAAGATGTGGGAGTCCTGAGTTCCAATCCACACTCCACCATGAAGCTCGCTGGGTGACATTAGGTCAGTTAGCATAGTTAACTAAGATAGTTCTTTTGAGGATACCAAGAAGAAGAGAGAACCACGAACCCCTTTAAAGAAAGGATGAGAAAGAAACATAGTTCAGATAGTAGGTTGAAAATTGCATTTAGCTATGACAATTACTGCATTATCTTGGGACTATAAACATATGACATGGATTTGTTGTAAAGATAGAATGCTCCATTGTAGAATGGGTGGCAGATTTTAAAGAATGATTAAATAAACAGGCAGAAATACTGAAACATAAAGGGATACATGAATAGCAAGGATGGCCAATAAATATGAGTAAGGCAGCTCAGACAGCAGATGGCTAACCATGGTGTTAGAAACAGAATGTTGGACCTTGGTCACCTCTAGTTAGTTTTTCTTATGACTAGGAATTAATTATGAAACGGAAACAAGGATTTGATTTTGGAGATGGGCAAAAGTACCAGGACTCAACAGAACTTGATGAAATACTTTCAAAATTCATTATATGTACTTCTGAACTGGGACCCAGAGTGTAGATTGAAGGCAGATTTTTCTACAGACTTGAGGATAGACTGAAAAAGATTGAAAGAAGGGGAGGAAGCAAGGAAATGGGAGATAAGTAGGAAAAGTGGAGTAGCAGGATAACATAAAAAAGTAGTAGATGAGACAGGAGAAAAAGATCTGGCAGGAAGGAGGGAAAGCTGAAGATTTGGGAAGGCAGATAAAGATAGGTAGGTTTATTAGTGGCTGGGCGGGGAGAGAAGAGAAAGAGAAGAGGGGAAGGAAAGAAGTATCAATTTACAGAGAGAGATTCAAGGTCAAATTGAGATGCCTCCTGTGAGTCCCTTGCTTGTTTTACCTGTTTTACGTCTACAAACTGAACGCATTCTAGCCACATATTCAGGAACCCATATCCACACTGAGCACAGTGTCGTTTCTGAGAAAGCATTTTCTCTGCTTCTGTGTTCTCCTTGATTGCTCTATTTAAAGAACGGTTGTTGCTTTTCAGCTGAGCGAGAATAAATCTTGCTGTTATTTCCTGTTTTATTGGGGAAACCAGAATATCATGTACTACTGAAAATATAATAAACTCAACATTAATACTTCTTACTCCTATATTGAACATTCTTATACAGCAACACTAGTTAAGCAATTACAATCAAATTAAGCATGAGTTATGAAATCTAAAGGAAATTTGGATGCAGCTAGATAATACAAAAGTTGCTAAAAAGAATTCATAGTAAACCGAAAAGAGACAGGGAGGTTTCCTGAGACTTAAATTCTTTGTGTGGGCAGTGATTACGATCTCAATCACCTACCTAGTGTGAGCACCTGCAGAAAAATTGACCTGTGCATGATCATCACATGTAGGTAGTCTTCAGGAAAGCACAGGAATGGTATAGAAGAAGAAGAGATATGCCACTTTTCTCTACCCGAAGGAGTCTCAAAGCGGCTTACCTTTCCTCTCCCCACAACAGACACCCTGTGAGGTAGGTGAGGCTGAGAGAGCCCTGATGTTACTGCTTGGTCAGAACAGCTCTATCAGTGCTGTGGTGAGCCCAAGATCACCCAGCTGGTTGCATGTGGGGGAGCAGGGAATCAAACCTGACTTCTCCAGATCAGAAGTCCGCACTCCTAACCACTACACCAAGCTAGCTCTCAGAACTGGAATGGAGTTGCAGTTTCATACTAGAATGAATTCCCCCAAAATTCCTGTTTCTGATAAAGGCATATATCTATTTGTTAACTAATGAGAACAAAAGACATCCACTTTTAAAAACTCCTCGTTGTTATAGACATTGGAGTTCTCAAACTCCAGGGGGTAGCTGGAGAGCCCTCAGAATTGCAACTGAACTCCAGATAACAGTGATGGAGAAAATAGCTGCTTTGGAGGGTGGAATCAATGGCATTCTATCTGGCTTTATCTATATAATCTGAAAAAAAGTTATGCCCTTCCAAACCCATTGGCTACAATGTATCTCAATTTAGGATTAGATTCTAAGATTCCTACTTCAAGCCACAAAATCCCATCCGTTGTTAAATACAAGGGAATCACAAGCCAGATATACTTGTGTGTTTTCCATGGCTTTCAGAGCACTTCTCTGTCAGCTTTTTTCCTTAATTTCCACATACATTTTCCTCCCTTTAGTGCTTGTCCCATTTTCTGTTCAGGTTTTCTCCATGTTTTCTGAGAGCGCTGCTGTGGCGAGTTATTATTTTCATTTGCTTGAAATTGAAACAAATCCAAGAGCATAATGCTTCAGTTGGATTTCCCCCGGCCCTTTGTCGCCTCTTGACACCTGCTCCCCCACCTACAAAGTTGTTCTACCCATTCAACCACCTTCCATCATCCCCCATCCTTCAGTGGCATACAAGACTAGTGATTTTTAAATCCTCAGTGCCCTTTTTTGGGGTTGGGGAAGGTTTCTGGTGAAAATGTAGCAACAGGACACTAATGTAATGGCTATCTCCCCTCTGTTCTGTTTTTGTAATTTAGGTTTGCTCTATTATATCCTTGTAATGATTTTACTAAATGCATCTGATAGGACTTAGCCAATCAAACATATTTAACATTGTGAACTGTGCAGTGTGCAATCTGCCAAATTCATTTATTTATTTATATGTCACCCCTCTTCAGATGATTTTGGGTTGACTCACGCCAGTGAATTAAAAACCCATACATGTTTAAAAATTAAAATAGATTAAAACCAATTAATGCCCTAACAAAGAATCTCACTGCCACCCTGGTGACAAAATGTTTTTAAAAAACAACCAACCAATAAGAAACGGGTGCTTTGAAAAGACATCGCAGGAAGAAAACTGAGGTAATCAATACAGAGAAGTTACTTCCTGTTATGCACCAGCAATTCATTGGTAGCGCACAGATGCAAAGACAGCCAATAATGGGTTCTATTTCTTTTACTGCAGTATCACTACAGCAAATGCACAAACAAAAGAAGTGCAGGGGAATGATGTCTCTTTGGTGACACAAGCAGTTTCGTCAGAAAATCTACTGCTCCATGTGCAAAAACCTCCTTCAATGTGCAATGGAAATTACTCTAAAGCAGGGGTAGTCAACCTGTGGTCCTCCAGATGTTCATGGACTACAATTACCATGAGCCCCTGCCAGCAAACACTTGCAGCGTTTCTATGAACGCTTGCAGTATTCTATGAACACCTGGAGGACCACAGGTTGACTACCCCTACTCTAAAGGGAAAGAGGAGATGCAGGCCAAATTGCTGAAGTCAAATCAGAAAGTTATGGAGTGAAAGCACAGAAAATCAAAAGTAAGCAGAGTATGTATAAAAAGCCACAGTGTATTAGCTTCTTTCTTTCTACTTATATAGTATATATGAATTCCATCAACTATGTTATTCCTCTCTACTCAGAGGCAACTAAAATATAATTTATATGAACGTTATGAAACAACATGATTAAATCAATTTTAAAAATAAATATTTTAAATGGCCTAGTTAAATCTTTGCTTTTATAATCTGAGCACCAACATGCTCTTGTCTCAGATTAATGTTTAAATTGGTTGCCCTTTTTGGTGGGAAACTTCCTTTAATAAAAACCTCACATTGTTATCCTTTGGCTTTTTCCAGAATAAATACTTATTTTGTAATTATGGATTCTACTCTGAGCTCTTTTCTGAAAGATATATGCAGGCCCAGCTCCAAGGAGGTTATTTGGTAGAATTTGGAAATATTATGCTCTGTTTTGGTTTTCAAAATTAGATACTGGTGTGAGGATTTAGAAAAGTAAATCAGCTTTTAATTTATTATTTGCTTCAAGAGCATTACCACAAACAAGATTTAAAAGACTAGATACAAGAGGATTCAGGACTGCTTCTAACAAAAGCAGGAACTTCTTTAAAGTAACAGATTATGTTTGCAGAAGCCACACAATATGGTGTAAACCTGGCACTGGAAACAGGTAGCATTTGGTTCCCATCAAATATGCTATCTAGTACATGTAGAACAACGGTAGGGGGGGGGGAATTTCACAGTCAGAGTAATTCAGCAGTAGAATAGGCTGCCTAGAGCAGGGGTAGTCAAACTGCGGCCCTCCAGATGTCCATGGACTACAATTCCCACAAGCCCCTGCCAGCATTCGAATGGACATCTGGAGGGCTGCAGTTTGACTACCCCTGGCCTAGAGAGATAGTGAGCTGCTCCTTGTCAGCAAGCAGTCTTTAAGCAGCAGCTGCTGGGCAGATAATGATGATGGATGCTTAGGGCTGATCCTGCACTGAGCAGAGGGTTAGACTAGGTGGCCTGTATGGCTCCTTCCAACTCTATGATTCTACCAGTTCTCTCTGAACACGGTGATGCAAACGTATTTCAAACGTATTTAATTTTTAAAGACATTTTTAAGGCTATCTTTGAGGGAATGAAAATGTCCTCAATATTAAATGAATATTTTACCAGTATCTGTTTATAGAGAGGACCCCCAATCTCATCAGATCTAAGCAGGGGTGGGAGACCACTAAGGAAGACTCCACAGAGGAAGGCAATGGCAAACCACCTCTGCTTCTCACTTGCCTTGAAAGCTCCTTGCTGGGATCACCGTAAGTGGGCTGTGACTTAATGGTGTTTTATATACACACATCTGTTTTCATTTCCACAAAACAAGCCCAGAAAGGATTTGGAAATCGTTTAAGGCAGTGGTCCCCAACCTTTTTATCACTGGGGACCGGTCAACACTTGACAATTTTACTGAGGCCTGGGGGGGGGGGAGTAGTCTTTTGCCGAGGGATGTTGCCGCCGCAGCCTGAGCCCCTGCTCCACTTGATTTCCCACCAGTGCCCCTGACTTCCCGCTGCCCAATAGGGGCGCTGTCAGCAGCAGCTGCACAGTGCCGTGCCGTGCCAAGGGGGAACCCCAGCCATGGCGGCCAATGGAGAGCGGCAAAGTGGCAGGGCAGCTCCCGAGGCAGCAGCCGGGGAGGAGGACGAGGAGGAGCCACGGCCCGGTACTGACTGATCCATGGACTGGTCCTGGTCCCAGGACCAGGGGTTGGGGACAGCTGGTTTAAGGGATAGGAAAAGAGGTTGCCTGACAGATACAGTGTGAAACAGAACCCCACCCCAAAGCTTTTAAAATCCTGCATCATAGGAGTCACAGGCAGAGAAACAGTAAATGGTGCATTTTTAAAAATAAATGATACAAGTAATTAAAAAAAATTATACCCACCCATCAATAGTAGTAGTAATTTTCATTAGCTCTTTAACATAATTGGATTGGCAGTGCTTTAAATTATTCAGGCATTTGAAAACATAGTTATTTGAAAACTACAAGCAACCCCCCCCCAACCACACCAGTATAATTGATCTAATTAGTAACCTTAAGAGTTAAAATGTCCTCTTCTTGTATGGCACTAACTGGAATCTTCTGAAGCAATGGATTACCTTCACAGTAAAGTTCCACCAGGTCAAGATCCTGCATCTGTACAAACAACACAAGCAAGATTTTAATGTACAGGCACAAAATCAACATTTCCTATAAACTTTTTGCATAATACCATTCTAAATATTTACCATTTTATTCAGTTAATATTAGAAGTGAAGGAAGGGAAACAAAGGAAGATTAAAAAACAGGTATCCTGCCATATATGACTTCATGGATGTGTCACACAAAATTGATATTCAATGGTAATGAAAGCAGGATAAAGTTCCAATAATGTGCATAGAATACTTGAGAGGACTGTATATTTTAAGAGGCATCATACTTGTCCCACAAAGTCCCTCACATTTGTTAATGTCCAAACAATAACCCTTGCTATCAGATGAAAGTGGAAATCTTTTACATACTTTCATTAGAAAGAACCCCCGATCCCCTGAAACTAGTGACTCAATAACTAGGATTAGGGCTGTACAGCTCATACTGTAAAGTAGAAGAATTTTTGCAAATGCACTTGAGCTTTCAGTATTGCACAATATATTATATTCTCAACATGTACTTTAGTAATGCACCTAAATTTCCCATGTGCATTGAGTTCTGGGTCTAATAACTGCATGTTTCAAACAAGTGGAGGCTGGGTGGAGAGGCTCCCCGGGGTATGAGATCTGCCCCCCCCTTGAGTTTGGACACAACATTAGAGTTGTTGACACCCGCCCCTGGTTGCCACCCTGGGTCTTGACCATCAACCACTGGTTAACTTCTGGACCAACTGCTGGAGGGCCGAAGCATAGGATGCATGGGAGTTTTATCTTGTATTGTTCACCGCCATTTTTATGCTGGAGTTTCTTTTTATGGGTGTTAATATTGGGGTGTTTTTATGGGAGATCTGTTTTATTATTTTTGTGAACTGCCAGAAGCCAGCTTGCTGGGAGCAGCAGTCTATAAATCGAACGAACGAACGAACGAATGAATGAATGAAGTCAAAAGCTGAAATGGGTAATTATAATTTCTGATCTAAGATGGCCATTAAACACCTGTAACTATTCAACTTTTCCTACGGGGCAGCAACTGAAAGCCCCAGGACCAAATCTGGCTCTCTGGTTGTTGCCACTGTTGCTGCCACCAACCAATGCAAGCAAGGCCTTTGGTAACAGGGCTTGCGATCAGTTCCTTTTGCCAATGAGAATGGGGCCTCGATTCCATTTGTATATTTAAAGACTTCAGAGCTCATCTCTCAGCCAATGGCTTCCATGAAAAATACAAACATGAAGGTAATAACCAGTCAAAACACTAAAAAATATTATAATAATAAAGTAGAATCAACCAACACCAACGCCAATTGACAGCTCATTAAAATATTATCATCAGCAAACCAGTAGAAAAGCCATAACGAACCTAGTCAGGAGCAAGACAGAAAGATTTCAGTGCTGGGAATAGTATCAATAACTAAACAAAGCTAGGCAAAACCAGCAGATAACCATGCTACTATGATAAAAGTTACTCATTGTGAAAAATGCCAGAAGATGGTGACTTCATGAGAACACCTGTAGGGAATTAAAGATAAAATGATGAAGAAAAGAAGATTCTGTGCAGCTGGCATATCTGCAAAATCTTTTACAATATTTCCCTCCAAATTTATACAATGTTGAAACTTTTGTGACATAAAAGGGTTTGTGCCTCCAGGGCAAAATGAGTGAATAGGCAATTATATATTGGGTCACATGGACTGTAAAAGTAGCAGTCATCATAAAAAAATATATCAGTTTCTTAGGATATGTTTTAAACCATAAGCATGACAGAATCCCTGAAGTGTAATCCAAAATCCCCTTTACAAGAAACATCAAGAGATGACTTCATTCTCATAAAATATAGCGACGAACGGATCAGTCAGCTTGGAACTCTCCGGTTCTACAACTAGCCCAAATTCTGAATTTAAAAGTGATACTCATGAAGATGGATTTAACCGATACTTATAGGTATAGGGCAGGGTCCCCTTTACATCCTACAGATTTCAGGGATTTAAGCATGTGTTTTCTTCCCCTGAAAACAATGGAATTTAGCAGTTCTTTGAATTTAACTGAAAGATGCTAACAGTATACATCTTAAGACTGAAGTTACCAATATGTTTAACACATAAGTATTGATTTACAAAAGCTGTGTATATTGTGACAAGGTCAGTTCTTTCGTTATTATAATGTATAAATTTGCACAGTACAATTAAACAGTATAATTGCAAGCCGTATAATTAAACAGCACTGACAGTAAGCATAGTTCTAAGAATGTCACAGCTCATGTTCATTTTAGTCATATTAGGACATCAGTATAATTAAACGGAAGTGAGAGTGACGTAAGAAACATCACAAGAATCGTAACTGTTTATTCAAATGAGGCAAAAAGGAATCACAACAAATAGTAGGCACAATCCATGCAAGCCAAGTTTAAATTGCAGAGTTTTCATGAAGAGAGAATTTTAAGAAGTGCCCTAAAAAGTAGAATTAGCAGGCCTTGGGAATTCACACTACATGCAAATACACATATTAGAAAGCTAGCATGACATTTAAAAACCCAAAGTTAAACCTCACTGCTGGCAGCAGAGAGCCAGGCTTCTTCCATGGGAGAAACAGTCACCTGCCCCTCCATATCTAGCTTACAAAAGCCACCAAAGGGCCTTTATTTCTCGCTCACATACCCTTTTGGCCTACAGACAGATTTAATTTTTTTTTCCCAACCGGTACTTGTGGTTTATAGATCTAGTGAGCCATATTTTAATGCCAACATACACACTGCTTATATTATAGAGCACTTGCATTTTTTCATTCCTTTTTAACTTACATAATTCTAACACTTGTAAAATGATAGGGCCAAGAAGGATTTTTTTGGGTTTAGAATCTATTTGGTTTTATAATGTGCTTCTTTGCATCATTGCTTGAACTTTTCCCTCTCAAATGTGCATTTTTCAGGTGGAGGTTTAAAGCTGGAAGGAATAATCCATAAATGAACTGCAACTCAAGTCACATTTTTATAGGCCTGTGTAAAGTGCAAAGTGCACACAACAAGAACCCTAGTTCTTTTCAGGGCCCAACTATTTGTTTTTATGTCCTTCATTTATACCTAATAGTGAATCTAAGTAGCTTACATTGTTCTCCTTACATTGTTCTCCTTGCTTCCATGTTAGCCTCACCAACCTGTCTGATTAATCCAAGGTCAGGCTAACTTAAGGTGACTAGATTGTCCCACTTTTGGAGGGACATCTGGGGGTACCTTGCAAATTGTACTCATGTTGAAATTAATATATATATATATGTTACAATATTATTTTTGCGTTCTATGCGTTCTATGAAACTTTTTGTTGCTCCATATAGACCAGATTTTTAATCAAGAACCCCCCCAGTCAATGGTGTCCCACTTTACCAATGTTAAAATCTGGTTACCTTAGGCTGACTGCAAAGTGGGGATTCCTCTGTGTTGGGGCCTTCCTATACACACATACACATACACATATACAAAGGCCCCATTACAGAGGAATCCCCAGCATATTGCTGATCTTCCAGGGCCTCAACTGTAGGCCTGGAGGAACAACTGTAAGAAAAACTTGAACTATGTATATTCTTGTAAATCCAGTTTTCCTTGCAACAATACAAATGTACAGATCTCTTTAAAAACTCATATACATGCATATATGTTGTCCATGCTGCTATTGAAAACATATTAATGTGCACAACAATCATATCTGCTATGTAATGCATATATTTGTTCAATGTACGTAATAGTTTTACAGCCAGATTTAAGAATTTGCTGTACTAGACTCAAAGATAATCAATAAAAAATCTTGACAATAATTGTTCCTTAGGAGGATTTCTTTTAAATATTTTCTGTACTATGCTAGAAGAAACATGAACATTGGAGCCTGTAACATAATTTAGTACTGCCCTCAGGTGATTGCTGGTATTATTGCAATCATATATTCAAACATCTAACAACATATCTCAATTCCCAACATGGTCCCATCTGTAGATACTTAAAGAAACTTGTGCCCGGAACAAAAAGGGCAGATCTTTCTACATATCAGAAGAAGAGCTGGTCTATATACCCCAATTTTCAATACCCAAAGGAGTCCCATAGTGGCTTACAAACACCTTTCCCATCCTCTCCCCACAACAGATACCCTGTGAGGTAGATGGAGCTAAGAGAGCTCTAAGAGAACTGCTCTGTGAGAATAGTTGAGAGAACTGTGAATAGCCCAAGGTTGTATGTATGTGGAGGAGTGGTTCTCCAGATTAGAGTCCGCCGCTCTTTAACCATTATACCATGCTGTTTCCTGTAGTTTGCAAAAAAAAAAATCTGAACTCTTAAAGAAGGGGGTTAACACACACCCCTAATTAATAGAAGCTTTAGCTTTAAGAGTTTAAGGCTGTTGCTGGCCACCATAACAGTATTTTTAGCCTTCAAGCATTGGCTTCAGTCAGTAGAAGTGGGGAAGGGGAAGGGCTATTTCCAGGATTGTTTTGGCCTTTGAAGGTCAGGATCAAAGCAATATTGGGGTCAGGACCAACAGCAACCATGATGCTACCTTGGGGTTTGCTACTTGGGATATGCTCCTACCTTGAGAGCCAGTTTGGTGTAGAAGAGGAAGAGTTGGTTCTTATATGCTGCTTTTGTCTACCCGAAAGAAGCTCAAGGCAGCTTACAGTCACCTTCCCTTTCCTCTCCCCACAACAGACACCCTGTGAGGTGGGTGAGGCTGAGAGATATCACTGCTCGGGAAGATCAGCTTTATCAGTGCCATGGCCAGCCCAAGGTCACACAGCTGGCTGCAAGTGGAGGAGTTTAGAATCGAACCCAGCTCGCTAGATTAGAAGTCTGCACTCCTAACCACTACACCAAACTGGCTGTGGTTAATTCAAATAAAGCAGATTTTAACAATGAATACCAACCTTTTCCCTAGATATGTAACTTTGCTTCATTGTTTCTGAAACTCCTTCTAGTAATTTCAATAATCTACAGATTATTTAGTTTAAGGTATTTATTCATTTTCATACTTACCGCTGTTGGGAAAATGTGAATATTGTTTCCCGCTAGATCTAGAACTTGAAGGCTCACCATCTTGCAAAGTCCCTAGTTAAAGATGATTAAGAAATACAATAAATGCCAAACTGCAATATTAAATGTGAACAATTTAAATTTGATTGGTCAATTGATATACCGCCCTTCTTGGAATCTACTGTCTCGGGGTATGCTTCTATATTGCTATAAAAACTGTCTTAAATATATACAAAATGACAGGATAGAAGGAAACAGTTGTTAGTGGAAGAAAAATAAGCATTTTAAAAGAGAAACTGGAAAAGGATTATAAGGCAAGCCTTGACCAGAATAAAAGGGTTTAGGAGGAGCCAGCCCAAATTAAGAAACCAACACTCACCTATACCAAATACAATTTTTCTCTGTCATATTAAGCAGATTTAATGCTGCTCCTAAGTAATAAATAAGATTGCCAACTAATTTGGAAACAAATGTCCTGTCCCTTTAGGAGAGGACTGATGGGATATTATTACCTCCACGCCAAATCTTCAACAGTCTGTTCCTTCACAGAAAGCCTGCATTAAAGAAATAGGACATTTTTCTGCACACCAGTTGGCAATCCGAAATTCAGCAAGTGAGACTTTAAGAGGTAAGAATATCAGGAAGGTGTAAAGAGCAGTATTTTCTTGAGTAAAGTAATTTTGCTTCCTTCACTGAGATTCAAAATGTTTTGTTCTTGTGAGGATGTCTTTCTTTTCTGAAGAGGTATAGCTCCCCCAAAAAACTTGAAAACTCTCACAATCCCCTTCAGGAACTAAATCTGTATCCCCGTCTCTGGAATAAACACACATTCTTCCCTAGTTCTGGCCCAACTCCGTGTTTTCTCCCCTTTCTTTGTCATCATCTATTAAATCATCTATTAAGATTGCAAGCTCCATGGGGCGGGGACTTGCCTTCTTGTGCTCTGTACAGCATCATACACATTAATAATTCTGTCTAATAAAAACTATATCACTTGTTAAAGCTAAATGTGAACAAACAGGGCCGAAATTAATGCTTTCCAGTAGGACAAACATGCTGGCACTGGCAAACCACCCCGTATTGAGTCTGCCATGAAAACGCTAGAGGGCGTCACCCCAAGGGTAAGACATTACTCGGTTCTTGCACAGGGGATACCTTTACCTTTTTAGGACAGCATGCTAAGTGTGTGTCAACAAAAACTCTAGCACCTAAGATTGCAGCATCTTTTGCAGCATAACCTTTACATTTAAGCGAATGCTGTAAGGCGCTAGACCGCTGTGTAACGAGAACTGCAACCCAGGCAGGGTGTTCTTTTTAAGGGCTGACTTCCCCTTTTGTTCTTCTTCCTTTAAAACTATTTAGCAGAGTGTGCACCAGAGCTTTAGGAACCATGAGTAAACTTCAGGCTACAATGTCCACCGAGTGCCCGGAATTTGTTTAGGTCTGCTAAAAAGTGCAGTCACATTTTCAATGTCTTTCTATAGTCACAAATTCTAAAGAGTGGAAAACGTACATGTGTCTAAGGCACCCCCAGGGACAGGGGTACCAGGGTGGCACAGGCCAGCAGCCAAGCAAGGTTCCCGATGATGACAGTGAGTGGTGGGTGAGTAGCCTGGGCAGAGTGTGCAGGCAAGCAGCTGTGGGGTGGTGGAGCTGGCACTCTTCCCTGTTCTTGTCCACTGGTCTCAGTGGTGCCCCCCATCAAGTGGCACCCAGAGCAGGTGCCTCCCTTGCCATATCCTAGAAACACCACTGACTAATGCATAGGCCACAACATACACTGTAGTTTTTTCATGGGCAGAAGGATTTCCTCCCATAGAGTGTGAGTTTCCCGAGCACAGGGACATTATTGGTTGAAGTGGAAAGTGAGAAATTCCTGCTCAGCAGGTAGAAATCTCTCTATCAAAAAGCTCCACTGGTGTTTGTATGAATATGTGTGGAGGACACTCAGGATACAGTTTGTGAGCCAAGGGGGCAGTGGCCCAAAGAAATTTAGATCTGGTTTAGAGCTACCATAATAGTTTCCATCCATGGAGAAAACGGCATAAATATTTCCTTTTTACTTGCCCACTGTAATGCTTCATTTTGTAGTATCCAGGTATGTTTTAGCTTATTCCCTTCGTTATATGGGGAAGACCAAAAATGTGTTTATATAAATTCCCATGCTCTTAGCCCAAGAAGCAAAATCATGTACCAAACACATTTCCTATTTTTAAATATTGCTGTAGTTCCTAGTCTTCAATATCTATTTTTTCTTCCTAAAATTGCTTGCATCATTTTGAAAATGTAGTGGGAATAAATGCAGGATTCTTAGCTTATCTTATTACTTCAAATTGCATTAAAATGTCAGACTTCAGAAGCAGTCCGCTAGCTGCCAAGTTTTAACAACTGTGTGTTTTTCATCACTTTCTCTTATCTTGACTCCTTTCTGTATAATTCTGTTTATTTGGTTTTACAAGAGACAAAGATAATATACAAATCCCAGGCATGTTTAATATCCTAGAACTGTCTTCATCAGTGGTGTGCAGGATCCAAACCAGTTTGTTCTGATTGTCTGTAAGCATCAAGCAGGCAGTGTGAGAAATGGGGGAGCAACTATATGAACTAAAAAGCAGGTAGGGCCGCACAGAGGAGAGCCTTGTGCCTCTTGAGTCAATGGAATCTGTACTATCAACACAAGGTTGCCTGTGCTGACCAAAAGGAAGCAAAGGATCAAACCCTACATATTATGCCGTTTACATATCTGTTCATACAAAAGCATAACATGCATTTAATAAGCAGGTTTAATGTTAGTGTCAGCGAGCTGAGAGTTCCTCCCTAGCTTCTGGGCAGGGCTGTGCCTTGCCTGCTTGTTTTGCAGGGCACATTGCCTGAGCAGAAAATAAGGGTGGCCTATCTGGTGCTGACGCTGAAACGTTACAGCCTGAAATAATGACATGGGGTGGATCCAGCCTGCCTTTAAGTAACCTTTCTCCAGCCAGAGAACAGCATCCAATTAAGACTGCCAACTTCCAGGTAGTGACTGGAGATCTCCCACTATTATAACTGATATCCAGACAAAAGAGAGACCTGGAGAAAATGTCCACTTTGGAAGGAGGACTCTAGAGCATTACACCCCACTGAGGTCTGCCCCCTTCCCAACCCCCTCCCCTCTTCAGGCTCCACCCCAAAAATCTCCATGAATTTTCCAACCCAGAGTTGGCAAGTCTACCTCCAATGGAAGAGCCAATTAATTTGGGGAAAGTTTTCAAACTTCAAACAAAAGGAAAGTTGGGGTATACACTGTTTAATAGATCTACATAAACGTTGCTCAATTGTGTGGTTTGATAGGATACGATCCATCTCATGGTCATGGAAAAATAGCAACAGCCAACAGATGCTATTGTCCTTTTTTATATATAGTTATTTAGACCTGAAATAATAGCATATAAAATAACAATTTAAAAATTGTTCTTTTTTTAATGTCAGAGTTCACTGTTCAATGATACAGAATACTGAGTTAAACAGTCCTTCTTTTAGGACAAGCAGTCTAATTCCAATATCCAAAATGCTGCAAACCAAACAGAAATTAGACAGAAAGAAACCTAGATATTGCTGGTCCACTGTCAAAGATACTACTCTCAAGGCAGGAAACCATCTTGTGCTCACACAGCTTGACAATTCATATGAACTGCAGTTGTGCATCAGCCCCAATCTATGCTAACAACAGATGTATTTTGATTAATCATACCTATTCCATGAAAGTAAATATACTGGCAGACCCTACAGTCTGAAATGACTTAACTACTTAAAATTATTTGTCTCCAGTCAAAGAAAGATTTCTGAATGGTATCTAGAAACAGAAGTTTCCCAAGGCACACAGCCACTCACATCAGGGAGCTCTTCTATTCGATTTCTTGACAAGCTCAAAATCTTGAGTTTTGTCAGGTGTCCAATCTCTTCAGGGAGTGCCGTAAGAGAATTATGGTTCAAATGGAGCTCACACAGTTTTTGGAGACAGCACAGCTCTCTGGGGATACTTTGCAGTTGATTATTGTTTAAACTCAAGAACTCAAGATTTTCAAGCCTGTGAAAAAAAAACACAGTGGTATAATAACCCCAAATCTCTATTGCTTTCATATGTTGTGCAGTGCTTGTATACAAACAGATTTTAATTACACAGATGCACAGTTGGAAGCTGTTAATTAGTATGGATATACATCTGTTGCCTTGCTGCACAATAAGCTATTAATTTTATTTATATCACACTTTTCCACCTGATTGGAACCCAAACCAGCTCATCGTATCGTTCTCACATCTTCTTGTTTGTCCGCCCAACACCCCTGTTAGGCAGGCTAGGCTGAGATTATGTGACTTATGGTGACCCTATAAGGTTTTCAAGGCAAGAGATGTTCAGATTTGGTTTGCCATTGCCTGCCTCAACATCAACAGAGAGCCATCTTGGCGTAGTGGTTAGGAGCAGGGACTTCTAATCTGGCGAGCTCAGTTTGATTCCCCTCTCCTCCACGTGCAGCCAGCTGGGTGACACTGGGCTTGCCATAACACTGATAAAGCTGTTCTGACCGAGCAGTGATATCAGGGCTCTCTCAGCCTCACCTCCCTCACAGGGTGTCTGTTGCGGGGAGAGGGAAGAGAAGGGGATTGTAAGCCGCTTTGAGACTCCTACTGGTAGAGAAAAGCGACATATAACAACCAACTAAAAAATATCATGAACTGCATATTTTCCTAGTAGCCAGGGCTGATCCTACTTAGCTTCCATGATCTGATATCAGGCAAACCAAGGCTATCCAGGTCAGGTCAGGTCAGGTCAGGTCAGGGGTTATTACACTGTTACAATAGTAATGAAGAAAGGGACAACAAAGAGGATGCTTTCTGATGTTTACCAGTTTAGCCAGCTTCTTGAGAACACGACCCCTAACTGCAGTGTACAATAAAGATGATTAATTGGATATGTATGTGGAGGTTTTCCCCAGACTATCTAGCTATTTTTTTTTAATTCAGCAAGACTGAAGATATTTTTTACAATTACAAATATTAGCTTGACAATTAGAAGTGGAGGGAAAGTTTTATTTTCCTTTGAGCCATCATAAGCTGTTAATGGCCAAGACATTTTTTTCTGTTGGTATCCGTAGCATATACCCAGTTCAGGTGAAGGTTCAGCCATGTAGAAATCAAAGTTACCTGTGTATCTCTGGAGGAAGATACCGAAGTTGGTTGTTGTTCAGATTTAGAAGCACTAAATTCTGCAATCCACCTATAAAGAAACATTACGTTAAGTGTTTATTCTTCATAGATTATTGTTTTAATAGTTTTGCATTCATGATTTTTGTACTTTTATATTTAAGGAAACAGTTTTATTTTGAAACTCTGATTTCATTTGTAGCTTTTATTTGTGAGTCATAGTTAATTTAATCAATGCTTACAGGTGTGGTCAATTTTAACAAAGATGCATACTACACCATTAACAAAATAACATTTTAAGAAATTACTGCCGGATGGATGTAATATTTAGTTCTGCAATGTCATTAGCTAATCAAGCAGAGGTTTGGGTTTTTTTATTTGTACATTTAAGTGCTATAAACACCGCAGGTAGATGATATTATCTCAGGACAGGCTTCTTCCTTCTCTTTCAGAGTAGGTAACGCTTCTTCTAAGGTAACAACTGCTCCAACACTGTTAATTCATCTTTGAATGACAGATGAATCAACTGTCTGGAAGAAGAAACACAATTTTGTTTTGTTTTGGAGGCTAACCTATGCACAGTTAGTTGAGAGAAACCACACTGAACACAATGGAGTTATGAATAAACAACAATAGTCTATGAATTCACAAAATTGATCACTTTCTTAAATTGGGAAAGTATTCTATACTCTGCTATTTATTATGCACAATATTTGATTTTTGGTATGATTTGTTATGATCTTACCACATACTAAGGGTGACATTCTAGTTATCTTGTTTCCAAACAAATGAAGTTTCTGTAGAGATTTGAGGCATATCAGCTGCTCTGGAACGTCCTCAAAAAGGTTGTTTCCCAAATTTAGTACCTTCAACTATAATCAGATGCTCAATTAAATGGTCTCATTTTTAGGACAATAATGGTACTTAAATACATGTGTTACCACTATTTTAAACTATTGATACATCAAGCAATTCAGGAATGCAACAATCTTTTATTTTGAAAACAAAAGATTGGAGTGCACTTTTGCACCTCACCACAATGGTAAACTTTATTTTTGAGTACAAATAACAAAAGCAGTACCCTGGGGCCACCCATAGACAAGACAGGGGAGTCAATATATCCTAAGGTGACCAGATTTCAACACCGGTAAAGCAGGACACCATTGACCGGGAGGGGGTTCTTGATTAAAAATTTGGTCTATATGGAACAACAAAAAGTTTCATAGAACGCATAGAATGCAAAAATAGTATTGTTATATATATTTTTTAATTTCAACATAAGTACAATTTGCCAGGTACCCCCAGCTGTCCCTCCAAAAGTCGGACAATCTGGTCACCTTAATATATCATGAGAATTTCCAGGGATGCAGAAAAATTAAAAAGTACAGGTAAAGGTATCCCCTGTGCAAGCACCGGGTCATGTCTGACTCTTAAGGTAATGCCTTCTAATGTTTTCATGGCAGACTCAATACGGGGTGGTTTGCCAGTGCCTTCCCCAGTCATTACCGTTTACCCCCAGCAGCAAGCTGGGTACTCATTTTACTGATCTCAGAAGGATGGAAGGCTGAGTCAACCTTGAGCCGGCTGCTGGGATTGAACTCCCAGCCTCATGGGCAGAGCTTCAGACTGCATGTCTGCTTCCTTACCTCTCTGCACCACAAGAGGCTCACAAGAGGCAGAAAAATACACTTTTCTAAATTAATCAAAAGGAAAAGCAACTCTCCCATCCAGCCTGATAGTCTGCAGGAAGCATATATAATATAATAATATAATAAGTATATAAATTGAAGAATATCAGCTGGGAGAGGGGGGATTCTCCTACTCAAGCCCCTTGGAGTGGAGAATCCTAGCGAGAGAGAGATTTGAGTGATGTGGGATTTTCAAATGATTCCCTCATCCCATCCAATCTCCCATAGGCCTCCAACTTGTATACTATTACTGCTAACATTATCTACTGAGCTTTCTAATTAAGAAACAGGCTATAATAATTGGATCACATTATTATCTCAGGCAAAACCAATGCCAAGATTTGGCTATTGACAACAAAATAACAGCTACTGTTTAGTATTTGCTAATGATGAAAAAATCCAGAAGTACCATAAACTAGAAACAGAATGTTAAAGCAGCACGAATTCCCTCCAGGAAGGTTTCTTGCCTGTAGTTTTGCAGAAAATGTGACTGACCAAAGTGAGGGCTAGTCCAAATCTTGAAGTTTTGCCTTCAGTTGCAGAATGTGGTTTTGTTCATTTGCTTGAGAAATCTGCAATTTTATTATTTTGGTTGCAGGCATGTTTTTGTAATATACTTAATGACTGCCCATAGCTTGCTATGGTCTCACCTATATTTGTAAATGTTGGTTGGACTAGTTAGCTTTTGGGTCTCTCCAGTGCTATGGCTGTCATTTGAGGAGTTAAAAGTGTAGCCAAGTATTTGCTCATTTTCAATAGGATTTTTAAATTACTTTTTAATTTTATTTTTCTTTGAACAGTAGGTACCCAAATTCTGTTACAAAACAGCTTTTCAAATGCTCTGCCTGTTAGAATGGCCAGGAAAGCTTCTATTTCCCACCCACTACATGAGTTAAGAAGGAAAAACTGTAAGGAACCAGATGCAGCTGCACCTGAACCCATTATACTGCAAACATCATCCCGATCACAATCCAAGAAAAGAAGCTGGCAGAGGACTTCTCAAAATAATGTAACTTGGTACAGCCAACACTTTCAATAGCACTGCTTTCTGCATAAAGCATAAATATTTTACAATTGTGGAAAAACATACACTTTCTTGCCACAGTCATGGGGCTTTGTGAAATAATTTTGAAGTAATTTGAGTGTTACCAGAACATTTTTTAAATGTTGGATTTCAAAAAGTGCATATTAGTCCCAAATTGAATTACAATACTGCCAGGGTTCGGTATGTCATAACAATAAAAATCCATAACCACTTTTATAACCCATTAAAAGAACAGAGAATTAAAGATGTAGATACCCTCCCCATCCAACTGTTCACAGTCAGTACCTTCTACATCATTCAGTGTGCAGCTGTAAACTATCCTGGTTTAAACTGATAGAAGTCTCAGAAACTAATGGGCACAGTCCTGAGATAGTCAGGTACTTCTGAATCTCACAATTCCAGTACATGTCTGTTTACACCTCTTCTACTGAAATCAACAAACCTTTAACACACTTCTCATTGTTTACAACCATTAAAGATGTAACATCTTTATCAGATTATCAATTACAATCTTGAATTTTATGTTGAGGTAAAGCCTTATCATAAACAAAAGTTGTTATGCTGGACTATTTTAAACAGCTGCACTGTGGTTCCCAAGTCTTTTAGTATCCCCCCCCCAAGAAGCCAATAAGGTCCATATTGTTGACTCTTATTTAAGACCCTAAATCCAAATCATATTATACAGGCCTTATAATAAATACTACAAGAAGGGTGACTAAATGTGGACCTAGCTACAAATGCTGTGATTTTCATCTCTGTGAAGGATTTGGGGAACCTGTATAACTGAGCAGTGGGATCGCTTTGGGGGTTGAATGACCCTTTCACAGGGGTTGCGGCAGGGCAAGCAGCTTGGCGGGGGGGGGGTGCCATCTACACAACAGCCTTGCAGAGTAGATCAAGATAGAGCGTTTGTCTGCCTGGAGCAGCGGAAAAGAGTGAGATCAGCATGGTGGGACAAGAAGCAGAACTGAACTGAGAAACCTTGGGGGGGGGGAGAACCAATTTATATACAATCATGAACAATGGATCTTCATGCCATTGGTCAGTTTTTGGTTTAATTTCTGTGAAAGAACCCTTGCATAATTGTATGGCTAGGGGTCACCACAACACGAGGAACTGTATTAAAGGGTCGCGGGCCACAGCATTAGGAAGGTTGAGAACCACTGGGCTAGGGGTAGTCAAACTGCGGCCCTCCAGATGTCTATGGACTACAATTCCCAGAAGCCCCTGCCAGCATTCGCTGGCAGGGGCTTCTGGGAATTGTAGTCCATGGACATCTGGAGGGCCGCAGTTTGACTACCCCTGGAGAGCATTCGTTTGTGGCTGGCTTTCCGTGTGTAGCCCAGCCCATCCGGTTACCAACGACTGCTACTAGCGCCATCACGGCGCATGATGACCCTGCAATGTGGGGATCATGCCGCTGTTAAGCATAAGCCCCCCTTCTTGTACCCAGCAGCAGTCGAGATAACACGGAGGGTCTTCCTCGTCGCCACCGGGAAAAACCGCAGCTGCCTGGCCGTGTTTTGCGAGGCAGAAAAGCAGGCCTAGTAAGAAAGCGGCAACCCTGCAGGCTGGAGAGAGAGAGAGAGCGAGGCTGCCTCGGACGGCCAGGGCGCCGCGGGGCAACCTCACCCGGCTCAGAGCCTCCACATCCGGGCGCAGCCGGCGCAACCTGTTGTCGCGCAGGTTGAGGCATTCCAGCGCCTTCATTTTGGCGAAGCCCGAGGGCAGCTGGTCCAGCTGACGGGCGGTGAGCGAAAGCGAGCGGGTCCCCCGGCCGCCTCGCAGCGCTCGGAGCAGCGGCCACTGCGGCATGATTCAGCCGGAAAGCCGCCCCAGCGACGGCGCCTTAGAAACCGCAGGGAGGGAAGGCGGCTGCCTTCCTCGTCGCCATGGAAACAGCGGACGCGTCTATGCGCAGAATGTGGGAGAACGTCGTCGCCATGGAAACAGCGGACGCGTCTATGCGCGGAATGTGGGAGAACGTCGTCGCCATGGAAACAGCGGACGCGTCTATGCGCGGAATGCGGAAGAACGTCGTGGCCATGGCAACACCGGCAAAGTACGGAGGCCGAGATGCCGGAAAGTGTGGGGCAGAGCCCGGGTTGCCGGTCCGGGGATGAGGAAAGGCGGTCGGACTCGGAAGGAGCAGAAAAACGGCGTCTCGAAATGTGGGCTAAACGGTGCAACAGCGACCATGGGAAAGAAAGGAGTGCGGCGGCGGATGCTGCGTGGCAGTCCTGCTGAATGTGTTTGCAGCCTCCTCCCTCAACGCAGCATCCAAGGACCGCGAACCCTGAGCATCCTTTTTAGATGCATGGCCTCTCAGCTATAACAGCTCTCCGTTGAAATAAACAACCATGCAGGCATAGTTCATGTTCCTCCACTTCATATTTCCACAGAAAGCCCATAAAGGGACTCATGTCTAAGACTCCTCTACTTTGAAAGGCCTGTTCCAAAATTTACTGTGGTTCTCAAGCCCACTTGCAAAGTGTCCGTACTCCTTTGGTCCTGACATAACATAAGAATTTCACCTCCATCACCTCATAGAATCATAGAGTTGGAAGGGGCCATACAGGCCATCTAGTCCAACCCCCTGCTCAACCCAGGATCAGCCCAAAGCATCCTAAAGCAGACTAAACCTCCATCAAGACTAAACTTTTTCGTTTCTAGCATTTATACATCTGTCACTGAGCAACTGATACAATTTGTGGCCATTTACCATGGAGTTTCCCAGAGCTGCCTCCGTTTTCCTGCTAACTCTATTCCTTATCCTACCTGCCTCCTGCACAACCAATCTGTCAGAAGATTGTTCACTTTCAGATCCTGACTAACTGTTCAGGAATTCACCGCTGTAAAAGTAGGCTAGGATAAGAGAGAGTGACTGGCCCAAGATGAAAGTAGCAGTTAAGCAGCTGAAATCCCAATTTTATTTGGGGGATGCTTAGATCTAGATTAAGCCAAATATTCATTGAGGATATTAGATCTAGATTAATGTTTTTTTTTAATGAATGTATGTTTTTTATGAAATGCTGTTACCCGCCCTGAGCAACTTGGGTAGGCTAAAAATAAAACTTATTGCTGCATTATTATAATCTCTCCAGTTGAAACACTCCACCTGTGTGACTTCCTTATTGTCTCCAGTTACCAGTAGCATATAGTTCTTCTATTGATAAGTTCCCCAAAGAGCTTTTAAAGTGGAGGAGAGGTTTACTGTGAGTATCAGCAGGCCGTACACAATTTTACTCCAATGCACAACTAGCTCCCCCCTTCCCCGCCAGTATGCAATAAAAAAGAGGGAGTTGACTTGCATTCGTATACAAGTTAATTATGTCCAATAAGCAAGTGTCTGTGTATAATTCTAGCCTGGGAAGATGGCTGTCTTACCTTCAGGGTCACCTTCCTTTTGCGTAAATGAAGACTCAAGAGTTGACAGTCATATTTAGGAGCAGCTTTCCATGACAAGGTATCTCTAATAGCACTCCTATTAATTAATCTTTAATTAATTCTTTATAAAACCGGTGAAAACCAACATCTATCCAAATTCTCCACTATATATATATATATTATTTTTTTACAAAACCCTGAACATGACAAGCACAGGGCAACCAGCCTTCTGATGTTTGTTTGTTTTTATTAATATAATAATTCCAACAGCCTAGGACAGAGCAGTATAGAATTTACAGTGAGCCTAAGTAAAGCCTACCCACTTTTATACATGTTGACATGTACTGCCATACAAGTCCCCCACCCCCACAAGCTTCTCTGGCCCCTTAAGGTACCCTGTCACTTAGAAGTGACTGGGATGATCCTAATCAAATGCATGAAAGATCAATAGCAGAGTGGGAAAAAAGCGAATGCCACATAAATTAGAAGGGTGCATGTGAACAGTAGAGGGCATCCAGTTTGACTCATGACTGGTTCCAACCTTAGAACTTACAAAGTAGCAGGTACATAATTTATCTCAAGAGAGACGCATAAGGGGGTTGCCTGGTTTCATTGGAAAAATAGTGCTGCAATTCTAACTGCACTAAATTCCTGCATTTCTGCTGCAATTATTTAGTTATCATCAACTTAATACTGTGGACACTCTGGTTGGATTTTAATGGTGTGCTTTTACATTCTTTTAAATGGCTGTATGGTTTTACTGAACTGTTTTAGTTATGAGCTGCCTCAAGCAAGTCTCTGACAAGGCAGCATAAACAAATTAATATAATATAAATTAAATTACCATGATACAATAATTTTCAATACAAGAAACAGGAACGTACTTTTAACATTTTGAGTACTTGCATGTAACTGACCTTTGTGTACATAACTGTCAAGATATCAAATACTTTATGTTGGCTGCTCCTTTACAGTGCAATTCTAAAAACAGTTACATCCTTCAAAACCCATTAGAAAAGTGAAGCTTTGTTTAGTATGGCGGCATAGAAATACAACGAATGAATGTTTATTGTGTCTTTACTGTTATCAATTAGAATGTAATTATATGAAAGGATTTTAAAAATAAGCCACTGAATTTCAAACCTAGCAAAGATACAACAGAGTTTGATCAGTAGCAGTTTTAAAGCCTTAGTTGCCATTTCAAAGATTCAGGCATTTGCAATGTACAGTTGTTAAACTTTGCAGCCTGACTCACATTTTCAAAATAAAACATCTGTGTAAACTAGTACCTCCACGTGGCTAGTGGATATGCTATTTGGCAGCATTTTTGACCTAATAGAAACTTGAGAATCTAGGTAGCTGCAGGTATACTGTATCTGTGTAGGAGGCCACTTAGCACAAATAGTGGAATAATTAAATAAAAATGCCATGCATTTCCCAAGTTATCACGTAAAGGTTATATAATGTTTGAAATAACCAGGGCCAGCAACACAATCTTTTCTTACCTATGTGTGCAGGAATGCTCTTTCTACATGCTAAGGTGCAGAAAGAAACATTCAGGCTATTTATTAACAAAGAAAAAAATCAAAACTCTTTTTTAAACAGGTTAAAGCCTATAAAAACCAAACCTAGATTTCTGAGCCACTTATTCAAATACACCTGTAATATTCAGCACTTCGACCACTACTCTGTGAGAAGTTAGGCAAATAGAAAATTCACAACTATTGTTTAAAGCACTTCAATAGTTTCAGTTTCACATTTCTACTTAAAGCATCTTACTTACATCTAATAAAAATTGTTCACCAATATTTGTTCACCAATATTGTTCACCAACACCAACCCACATATCAATGACACTGCCACCAAGCAGAGTATGCAATGCAAACCAAATATTTCATAATATACAATTTATTGTGAATTGCATTACAAACACTTTACGGACAATTTTCTAAAACATGATTGCATCAGAATCTATATTGCTTAAAAAAGATTTCTGATATATACATACACACCAAAACCATCTTCGTCTTACTAAAACTGACAGAATTTGCTTTAAGACCTATCCAAAGGGGAATAGTTTAAAGAGTTAAATATCCATCATCCACGTCTTATGAGGAACTGTTTACTAGCATTCATTATCTGGAGTCATGTCCGATAGAGGTTTTACAGAATTATAATGTTCTCCTAATCCATAGGCATGTTTCATATACCTGGAACAAAAATGAATGAATATTCAAAACATTATACATAGTATAAGTGAATTGCTTACTACTGAATGTGACTAATATACAAAGTGAATATCAGGAGCAGACTCAAGCACAATGAAAAGATTCAGCAAATATCAAAACCCACCCCCACCCCCCCAAAAAAAAAGCACATGTGGAAGTTAACTATATGAATCCAAACCAACGTATATGCAATAAGGAGACAAAGACCGAATCTTCTCAAAGATGCTTTTCATAAAAGCCACCATCTCTAAGCTGCTCTAATTCTAGCCTTGCACTTTTACAAAGTCTTTACAGTAATATGAGCATCTGAATAGATTTCTCAGCTCTGGAAGGGCTGGCACAGAATGCAACCTTGCCTCCAAAGAAAGCAATCCCAACGTTGCATTGGATTATCTATGATCTTACAATTAACCAATATTGTAAGGAAACCTTTATTCCAAATTAACCTAAAAATTTACCTCCCTTAACTGAATTCCACTCTTACCTTTTATTAATGGAACAAAACTGAAACAGGAAATGAGATGGAAGAATGCCAAGATAACAAAATGAGCTGTACCACTAAATATAGAAAACCAAAAAGATTCTCATTTTGTAACACTTTCCTATGTTTAAACTCATGGTAAATACAAAGCTAGTTATGTAAACAAGCAGATGGGACAGAACTCTTTCTCTGCTGGTTTTATGTCTGCATTGAGCTTTGTATGCAAGATACATTCAAAGATGGAATCGACCACTAGCAGTCTGAAGTAGGGTTGGGCACTTTGGCGCCAGAAGCGGCCGTTCACTCCTGACGCAGCCAGCGCCGTGCCGTGGGGGGAGGGGGGGGAGGCGCTGGCGTCAGAGCACTGGCAGGCACACACACACAGGCAGGGAGCTCTATGTCTGCGTGTGTGCACCTGCTGGCATGCTGACTCCTGCACCTCCCCCCCCGCCGCAGTGCTGGCTGCGGTCGGGAGCGAATGGCTACTTTGGGCGCCAAAGCGCCTAACCCTAGTCTGAACTGGTACAGCCAATTTTACCACCCTGGCATTCTCATTCTCATAAAACATAAGAGAAGTCATGTTGAATTAGTCCAATGGCCCATCCAGTCCAACACATTATGGCACATAGTGGCCAAAAGTTAGGTGCCAACAGGAGGTCCACCAGCAGGGCCAGAATTCCAGAAGCCCTCCCACTGTTGTCCCCCCCAAGCACCAAGAACGCAGAGCATCACTGCTCCAGACATAGTATTCTATCTGTACTGTGTGTTCCATCTATACCTTTCGAAGATTTTGTTCAGAGACTGCAGCCTATGCAAATGTAACTGATTTCAATGGATGTGAAAATTTCTGCACTCATTTAAAGACTTATTCAAATACTAAAGAAATCAAAGGTGTGTTAGATTATATCTTCAACCTTCAGTCATTTATATGGCATTCTTTTAACATGGTTGAACCTCAAGGTTTAAAGTATCTTACACAAGTATTAGTGGCTTCGTACTGTATTCTTCACCAACAATAATGGGAGGAGAATCCATCTGGACTACTTCAATTGGTGTTTGCAAGATGTGCGATAGAGCCCTTAGCTGTAAGACAATATTACAATGCATAGTTCATATCTTTACACAATATTATTTTGGTTCAACATATAACAGAATTAGCAAAATTCAAACTGGTTTAGATATATTTTTAAAAATCATGGAAGACTGCATTTTATGACCACTTGAATATAAAACATTTTGGGACAGTGAACTTTCATATACTACCTACACATCTGAATCTTGCAAATGCTGAGATGGACTGAGTAGCAGCGAATATTTAAAAGGTAGTTTCAATCAAACTTTATTACAGTTGTTCTCTTCAGATCGCATAAATCTTAAAAGGTAATTTGCCATGGCAACCACAGACTAGCATGACTGAACTTTAGTCATGTTCAAGGATGATACTGGCATACTACACAGTCTGATCCATCAACTACCATATGAAATTCTGCCAAAGTAAAATGAAAGTCAAGTGCAAAATCATAAAACCAGTTGCTTGAAGTAGACTGATCCCGTTTTAAATTTAAAACTCCAAACTAACAGTGCTTCTCTCTTTGGTGTCATTAGTGGCAAAATGCTGAGGAGCAACATGGAGCTACGATGAAAGGTGAGGCATAAATCATTTAATAAAATGCACTAATTGGTATTTATAATAAAACAAGCAATATATTGTTAATGGCCCAGGATATAGTGTCCTTTAATACAATAATGAATCTAAGAAAATTATTCTGCATGGCTCCATAAACATTTTGATTGTCATAATCATTAGCAGAACTTGCTGAGAAAATCTAAAGTTCAGATAAACATTACATTACCTGCAGCATAAAATGTAGGCAATAGGAGTAATCCCTCAGACTGCAGCGAAAACAAAATATCTTCCCTGCCTCTTTGGACCCTACTTCCTTTCCCTTCGCACTTGCCCCAAACTACTTGCTACTTTCTTGCTCCCCACAAACCTTATGTTTCTTTCTTCCCCTCCTGTTGGCAGCCCCCCCTATAAATGCCTACTTATATGGGGTTTCTCATAATGCTAACTATGATCCTACAAAACCTTGCTTAGCTTTTTAAAAAAAAAAAACTGCAATGTGTGCATAGGTACTCACATCCCTTCTCTGTTGAGGGGTTAAATCACTCCATTAGGATTCTTTTTTTAAAATTTGTTTTCTTTTTGGGATTCTTTTGCAAGCCTCAGGGTTTCTTAGAGGAATATACACCTTGGAACAGTGCCGATAAAGGCAGTGATCTCTTTACAAAATGTTTCTGCCCTTTACTATAACATAAAAATGTTTCTGACCTCTTGGTTTTTTCTAAAATAAGGCTTGTGTGACCCTTATTCAATTATGATACCTTATTGCTCTTGCAAATATTAAAAAGTATCAGGTATTGTTATTGCAGACATTACTTATGGGGTATATGTGAGGGTTATACTTACTTCTAACTGACCACCCCAAGCAACTGAGTTTGCTATATCACTACAGTATTTTTCAAATTCATCTGAGGGGAGAAAAGTCGTTGAGTTAGTCTCTCTTAGCAGAACATCGGCAGAGAAGAAAAATTAAGCTAAAATAGAAGGAAGGAATGGAAAAGATAAACACTAAACAAAAGATATTCCATCACCGGAAACAAAATGGAAGCAATGCAGAAGAGAGGCAGGTGATGTGAAAAAAGTACAAAATATAGAACAGACTTACTTACCAGTAAAGCATTCACTGCAATAATTTGTAACACTTGTACCCTGCATATTGGTCCTGACTTGGGATTTGACCTTTCTCTGATTTACACAGATATGGTTTGAGGAAAATGTTACAACAGATCAAGGTGTTTGATGAGCTGGATCCATTCTGCTGGCAGCAGCACTTCCCTCCAACCTTCCTGACTTAAGTTTCTTGTGTCAGGGGAAGGCTCTCTGCACTGAACGGAAGTGCTACCACCACTGGAATAGAGTCAGAGCATCCTACTCAATATTGTTAAGTCTCAGGTCCTCACTTTTAACCAAATTACTAGGTTTACATATAATGGGTTTACTTAAGGTGATAAGACAAATCCATGGGGGCTACAGGGAATCACCATGTTCAGAGGCATGGTTAAACCCCCCAAGAAAACTCAAGACAAAATGGAAGGATTTTTGCTTTGTTAATTTTTCCAAATCGGGAAATCTGGGCAACAATAACAAAAAAAAACCACTCCTGTGAAACATTTCCTCTCTTAAAATGAGTCAAAATGCTTCCCAAGACAAGATTTAGAATGAAAAAGCCTGATGACAAAATGCATAAAAGTTTCTGGGGTTTGAGGACTTTGAGTCTGAGGACTTTTCCCAGTGGAAAAATTGGGAAATACTGAAAAAAAAAATTCTTATAAAGCCATTTATCTGTTTGAGGGAGCATAATGCATTTCACTTATGCCAAATGTACAGAACGGAAGAATCTGAGGATTTTCTCAGTTTTTCTAATGGAATAACTGGGAGATTGAAAGCGGAAAAGAATTCTCATATTTTAAACATATGCAAAACTTAAGACTTTTTAATTTAAATGCAAATAATTTTGGCAACAATTCATATTCTAAGATGTGATTAATTCATACTAATTTTCATGTTAATGATGAAAAACAAATAATGCTATTATCCTCTTATGTTTTTGTAAATGGCTACTGAACACAAGGGACCGATGAACTCAGTTTGTTATTCTAGCAAGGCATTATTTGTTCTTCCTTATTCGACATATTTGTTGGATATCTTCAAAATGCTGTTTACTGCTAATTTACTCGCTTCTTACATCTGTATTCTGATGCGTATGCACATGAAAGCTCACACCATGAAGAATACCTAGTAGCAAGCTAAAGTCCTTAAAATCTGGCATAGTCACACTATTATGTAAATGAAGTATGACATGCAACTGAAATTTTGTTTATCAACAACAGAAACTGACACTATGCTTATCTTAGCAGAAATACTGAAACAGCAGAAATGTAAGTTTTAAAAAGCACTATTTACCTACCATGACTGTATAGATCCCCTGTATTTGGATTTGTCAGGAATGGTAAGAAGTCATCCACATGAGTTCTCATATGCTCTGCAGTTTGTGCTCTAAGAGTTGCAACAGTCCAGGAGTTTTGTCGCTCCTTGAGCTGATCTTCAATCGCTCTGTACATGCAGTGTCCATCAGAGGGGATCTGTTTGATTTCTAGCTGCCTTATTGACAAAATATGTGCTAGTTTCTGACTTTCAAGGTGTCTAGCTCCTGTTAAATTTTCTATCTCAGCTTCTGCTATTCTTTCTTCTCTCTCCTTGTCCATTGCAGCTTTTTTCTCCTGCAATTAGAAAACAATAAAGCATACTGAAACTTCACATTTGTTCATGCTTATATGGCCTTACATGTTTGTAATATAATATGCACTACCTCTTGTTTTATGGTTGACTCAGCCTTCCATCCTTCCGAGGTCGGTAAAATGAGTACCCAGCTTGCTGGGGGGTAAACGGTAATGACTGGGGAAAGCACTGGCAAACCACCCCGTATTGAGTCTGCTATGAAAACGCTAGAGGGCGTCACCCCAAGGGTCAGACATGACTCAGTGCTTGCACAGGGGATACCTTTACCTTACCTGTTGCTTTAAGTATTATCCTTGAAGTAGTTGTTTTATTCCAAACCATTCACAGATCTTATCAACCACCTTAATCCAATCTCAGCTATAATTGCCCAGCTACTTATCCATCTTGACTCTAACTAGCCCTTCCAGCAATTAACCCCCTTCCCCATATATAATGGTTGAGGTAATCTGAAGAAGAGTGCTCACACATGAAAGCTTGTGCCTTGAATAAAATTTCTTTGGTCTTAAAGGTGCCACTGGCTCAAACTTTATTCTGCTGCTTCAGAACAACACAGCTACTCAACTGAATCTATTATCCTACTCGGTAATTTCTAAATTGTAACATATCATGCTAATTATGATATTTTGTTTGATCTCAGTTTCAGATTTTTGGAATTCTAATAACGTTACGTAGCCTGTTGGCTGTCCCATCTTGTTGACTGTATTGATGTACTGAGATTCAACCTGAATCTCAGTGCATCAATACAGTCAACCTGAATCTCAGTGAGAAAGGGGTTTAAATGGCTCCAAACCTGGGCCTGGTTGCCCAAGAAAACCCATATAACAGCTCAGTGGCTTCTAGCAGGCTGGCCCAATGGCTCAGCTGTTTAAATGGCTCAGTCTTATTTATTTCTTTATAATTGATCTAGGGCCATCTTCATATATTTTATTCATTTTTATACAATATAATGTGAGACCAGTTTCTACAGTGATTATTAACTCCATGTCCACAGCAAGATCCCTTAGAAAGCTCATGCAGCAAATCTGCCATGACTAACACAAACCCAACTGTTGATATATGGCAAAAGTCTTAAACACCAGAAAAGATTACACAATTAGGATGTGAAGAGGATTCTCAACCACAAAGTATCACAGCGTATGTTGACGGCCACTTGTATTTGAACCACACAGCTGGATTTGGGTCTCAGAACCAACCTCACACCATCCATATGTACTGATCTTATGCTGAATCTGGAATCTTATCACTTGGTCTAACATGTTGCTCACAAATACATCCCCAAGGCAGGAAAAAAAAATCCTTTCAAATCTGAATCTTACCCGCCTCTTCTGTGCTTTTGATATTCGAGGAGGCTGAACCTGTTGTGTGTTCTCCAGCTCTAATCTTGCCATACTTATAGCTGCCGAATCCTCCTAAATGATAAATAAAAGTTACTCAATTATATATAAACAAAGACTGGAATTGATAGCTTAAAGATCTTTTGATATTTCAACTTCAGGGTCAAGATTGCTGGCAGGGGCTCATGGGAATTGGAGTCCGTGAACATCTGGAGGACCACAGGTTGACTACCGCTGTCCTATTACCAAGTTTAAAAGACATCAATGGCTTCGGGATGAAAACTTAATTCCTTAACGAATATATATACCATTTCAGAGATCATTAGGCTAATACCAAGAATAAAGTGTGCCCACAGGCTTTCATGCATAAAGTTAACATACCTTATTCTCATCAAGTGACGTCTCCTTCACTTTCTGCAGCTCTTCTTTATGCTTCTGTTCTAGATCGGCCTCCAGCTTGGCAACACTGTCTGAGAGCTGCTTCCTTCTTTTTTTATCATTCTTTGGAACATTATTTTTCATCCCCTGGATTTTAGCTGCAGGCACACAAACCAGACTAGTGATAAACATCTAGAGGTTATTCTTAAATCACTGTTAGTAGTTCGGAGGTATAGTACGTAAACTTAATGTGATTGTAGCAGATATGCCTGTTAATGCACATCTCCCTAACCCAGGCTTTGTCAACCAGGGTTTCTTAGTACCCTGGAAGGGTTTCTTCAATGGGTGGCCAATGATGGACCTGAAAGGGGTGGGAAGGGGAGGGGTCCTGGGTGGGTGTGTATGCAGCTATGCTTCCCAACTAAATTCTGCATGATTACGCTACTTCTGGGGTTTCTCGAAGCCTCAATAATGTTTCAGAGGTTTCTTAAGAGAAAAAGTTGAGAAGGGCTGACCTAACCTGAAGACAATGTAAAAAGCCACCCCCCCAAAAAAAATGTGTATCAAGGTAAAGGTAAAGGTATCCCCTGTGCAAGCACCGGGTCATGTATGACTCTTGGGGTGACTCCCTCTAGGGTTTTCATGGCAGACTCAATACGGGGTGGTTTGCCAGTCATTACCGTTTACCCCCCAGCAAGCTGGGTACTCATTTTACCGACCTCAGAAGGATGGAAGGCTGAGTCGACCTTGAGCCAGCTGCTGGGATTGAACTCCCAGCCTCATGGGCAGAGCTTCAGGTTGTATGTCTGCTGCCTTACCACTCTGCGCCACAAGAGGCTCTTGTGTATCAGGGTAGCACATTACTATTGCCAACATTATATTAAAAACTAACCATAAAACAAACAGAAAGCCCACTGGAACATTAAAAATAGAATAAACCCATATTCTACAACTTAAAATAGTGCCCCCATAAAACAGCCCTTAGGTTTAAAGCAGGCCATAAGAGCAACTTCTAAAAAGATAGAAGCCTTTTGTTAAAAGACTGGGGAAAGAAGAATGTTTGGGCCTGACTCTTGAAGTGGGTGGTTAAATGAGCCCCAAAGGGGAGGGCATTCCAGAAGTGTGGTCCCACCACTGAAAAGGTCCTTTCTCTGTTTGCCACTTGGCTGTTTTCTGCAGGACCAGCACTGATGACAGGGAACAGCCAGGGGCTGCATCACAAAATCAAGCTAACTCAGAAATCCAGTCTGATAGAAATGCAAGCGCTTCCCAAATACTCATCAAGCTTTCCAGTTCAAAACTATTACAAAGTTTTAGAATTTTGTGGTTTATCATATGCATTCTTACGTAGCATCCACAAAGCCTTGCTGCTAAGAAACCAGTCTCTCCTTCCCCAGTGCTGAAACAGGACAGTAGCTGCCATAACTACAGCTCTGGCCAGGTTTAGCAATCATCTTCCTGAATGCAGTACAACTGCAGTATTTTGGAAGGATTTTGCAGGCAAGACTCCAGCAATACCTTACGCTGCATTCCAGAGAACACAAGCAGCCCAACTCTATAGCACAGATATGGCTTTTAAGAGTTCAACAAGGCACATATTTCCATCACAGGGGAGTGTTTTAAATGTTCCATCAATAAGTTTCTGAATCACACCAGCCAAAACTTGTTAACATATGACAGCAAATGTATATTGTATGCCACAAGGAAATACATGTTCTTGGCAGCTACTGGACACCCCAAACTTCCTCCAAACCTAGGCATTGTTGCAGCGTGTAACACCGGGACACAAATCTCTACATACTGCTGTATGTTTGGCTTGTCTTAAAGATATTACTGCAAATCCTCTGACCATCATCCACAAATACAAGGGTGGTCTGTGAAAGAGGATCTTCCACATACCAGTATTATCTGATCATGTGTAGCTTAGTTTGCTCTTTGCTGGTAGCTATAATAAGGACTAACAGTTGTAACCCACATAAGCAGCAGCCACACATTTTTTCATTTGCAAAAGCATCATTTTCTGTCTGACACCGTCCAGTTTGTACATTTGCCCAGTCAGCTGCTGTTGGGGCCTCTTTGCCCTGAAGCCTGGCATGCAGTAAAAGTGCTGCCAAGTGTATACGAAAGGGTTCAACCCACAGCCCTGGATTAGCCAGCAGACTCCGAGGACTGAGTCAGTACAAGACAGATTCTGCCTGGTACGGTTTGCTGGCTTTAGAATGCATGTTTCCAGCTGTCCCTTTTAGCGGCAACTTAATCTGTGGCTGCAGCCATCAGCAGAGAGAGGGACTCTGATTCAAAGGCAAAATGCAGGTTCGATCCCTGGCATCTCCCACCAAAGGCTCTCAGGAAGTTCTGACCTTTCCTTGCCTGGCAGGGACCCTGAAGAACTGCTGACAGTGACAGCTGATAGACAGTGACAGATGGCCTAAGGCACTTTCAGACTTTTCCTTGATTAACCCCCCCCACACACACACACACACAAATGCACAGCACCACCACCACCAATAGTGAAAACTGCTTCAAGAATCGTCCTTTTAAAAAGAATTCTCGGTTCACTTCATTTCTACCCCGCCTTTCCCCCCAATGGGACCCCAAGGCACCTGACATTATCCCCCCTTTCTCCGTTTTAACTTCCTAGCAGCGCTGTGAGGCAAGCCAAGCTGAGAGCGATCCTGGTCCAGGGCCATCCTGCAGGCGGGGAGTCTAGGCTGGGCCTCCTAGATTGGGTTGCCAGCTCTGGGCTGGGAAACACCTGGAGGCTTTGGGGAGGGACCTCAGAGGAGTCGAAGGTTATGGAGTCCATCCTCCAAAGCAGCCATTTTCTCCAGGGGAATTGCTCTCCGTCCCCGGGAGATGAGCTGCAAAACCCGGGGATCCCCAGGTGCCAGCTGGGCACCGGCCTCCCTAGCCTGCCCCTCGCAGTCCACCACACTCGGGCAGTAAAATAAAGGCAAAGGCAGGAGTGGGAGGAGAGAGCAGAGAGCAGAGAGCAGAGAGCCCCCCCATCCTCCCCCCCCCCCCCCGGGCATTCCGGGCTCTGCTTCCTCTGCACGCGGCTCCCGGCGGGTCTCCTCACCCTGCAGCTCCCGCTTCTCCTTGCGCTGCCGCCTGACGAGCGCCGCCAGCGCGCCCCCGCCGTCCTCCGCAGCCGCCTCGTCGTCCTCCTCGCCGGGCCTCTCCATGGCGCCAGCCCCGCCACCCACCGGCGCGAGTCCCGGCGACGCGTGCACCTCCGGCCCCGCCCAGCGGCCGCGGCTGCAGGGAGGAAGGAGCCCGGCACAGGAAGCGCGCCGCCGGAGAAGCGCGCCGCCTAATGGCCTTCGCTGGCGCCGGGGCTCCAAGGGACGGGCTGCCGCCGACGGAGGGGGTTACTGGGAGACTCCGGAAACTTCAGGGCGAGAGAGCGGCTCAGGAAGCAAGAGGACCAAGTTTGGGTCCAGGGACGCCAGGGTTTAATCCTGGGTGCGCACGAAGGCAGAGGGGTAGGGTAGCCAGCTCTGGCTTGGGAAATTCGTGGAGACTGTGGGGGTGTGGAAAGCTACTCGGTGGAGTATAATGTTATGGAGCCCATGCAGGGGTAGTCAAACTGCGGCCCTCCAGATGTCCATGGACTACAATTCCCAGGAGCCCCTGCCAGCATTCGCTGGCAGGGGCTCCTGGGAATTGTAGTCCATGGACATCTGGAGGGCCGCAGTTTGACTACCCCTGCTCCAAAGCATCTATTTTCTCCAAGGCAAATGATCTCTGTCGTCTGGAGATGAGCTATAATTGCAGGGGAGCCCCAGGTCTCCTCACGAGATTGGCATCCCTGGTGTGGTGAACCCCTTCCCCCTTATCTTCTGCTTTCTGGATCATTGAACGGTCGTCCCGGCAAGTATAGAATTTATAAAAGAAGTCCCAAAGCGGCTCACAGTCGCCTTCCTCTCCCCACAACAGACACCCTGTGAGGTGGGTGAGGCTGAATGGGTCCTAATATTACTGCTTGGTCAGAACAGCTTTCTCAGTGCTGTGGTGAGCCCAAGGCCACCCAGCTGGCTGCATGTGGAGAAGCAGGGAATCAAACCCGGCTCACCAGATTAGAAGTCTGCACTCCCACTACATCAAGCAGAAACATCTCATAGTAGCCTTCTCTGGTTAGACATAAAGCTATTGGAAAGGAGAGAGAAGCCTGGTCTTAAAGAAATAGTCACAGTGGTGCCAGTCGATGACTTCCAAAATACTGCTTTCTTTGTCACAGATAGGGCTTAGGGAATAGGGACCAAGCAGCTGATGATGCCAAGATAAATAATGTTGGTATAGTTGGTAAGAGAGGCTTATTTTTAAAAGTCAGGTTATTTTTCAGAGAGTAAAATTGATTGGACTAGTGCCAGTGTGAAAAGAAATCAAATCCGTATGTACTATGCTGCCATTTCTAATGCACCTGCTTATTGACAAAATAATGACCTTACCCACACATCGGAGATGATAGAAGACAGAGGAGCATTAGCAGCGGAAATGTAAGCCTCAGGCAAAAAGCTGGTTGTATTTTAATTATTTAAGACATTTTGCCCTACCTTTCTCACCACTTGAGATGGCTTCAAGATTATTAAACAACAACAATAAAACAGCCAAATGTGAAAAATAACAAAATAGCCTTGAAGATGCAGCAAGTTCCTGGGAAATTTTCCTTGTATGGAAGTAAACAATACATTTACTGAGGGTGACAGGGTGCAGCATGGTCACTGGCAGCAGGTGCCAGTCCTAAAATACAACCTCCAGGTGAAAGCTGGAGATCTGGCATTACAACTAATCTCCAGGCATCAGTTCACCTTGAGAAAATGGCCACTTTGGAAGGTGAATTCTATGGCATTATACCCCTCTGACATCCCTCCCTAAATTCCTTCTCCAAAATCTGCAGGAATATCCCGTCCCTGAGCTGACAACCTTATCTTTACCTACGACTTCAGTGCAACAATAAAATCTGAGTCCAATGGCACCTTTAAGGCCAACAAAGATTTATTGAAGGCGTAAGCTTGAATACATCTTTGTCCGTCTTAAAGGTGCTATTGGACGCGGCTTTTGTTGTGATACTTCAGACCAACATGGCTACCCACTTGAATATGACTTTAACGGCTTAAAAATTCTTCCTTTAGCATGAGCTAGTCCACAAAAGCAATTTACGCCAGTCACTATTTTGTTAGTTTCACCTCCCAGTTTACGGTATGCGATAATAATATTAACCCACATTTATTTAGAAAATGTGCACCCCACTTTTCTCACAGACATTCTAAGTGGCTTATACAATCAATAATAAGGAAACTGTGGGATCTTTGTGTCTTTTCTTCTGTTGCTCCATTTAGAATTCCTTGTTTCTCTGACTGCAGACAGGTTCATTGGCTTGGGGCCTCCAGAGATTCAAAATCCAGCCTTGCCAATTTCGTCTCAATGTCACAGTGGTTTATGAGGAATCACAAAAGGCCATTAGAAACGACATCTCTATTACTGAGGGCTCCAGGGCAATTGCAGCAGATGGATGAAATACATCTTACCTTAAATGGCAGTGCCTGGACACAGCAGTCCCCAAGGTGTTGCTTTCCTAAGAAGGAATTCTGGTGACTCTTTGGGAGGGTGCGAGGGTCAAGGTTGTTGCTGAAGCCCCTGGTTCTCACTGCCCTAAGCAACTTCGGGTCAACTGCAAACTTACCCACTTCCCTGTTTATCCCCAACCCCAAATTGTTAATGAACAAGTGAAGAAGCACTGGAACTGGTATCATGCCCTGTGGTCCCCCACTGCTTACCACCTTCCACTGTGAAAACTGCCCATTTATACTCAGTCTCTATTTCCTGTTACTTGACTAGTTTTTAATACCAGAGGACTTGTTCTATTATGCTAACTGTTTAATTTACTTAGGAGCCTTTGATGAGGAACGTTGTCAAAAGCTTTCTGGAAGTCTAGGCAAAGAACATCTACTGGGTCACCCTTGTTCATGAGACAAGATCTTCCCTTACAGAGTCCATGCAAATAGTTTCTCAATAGCTTTTGTTCATCAGTGTGCCTACGAATTCCGTCTTTAATAACTGGTTCCACCAATTTACCTGGTGTCAACATTAGACTGACCAGCCTGTAATTTCCCAGATCTCCTCTGAAACCTTTAAAAAAAATGGGGGTTACACAAGCAACCTTCCAGTCCTTGGGAATGGAGGCAGAATTTTCTCAGGAGGCCCACAAGTTCACATTTGAGATCTTTTAGGACTCTTGGATGTAAGCCATCTGGGCTTTGTGATCTGTCACTTTTCAATTTGTCAATCAGTTGTTGGTCTTCCTTGCTCATCACCGCAATCAGACTCAGATGCCAGAGATTGAACCTGGAACCTTCTGCATGCTGAGCAAATTTTCTGCCAATGAACTACAGCCTTTCCTGAAGGAGGATGAATAAACAAAAGATCATGTGTGAAGACTAGGATTGCTATAGGATTTTTCCAAATGGCAGTAGAATTTTTTTTAAAACACCAGCATCGTGTTCAGCACTATGCCTCTTCCTGCGAGAACCTGGAAGTGATCTCAAGTAGCTCTAGAAATCTAGGCATGGTTTTACCTCAGCATTTCTGAAATTCTTAGAGCTTCCAGGTTTCCCCATATGTAATATTACAGCACATGCACAGCTGTACCCTCATGACCTCGTTCCTTAGCTTCCACTGGATGCCAAGGCCTGGCTTGTCTAAGGTGACCAGATTTTAACATTGGTAAAGCGGGACATCATTGACCGGGGGGGTTCTTGATTAAAAATTTGGTCTCTATGGAACAATAAAAAGTTTCACAGAACGCATAGAATGCAAAAATAGCATTGTAATATATATATTTTAATTTCAACATAAGTACAATTTGCCAGGTACCCCCAGATGTCCCTCCAAAAGTAGGACAATCTAGTCACCTTAGGCTTGTCACCTCTAGTGAACATAGAATGTTTATGGGAGGATTGTAGCAGTGCTAATAGTACTGTGGTGGGCATACGTAATGAAGTAAGGAGATAATGTTTATGTTTATGTTTATGTTGAACCATATGAACCATATGAATGTTGAACCATATGAATGTCCTTGATTTGGCCATTTTCACTCTATCCCAGGCTTCAGGCCTATACTGCATGGCCAATTTCCCTGCCAATCTTTAAACAGCCCCATGGCGCGGAGCGCCACGGACTGAATAAAACAGTAAGGGCACTGTGGGAGGAATTAGGGCGGGCCCTGTCCGGGATAAAAACTCAGAGGGGCCAATCAGGAGCCGCGAAGCGGCTTCTGATTGGCCCCTCCAAGTGTCCATCCCGCCCCAAGCAGGCAATGGGGAGCCGCGCAAGGGAACCCGCACAGACAGCCACGGGTGAGCGCTGGGCCGCGCCGCCTTCTCCCGGCCGGCGGAGCGGACTCGCCGCGACCGCTCCAATGGCCAGGACACGGATTAAGAGGCCTGCTGTCGCCGGGGGGGGGGCGCCCAGCCACCTTCTCGCCGCCGCTGCGCAACAAGCCTCGCCATGGCTCGCTGCATGGAGGGGGCACCGCGCCGCCTTCTCCCGACCGCTCCAACGGCCGGGAGGCGGATTAAGAGGCCTGCCGTCGGTGAGCCGCGGCCCTGCCGCCTTCTCCCGCCCATTGCAGCGCCATCGCCGCCTCAGGACCGTTGCCCAGATGCCACTGCACTGCAACATGAACCCGCACAGCGACCACCTCGCCTGGACCCTAGGCCGCCACCCTGCACTGCCTACCACCCCGACGATGACCGCTGCCACTCCCACAGAGCCACCACGAGGTCAGTCTAGCGCCCATTTTATTTAAAAATAAAATGGGCTTTAACTCTAGTTAGAACATATAGTTAGATATAATGCTGAAGATAGCAAACAGCCTGCCCATGGGAAAGCTTCCCAACAATAGGTGTTTCAGTGTAATTAAACCATAGCAACATTTTAAAAACTAGACAAGCCACAAAGTTTTTGGATCTCCAAAGTTTTTGGAGCTGACTGGGAGCTAGATATGTGACCAGCAATTCACCCTACAGAATGACAACTCAGGGTAGGGTTGCCAACTGGGGGGTGAGATGTTCCTAGAGGTTTGAGGGTAGAGCTCAAGAAGGGCAGGGTTTGGGACAGAGAACCTTTATGGGATATAATGCCCTAGAACTCACCCTCTAAAGCAGCCATTTCTTCAGGAGAACTGATTTATTTGGTCTCGAGATCAACTGCTATTCTGGGAGTTCCCACCTGGAGACTAACTAGACTCCCCTGTGTTTGGAAGAGGGATGCATGTTTGCTTGATCTTGCATTATTGTTTATTGCCACCCTGCTTATGATACCTTGCTAAATCTTAATATTGGTACCTTAATCACAAGTGATTTGTTGTCTTGGGTATATGGGGAACCTGAGAGCAGAGACTGGCAGGCCCTGACTCTAAAGAAAGACAAGAACATTAGCATGCAGAAAAGTAGCATAGAGGTATATTTTTAGATTATGCCAGCACTCCCCACCCCCTCCGTCAATCACTATCTCTCTCATTTACTTTAAGCACCAGACTAGACAGTTCTTGCATTATTCTAAAAATAAGCTTAAGAAGAATAGCCAAAGGATTATAAAAGAACTGGCAGAGGCACCACACAGAATAGATGACAGCAATAAAGGCGAATCACAAGAGTACATGTTTCACACAAGGGATCTCCTTTGTGTAAATGAAGACACTGTTGCCCTAATGGCAGCTGTTGTCACAGTAATTCGCCGTAGCATAAGGAACTGTGTTTAACAACATATGCCAAAAAATGTAATTTTTTGTATAATGTGGGGACTTTATGTCATTGAAATATGGTATTAGAATGTAAATGTCGAGCAGAAAGAACCACAAAGATGTCTAGAAGTACAGGACCAAAGGCTACCTCATCACATGTGTGATTGTCAAAAATGGAACTGCTACAGTGCAGAGTTAAATACAATAAGGTTGCAGAAGTCTTAGAAAGGTATGATTATGTTTAGGATTGTACTGATAGCTGGTGTTGTGTATAACTTAGACTTGGAAACTCAACAGGACTAGGTGATCTTGGATGTTTATTCAGTGACAGCTGAACTATCTCAGAAGGCTGTTGTGAGAACAAAACTGGAGGATCCTATCAGTGGTACTCTAAACATTTGAAGGCTGGTCGAAAATAGAGGTGGGATCCAAGAGCCTCGTAGGCCTGTGAGTGCAGTGCTCTTTCATGGATGAACTCCCCAACTGCACCTCTGGTGTTGTGTTGGAGACCACTTCATGACCCTGCAGCAGTGGGAAATGGGGATCAGATTCCCATTATAAGCAACGGAGAAACCTAGAAAGTTATTAAATGATGATAGCTTACCTCAGTCAGTTTCCTAAACAGGCAGGCAGAACTGATCTAAGTACCCAAAAAATCAAACTTACACCCTTAATTCCAGCCCTAACAGCTGCATTTATTCAAGCCAGGGTCTATTTACCACTTTTTTATTTTAGCATTTCTGCAAGCTTCTCAGGGTGGTCCTCTATCTCCACAGTAGAAAATGTCGGATCTAGGTCTATGTGCTATACACAAGCTCCCTAGACAACTTTAAGTTTTGCTTCTTCATTCCAGGGTCTGTTAGAACAGGGGTAGTCAACCTGTGGGCCTCCAGATGTCCATGGACTACAATTCCCATGAGCCCCTGCCAGCATTTGCTGGCAGGGGCTCATGGGAATTGTAGTCCATAGACATCTGGAGGTCCACAAGTTGACTACCCCTGTGTTAGAACACTTCAAATTCTAGACTGTGACCTCCAGATGAGTAGTACTTTACCCTTCCTATGTTGCTTTTGTACTGGGTTCTGCATTCTGCTGAAGATGACTAACCCTCTCCCCATCTATATCTTGACTTGCAGCAACTTTATTATTTATTTAAAAGATGGAAAGCAAATCAAATGGTCCTCAAAGGGGCTTAGAAATGACAGATTAAACTAAACACACACGGAAAACTAATCTCCAGCACTTGAACTTCTACTGTGGCATCCAACATGAGGCAACTGAGAAAAATCATTCCTTTTTTGTTGCCTGCCAGTTTTAATCACATTATAAGCAGGTTAAGCGTAACTATTCTCTGTCATTTCCCAACAGCAATAAAAATATCATAATGTGGCAGCAGGGACAGGGAAAATGCCTGTGCATTTGCTTTGCTGCCTCCTTGTATCCTTGTATGCGAATGCTGACAGGGCCTCATGGGAACTGTAGTCCATGAACCAATTTTTCATCAGCCTGGTGGAAGCCCATGTGGACAGGGCTCCTCCCCATCCTTCAGAGGCCCAGAGGGGGCAAACAATGCCCCACTCAGTTACTTGCTGCTGTGGGGCCAAATGGGGCATATATATATATTTTTGCAGGAAGCCCACCTTCCTGCAAAAAAAACCCCAAAACAAAACAAAACACACAGCCACCTCCTCACCCGGCAAAACCTTTCCACCACGGATGCAGAAAGCTGTGGACTAGCTCCATTGCTGAATGTGTCCCCCATGGGGACACAAGAAGCAGTGAAGCATGCTGTATCACTACAATGCACTTGTGGCACCCCTGCTGGTGTGGAATCACTTGGTGTGCATCAGAAAAGGTGTCGGAGAACATCATGGATCTATGGGGACCCCGGCTATAGATCTTGCTGACTTCTAGAGTGCATTGTTTAGGCTCTTTAATGGATATTTCAAAGGGCAGTTCTATACCATACTCTTCTAAACGTTATCCAGACTGGTACCTGTTGGAGATCCTATGTGCAGTTTCTCCTTCCTCAGTATTCCATGACTGTATCCTATAACGGTTACCCTTTAATTTGGAAAAAATCTCAATGTATACTCATTGTTGTCACCACTGCAAACAGATTTTCCTTTTGCCCTTCTGGGCCTTTAGGATGCTGAAATTTCTCATATAAACTCAAATTATCTGTTCATCTATAACAGCGTTTGCTGGCAGGGGCTCATGGGAATTGTAGTCCATGGACATCTGGAGGGCTGCAGTTTGACTACCCCTGATCTATAACATACAGGTAAAGCAGAGCATTTAAGTATGGTTAAACACAGACAATCTGGTCCCAGGGTTTCACCAACCCCCAGTTGAGAAAGCTTGGCTGTTGCCTTGAAAAAAACTGTTGGTCTTAAAAATGACAAGCCCTGAAAGGGCTGCCTTGAAATCTCTAATCTTTAGATAAGGTATCTTGATGACACAGTGCTGCAACCATCTGTCTAATTGCTGTCCAGGGGGAGAATTACAAAAGGACAGCCCTGAGGCTCCTAGAGGGCTACAGTGTAGTTCTGAGCAGATGCACCATTGAAGTCAGTGGGTTTAGGAGGGTGTAACTCTGCTTAGGATAGCATTGTCAGTCATGATGACTTGTATTCTTTTAGAGCTTTTCTGACACTGGGAGAACAATGTAACCTTAAATGGGGAAGATTAGAATGTTTCAAAGGGCCATGGCCTCCAGAATCTCAAGTTCCACCCATGCAGTTCGGTTTCTCCAAGGATGCTGCTGCAGTTGGAATTAAACTGCCCACTTTCTTCTTCAGACCTATTAGCACATTGATATTTTAAAAATGTTTAATCTAATTTTAAAACTTCCAAAACTGGGCCAAGGAAACAAGAAGGGCTGTTGCATTGTGTAAGGATGTGAACCCCAGATGAACTAGTCGAATAACTGGGGGGTGGGGGGCAAAATCAATTAACTGGAATTGAAACTTTGATGTTTTTCCACAACCCAGAAAGTGCATTTCGCTCACATCAATCTGTACACTTTTTTGGCCGAAGACAATCATATGTCAGAATGGGATGTTTTCAGACTTTCGACATTTCCACACACTCTAGTGAAGTTGCTTGAAGTTCCACACACTCTAGAGAAAGACAGTACTGCAAGGCCAAATAGTAGCACCTGTAAAAGACTAGGTATAAACTGAGGACAAGCTCCGGCCAAAGTGTGCTCAAATGTAATTGATTTTTCAGTGGTCGAAAACTACAGTGTCACCCTAAATAGAGATCCTGTTGCTTCACTGAGAAGAGTTGGGTGTTTTTTTATATACCCCATTTTTCACTACCCAATAGAATCTCAAAGCAGCTTAGAGTCACCTTCCCTTTCTCTCCCCGCAACAGACAACCTGGGAAGTAGGTGGGGTTGAGAGAGCTGTAACGGAACTGCTCTGTGAGAACAGCTCTAACAGGACTGCAACCAGCCCAAGGTCAGCCAGCTGGCTGCATGTGGAGGAGCAAGAAAGCAAACACGGTTCTCGAGATGGAGCTCTTCCACCAGGCATTTGCTTGAGGCCGACCGACTCAGAACACCTGCTGGTCCCCCCAGACGCCTGCCCATGACTCCCCCAAAGTTACTGTTAATTGTTATTATAATTGTGGTTTTGTAATCTTTTGATGTTTTTTGAAAGTTGTTTTGCTGTTATAGTCTGCATAATGTTTCATGTAAGTTATAATGTTCTGTGTAAACCGCCCAGAGCTGCAAAGAAATGGGCAGTATAGAAATCTAAACAAACAAACAAATAAATAAAAGCTGCTGCTCTTAACCACTACATCAAGCTGTCTCTCTTCACTGGGACATACAGCCCACTCGTTTAAAAAATAAAATCCTCCTTAATGTGATATATTCCCATGTAAGTGCAACCTCAGTTCTCACCCTCTGTGGCCTAGACAAGCACCTGCAACCAGTGTGCAAACCCACACACTGGGAAACTAGGTGCTGCTCCTATGAAAAGGAGCTTAGAAATGCTCCATGCAAGACAAAACAGGCCCTAAACTGGATCTTGTCAGATCTTGGAAGCGGAAACAGGGCTGGACCCTGGCTAGTATCTGGATGGGAAACTGCGAAGCGTGACCCAGAGGCAGACCAGGGCAAACCGACTGTGAACCCTCTTGACCCGAAATCCCCCAGGGGGCTGCCATAAGTCAGCTATGACTTGGCAGCACTTTCCGACGCCTCCAGGGCAAGGAGGACCCTGTTGGGAGAAGCCAAGGCGACGATGCCCTCGGGGTGCCAGAGCGGTAGCAATGCGCCTGGCGGTCACGGTGCGCCTCTGCATATTCGATGAGCAAAGTTCCCCGCAATACAGAACAAGTGGCAAGGCGAGGGACAGCGGACGCTGCGCAAGGCCGAAGGGCTGGAGAGATCTTCTCCCAGCTCGGCGCGTGTCTATGCAGACGTCCACGGAGATGTGCGCGCAATACAGAATGCCCCCCCCCCCCATGACCGGGATCGCGCCTTGCTCCCTCCGCCGCCATCGGGCCAACTTTTCAGCGACGGAGCCGAGCAGGAAGCACTTCCTCCGCGCCCCTCCCCCTCTCCATTGATCAACTTGAGCCTTGGAGATAGCCTGGGCCAGCCCTCCCCCTCCCTCCTCTCGGCTCCCCTTCCCTTCCCTGCGCCGCGTCTCCCTCTCCCTCTCCCCTCCCCGCTCGCTCGCCCGCCACTGCCTGCCTTGTGACACGCACATTGTGGCTGGCAGGCAGGCAGGCAGGCAGGCAGGGAGTGTGTGGGGCTCGGGGGCTCCTCGCTCGCCAGCGCCCTGCCGCCGCCGCAGTAGCCATGGCTGCGGATGGGGTGGACGAACGCTCCCCTCTGCTGTCAGCGCCCGGCTCGGGCAATGTCACGCCTACGGCGCCGCCGTATTTTCCAGACAGCAGCCCGCGAGGTAAGGCTCGGCGATCCCCGATGCCGCCGCGCCCCTGCAGGCCTCTCCCCGGGGACGGCCTCGCTGGGCTCTCGTCGCCGACTCCGGCAGGGGGAAAGGGGCGGAGGACCGGCGCCGCGCCGGGAGCCACTTCCGAGAGGCGATGGGGCAATTGCAGGGGGTTCCCCGCCGCCGCCGCCGCCGCCGCAAGAAGAGAAAGTGGTTTTTTAGGGGGGGAGGTTGCATTGCGCGTGCCCCCCTTCCCCGGCAAGTGTGCGTTGTTAACGGCAGGGGAGGGCGCCGCGGCGTGATCTGCCCACTTCTCGTTCACCGGGGTGGGGGTGTGGAGTGGGGGTGCGCGCGGCTTCTGCTGGAAGGCGGGCGGGCGGGCGGGCGAGCGAGGGAGGGAGGGTGGGCGGGGGCGCGCGGTTGCCGGGCACATGGCTCTCCCGTGTCCTTGAGCGCCGGGGATTTAACTCTGCGCTGCTGCTCGGCCTTCCCCTCCCCCGATTCTGCTGAATCAGGGGGCTTTCTTGGAGGGGGCCGTGTGTGTGTGTGCGCCTTCTGTGCGTTTCACGCAGCCGCTCTCCCCTCGCCCTTCGTTGACAATCCAGCTTGTGCTTGGGGAGGGATGCAGGACTGATTCGTGCTGCGCATGGGAACGCAAAGCCGTTCGTGCTAGTGTTTAGAGAGGTATACATGAAGGCAAGGCTTAGTGTCTAAATAAACTGGAGAAGGCTCCCGTTCCTTAGGGCAGGGGTAGTCAACCTGTGGTCCTCCAGATGTCCATGGACTACAATTCCCATGAGCCCCTGCCAGCATATGCTGGCAGGGGCTCGTGAGAATTGTAGTCCATAGACATCTGGAGGACCACAGGTTGACTACCCCTGCTTAGGGGATTTGCCCTCCGACCTGGAAATACTCCTGTGCCTAGACGGTCCTGGGCGGGTTGGTTCTGGCTGGCAGGCTCTCAGCATGTGCTGCAAAAACTTTAGTTGATTGGTGTCTCATAGGATCCAAAGTGGTTTGGGTGTCAGGGCAATTGACCCTTTTAATTCTGGTCCCTGCAAGTGAGGCATCTGTCAGTGACATATAACTTGCCTTTTGCTGAAACTATTGGTTAATTTGGGTGGTGAAAAGCTAGGGCAGGTCCAGTCCTCCCTGTAGTATGGGAAAAGAAAGGTTTGCATGCCTGGTAAATTCTCAGGCTTTATAAACAAACTGGGGCTAATACCAGCTGTATTTTTGGGTGATCCCTGAGGTTCATGAAAAGAGATGTGGTGTTCACAAGTGCATTGAGGCTCTGATTTGAGCAGACAGAGTTTGAAACTGTCAAGCAGACTTGAAACAACCAACTCTTAATATTAAATTGACATGTTAGGACTCAAAAGGTAATTTATTGTTTCAACTCGAAGTGGTGCTAAATCCAGTTGTGTTAAACTTGCTTGTGTTGAGGGAAGCAGAGAGGATGGCTTTTAAAAATATATCCTTGTTTAAATCCTTGATTTGCATTGATTTTTTTTTTCATTAGTACATACATTTGCTAAAGAGTGAAGCAGATTAATCATTTCAAGTGGGTAACTGTTTTAATTCATAGTAGCAGAACAAAATGTAAGTCCAACACTACCTTACAGATCTGCACAATTTTCCAGGGGACAAACTTTCCTGAGTTTCATTATGCTAATCATTTAAGCATTAACTTATGCTCATCCTATCCTATCCTACCAACTAAATAAAGCAGTTAAACTACCTAGGTCTTTCCAGTGTTGTTTTATGTGAGATTCTGGTCAATGCCCTATATTCATCTGTCTTTCAAGCACAATACCAGCTTTTAAAATTATTATTGTACGATGAAAGGGGAATGACCTAGAGAGTGAATGCGTAACTGGAGAATGGAGCAAGTAGCAAAGTTCAGGTTCTTAGTATGAAAATGTAGGTGTAAAAGATCACTGAAGTCAGCAGAGTAGATGAGCGTGATAAAGAGGATGGTGTCTGGAGGCAGAGCCCAGCCCCTATTGCTAATCGTGATGAACCAACACTTGACCCCGAGTATCAATTTCAGTACATGTGATAATGCTTGACCTTTAAATAGTATTTTCCCCATGGATCTTTAAAAGCAGACTTTAATTCAGTATTTGACAGAGGATCACCAATTTGGGTTTGAGAGAGAATATAAAATAATAGCAATCAGGTGGTAACTTCTGCCACTTCCCCCTGGTATGTATCTGCCCTGTTTTGGGTTGCCAACTTGAGCTTGGAAAATTTCTGGATTTGGGGGTGGGGCATGGTGATGGGACCTCAAATGGATATAATAACCTCCAAAGTAGCCATTTTCTCTCTGTGGTGTGAAGATCAGCTATGATTTGGTGAGATCTCTTGGCCCCACCTGGAGATTGGCATGCGTTAGGACAGAGATAACGTGTGGACTGCAACAGTAGTCCAGATGAGGTAAATGAACCGTCCTCTAGTGAAGATGAGTTAAACCATTTCATGCCTTTAGTAAGAGATGAGTATGGAAAATAAATATTGGCTGTGCAATCCATAAAATTTAAGTACTTTTAAATGCTTTTAATCTCAGTAAGAGAGACTTGGGTGTGTGTTTTAATCTCTCAGATTGAAATCTGTGAGATTTATAAATACTTAACTCGATGGGTCGGACTCGACTTCACACCTAACAACAACAACAGCTTTGGTTGGGGTCCTGGTAATCTGACAGGTCAAATAATCTAACACTAGCTTTATTATTTTACATCTTTATTATAGAGGGAAGAAAACAATGACTTAATTTTAAGTTGAAAATACATAAAATGTAAGCACACAAAGAATACACAAAGTGACTGAGAAGCATCTGTGAAATGAGATACCACCTCTATGAGTCAGGGATGACTGCCCATCCTCCAGGGGTAGTAAATTCTTTGTACACACAGCCATACTAATCTAGTAGATTCATGCGTAATATCCATGCAATGCCAAGAAGACCTTCCTAATTCATGTCAATAGGAGAGATGAAGCTTTGCATATGGAGTCAAGTGAATGTGTAGTGCTGTTCTGGCATACAAGTAGGGAAACCTGAGCAAATATGAATTACACAGAGGCAGTGAAGCTCTGCAAATTCAGTTAACTCTTATGTGTATAGTTGTACAACCATAGATTGGCAGCCTCTGGTTTATGGTTCTCCTCCATTCTAAACCAGCTTCAAACCATGGTTTGCTGGTTTTGATGTAAGAGCAAATTATGGTTTGACACTGTTCAAGGAAAGGAAAGAACATACTGGCAAAGTTGATCCCTGAAGCTGGCCAGGGAAATCCCATGAGGTTTGTAAGCACATATTTGCTCCAAAGCTTGGCTACTCCCGAGTTCAGTGGTTCACCAAAAGGGGTTGTTTTGCTTTCGGTTGCCTCACCTAACTCCTGCCAGAGAGTTTATATATGTTAGCTGATTTTATGTGCAACTTTTAGCCTACATGTTTTTTTCCAACAGTCCCACATACAGAAGCTCTTTCTGTGCTCCGCAGTAACCTTTTTGTACAGTCTGGTAATATTAAAATATTGATCTACATTGCTAATTATATACAAAATAGACAGGGCCTGCAGCACAGTTTTTGCTTTTACAAAATGTTAAATAAAACAAAGCTTTTAAACATTTCCTCTTGCCCATACAGAAGCACTGTGATCAAGGCCACATTAAATTCTCTTAAGCTGCAAATGGTTCTAGTGGCCTTGATTGCAGAAGCCTTCTCTTTGTGCACCCAGTAATGAGATTGCTAATTGCTTTAATGGATGTGTGTTGGTGCTGGCATACAGATGCCAACCTGGGTTCAGTCAAGTATGTTGTTTTAAGTGCTGCCCTTAGTGCAATGGTGCCTGCCTTGTCGTAAGAAAGGACTTGTCCCCAAGTATGTTTTATGCAGACAGAGCGACCACTGAAAATCACGTCTGTTGGCATCTAAGTAAATCTTTGTACATTTTGAGGTAAGATACTGGATCAGTGGGTGACTTTTCACCAGTGGTACTCCATGGGTTTCAGGCAGCTGTATTTGCAGCTACCATAGTCCAAAAACAGCCACACTTACTTTCATCACTGGAATGAAACCTGCACCTCAGTGATGCTCACAGCTTACCCATTCCTTTGGAGGTGCCTGTTTCAAGGTAAGTACTACCACCTTACCAAGGAATGGTCCTACCAATCTTCCTGAAACATGGGGCAGGTGCCACTGTGGAACGATGCTCAGAAGAGCTGTCATGCGTCAGCCAGTGTTGAGGACTCCTCAGAGGAGGAGAGGACCAGCATAGCCAGACCAGAGGTGGCAGAAGCCAACAAACAAGGAGGAGGTACAAGCATGCCAAGATTTACAGCCTAGAGCTTGTACAAAATCGCCTCCATCCCCCAGCTCTGATTCTGTTTCCAGCCCCCCAGTATTAACTGCTTAGAGCACAGCTGCAGGCTAAAAGAACCACTCCCCTTATGGTTTAGACACCAATACCAAAAGTGAGGATGACTTGTTGCAGAATTAAGTCTGAGTAGCTGGCATTTAACTATAAAGCCCCTTGAGAAACTTTAGTGGGTATGGATATAACATAAACTATATGCTGACAAGCTGACACCTTGCTTGAATCCTGAAAGTCTTGACTTCTTGGACCGGACTATCATGCTTGCCTGACCTCTGGATTCCTGAACTTTGCATAGAAATGACTTTATCTTGCCTGCTCCTTCAGCCTACCCATGACTATCTGCAAAGAATGGATACTGTACTTCCATGTGATAATGCTTTCAGTACATTAGTTACGGATATTAGAAATGACACAGCAATATCCAGCAAAGCTTCAAACATCTACAAAGTGTACAGGGATTGTGAACAACAGCAGAAATCGTACATGGAAAATTATCTGATATTTATAGAGTATACATAATAGTTATGTATTAAAAAGATCAAGTTTACTATTAAAGAAACTGGGAAATTATGAGGGCAATAAGGGGAGCATTTGTGAGCTGGAAAAATATCCCCCAAATAGGTATTAAGACAGCCAGATTTCTTTCTTTTGCTATGTTCACAGCTATCCAAAATTTCCAAGCCCGAAAAATCCCAAAAATATTAGGGACTTTTTGGGATTGCTGTACAGGCTCAATTGAAGCGCATTTAAAGGATTCTCAGTCCCTTTGAATACCTCTGAAGTGAATGCTCATTTTGAAAAAGACATTTAAGACAGATCTTTAAATGGCTTTGGAGTTCTCTTGCTGCTGCAGCTTGCAAAATGTATTTAAGTTTCAAAGGGACTGTATACCATTTAAAGTTTAAATGCATCCTTCCCTCCCTATTGGAAACAATGGAGGATGGGGACATCATCTTTGGGGACCCATAGATTTGGAACTTCTGGTCTACAGACTTGGGGGGGGGGGTTGAGGAGAGGCACTAGCAGCTATACTTCAAATTTGGCGCCTCTACCTAAAAAACAGCCTTAGATTGATCCTCCATTATAGCCCATAGGGACCACTGACTCTAATGGTCCCCCATAAGCTATAATGGAGCTGAAAACAATTGACATTCTGAATATTTACCAAATTCAAATCCCATATTGTTATTGGTATTTGGGAATATCACGTAATACTGATATTTTTCAACTACAATATATCCAATTATTACAAATATTGCTTGTTTCAGTGTTTTTGCATACCTCAAGTAATATGAGATGATTTTACTTCTGTGTAAGTAGCAAAGCTACAAGGTATCCAGGTCTTTATGTAGCCTGCAAACCAGTGAAACTGATGCTTAATTACAATTGCCAAAGAGCGTGGTTTTCTCTCTGAGGTTTTTAGAGTGGGTCTCATTAACATGGAACAGATTGGTTCAAAATATATCACTTTTGATAAGGATTGCTAGCCCCTCTCCCCAGCAGGAGTAGAGGATTCCCTATCTCTTGTTTCCCACTACTTCTCCAAGCAGCTGATGGCATGACAACACTTTCAAGGTTTCAGTTGGCTCTAGGAATCTCTGGAAACTCAGTGGTTATACCATCCCGTTCCTGTCTTCTCCTAGAGAGATGTGATATCACTTCTTGATTTTTCTGGAAGTGACATCACACTGTCACCAGTGGCTGCCCCTTATGTCCCCCTGCCTGGTCTTTGGCTGATTGCCAGGCCATGGCAGGCCTTACTTCTGATGATTCAAGTTTCTGATTGATCTCTGGATTATCTGAGCTTCTCCAATGGCCTTTATCTTAAGAAGCCAATGAATTCTTCCACGTGCTTTCTTGCAGTGCAGGTTCACCTGGTAAAACAGATTTTAAAATACACGTTCTAGAACTTGTTAATTTGATTCAGCATCAGCATTTGTTTACCAGGGCAGGGAATTCCCTTTCTATTCTTTGTGCTCTACTCGTATTCTCCTAGCAACAGTAGTCCATTCAAATACATAGTTTCTTCAGTTTCTTAAAAAAAATACCTGGTTGTGTTCCTGAAACTAGGTGTCCTTGGGACACTTTCCCCTTCTCCCCTCAGTTTGGTGTAGTGGTTAGGAGTGTGGACTTCTAATCTGGCATGCTGGGTTCGATTCTGCGCTCCCCCACATGCAGCCAGCTGGGTGACCTTGGGCTCTCCGCAGCACTGATAAAGCTGTTCTGACCGAGCAGTGATATCAGGGCTCTCTCAGCCTCACCCACCTACCAGGGTGTCTGTTGTGGGGAGAGGAAAGGGAAGGTGACTGGAAGCCACTTTGAGACTCCTTCAGGTAGAGAAAAGCGGCATATAAGAACCAACTCTTCTTCTTCTCACTAACCTAGAGGCAGATGAGACATGGAGATAACAGTCTCTGTGGCTGCAGATCTTGCTGTCAAGCCTTGGGAACCAAGCATCAAGGTGTTATCCAAACACCTCATTCACATCTTGGAGTGCGAAAATGAAAAGGGCCAGAAGACTGACATCCTCTGTAATGAGCAGTCATGACCTAACTTAGTACTGCTTCTGTGTAAACCTTGCAGAATCTGGCCTGCGTCTTCTCAAGAGTGTTTCAGACCATCACAAGAGAATATTGTTACTTGGCTGTAGGGGGCACAGTACAGTTTGGGGTGTGTCACTGTATGACCTGAGTGAACATGATCCTGTTTGGACAGTAACAGCATGTGATCTTGTTCCAAAAAGGTGTGACTGTTAACAGAAGTAACACATCTTCCCAAATAACCACCACAAAAATACTAGTTTGTCTATTTTAATGTGAAAGCAGCCTTTCATGTTTCGCTGAATGCTGGCTGTGAATTTTTGCTGCTTACCCCAAGGCCAAATATTCGAAATCTAAAAATAGAGGTAAGGCAAACTGTCAAGTTTGTTAGAAGTTTGGCGTTTTTTAACTGCTCAGGCATAATCCGGCACGTGGGAATGTGCTGAAGGCTTGGCAAGAGGTGATTGTGGGTTAACCAGGTTCTCAGTTTTTAATCTGCTTACATCTTGTTGTTAAGGAGAGGGCAGTGTTTTTATCACAGTGGCAGAGCCTAAATAGAACTAAACAGAACTAAATGGTGCTGTTTATTTGTTTTTGTTTTCCAAAGTAATCTTGAGTTTAAACTCAAGATGGCATTCAGATATGAGAGGAGGGGGTGGAGAAACTACAACAAAGATGTCCAACCTTTTTGAACCTGTGGGCATTTTTTTTTTCAGTTTGAGACAGATGGTTCTCATAAAACAGCTGTCAAGATGGGGTGGTGGCATGGCTGCCCACAGAATGGCTGTCAGGGGGTCTAGGGCCACTCATAACATGTTGGAAGTTTCCCACTGAAGCATTTCCCTTTGAATGAGGGAACTGTTTCCAAATGCAAGTTCCTTGCAGACATAGATGTGGCCCCTGGTGGATTCTTCCAAATCATCTCCACTTTTGAGGCAGACCAAGGCCGGAATTGCCTGTCTGCTTGGGGGGAAAGGAAGTGGATGCCAAAAGCCAGTGTGGTATATTGCATGGAGAGTTGGAATAGGATCTAGGAGACCCTAGATTCAAATCCCTGCTCTGGGGAAACTTGGATAACCTTGGCCCAGTCACAACCAGCTCACGGGGTTGTTGTGACGTTAAAATGGAAGATAAGAGAATAATGTAAGTTGCCTTGAGCCCCTATTGGGGGAAAAAGGCACAGTGGATGGTGTAAATAAGTATGTTCTGTATCAAGGTAGTAAGTTGGCAACAAAACTTTGAAAGTAAATCTTTGCCATTCTTTTTCTGTCACAAAGTGGCGGGTTATATTTGCTATGACCATGTCACCAGAGAGCTAGACAAGATACTGGAGGTCTATGATAGGGTGGACTTTTTCTTCTCAATAACCATTGGGGGAATTTGGGCAGGAACCACAGCAATGCACAAAGAAGGGGTTAAAACACACATATACATTTGGCATTACTGTCTGTAGGGAGTGTTGGGTAATGGGCTTGTGGGAGGAAAAGGTGACTGCATCCATTCCTAACCAGCACCGTAGCTGCAATCCGAATATGACTTTCCTCTACACCTACTCTTTGTGGAAGTGTACGGAAACGGGAGTTCTGATCTGCCTAGAACCATAGAGATCTTGAGTAAATGAAAAGGGTTCTGGATAATGAAGTACGGAATTGGGGAATATTTCTGGAGATACAGTTTTTATTTTTCTGAACGTGAAGCAAAGAAGAACACAAACTACTTTATAAAGGCAAGGTTCTGCCCTTATTGTCCCTTGCATAGTTTCTGAACATCTAGGGAAATACCAACCCAGTTTGGTCTGCTACATGGCAGAGAAGTTTCTGTTGGACCTAATTATTGTTCTCTCTTATGTTTTAGAAAGGGGTGACTGGCACTGAGAAATAGCTATAAATCTTTATAAACATTAGTGCCAAGAGCATGAATCAAACTTATTATCCCAAGGGTGCTGGAAGTCCTTGAAGCTTGTAAAACTGAAGCTTACTGGAAATGGCTAGAATGCAGGAATACAAGTCCTATTGCTATTAACTTTTATAGCTGCCTGTAGACTGTCAAATAATATATCTACCTATCATGTACTTAAGGCCATTGGCAAATATTGGTTTATTCTATTTGAAAAGATGTTAAGTTTTATAATGATTGGCAGTCACCTTTGCTTACCCAATTAGTATATTTTCTTCTTTGTAAAGGTAAAGGTAAAAGTTTCCCCTGTGCAAGCACTGAGTCATGTCTGACCCTTGGGGTGACGCCCTCCAGCGTTTTCATGGCAGACTCAATACGGGGTGGTTTGCCAGTGCCTTCCCCAGTCATTACCGTTTACCCCCCAGCAAGCTGGGTACTCATTTTACCGACCTCGGAAGGATGGAAGGCTGAGTCAACCTTGAGCCGGCTGCTGGGATTGAACGCCCAGCCTCATGGGCAAAGCTTTCAGATGGCTGCCTTACCACTCTGCGCCACAAGAGGCTCTTTTTCTTTGTACCTACTAATAAATTCTTCTGGTAGGCTGCTAACTTGACACTGGAGCCTTTCCAACTTCATCTTTTACTATGACAGTTCCCAGCCTTCCTTTTAAGCTTGAACTACTATGAACTACTAGCTAAGCTTGAACTACCTTTTAAGCTGGGACTACTATGAAGTCCCAGCCTTCCTTTTAAGCTTGAACTGGCCTTTTTGCCCAACGGATAATGTGCCTTGCGTGACTGAGCTATTAGTTTTCAGCATCACTCTAAAATGACCTGAGTCATTTGAAAAGTGAGAAAACACAGGAGTAAAGAATGCCCCACACAACACTTGTCCTGCCAAAATTTTGTGGGAGCCATTTTGTGGGAGCCAGAGCCGGGTCCTTGAATAAATCTTTGTTGGCCTTAAAGGTGCCATTGGGCTCTGATTTTGTTAAACAACAAACCAGTCAGCAGCACAGTTGTTCCTTGGCTCAATTTTTAGAGCAGGGGTGCTGCAGGGAGATATATGCTGTCCCAGATGGCAGTGGGGATTGCATGGGGTGTGTGTGTGGCCAGTCCTTTGCCGAGACCTGGCAACCAATGCCACTGCCGTATTTGCACCCCTCCAGGCAGCAGCTGCTCTTTGGCCCATGTGGGATATTATTCGGCAGTTTCTTCTGCACATTGGAGGCCTATTCCTGCTGCTGAACATGTCACTCAGCCACCCAGCAGCCATAGACTGCTGCTGTCTATGGGGGAGCAGTGCAGCGATCTCCACTGATAGTGGTTGCTAGGCAGCCTGAGGACACACTAACTCGGAGCACATCAGCTGCTGACCTTTATAAAGTTTATATCTCTGGTAACCGGCATTACATTTTATGGCACACATGGCCCAGCCCGACAAAGTGACATTTATGTCTGATCTGCCCCACCCCCCCCACAACAAATGAGTCCAGCATCCCTGCTTTCGAGCTTTGACAGACCTTTGTTGGGAAGAGGGGTAGTAGACAGATCTGTGCCCTTTAAATTGAATGGGACCCTTTCTTCCTTCAACTGAGCTGGCAAGAACATGCTTCACCATGTCCATCTTCTTAAGCTTCTTTCCTCACCCACTGGGAACCCTAAAGATGTGAAAGGGAGTCTGCACCTCCTAGTTAAAGGAGAGAATTTGTTTTTGGCTCAGAACGATGCTCATGCCTCCATTTCTGCTCCTCACCCTCTAAGCCGAACAGGAAGCAAACCCTCTTTATCTTTTTCCTCCTGTGTGCTTGTCCTGTGCTTTATTCAGAAGAGGTATGATTACTTATAGATTTTATAGTCCTTCATTGAAGGAATAAGCCTATGTGGGGCCATCTTCTAGACCAGGGGTAGTCAAACTGAGGCCCTCCAGATGTCCATGGACTATAATTCCCATGAGCCCCTGCCAGCAAATGCTGAGAGGGGCTCATAGGAATTGTAGTCCATGGACATCTGGAGGGACACAGTTTGCCTACCCCTGGTCTAGACTGTGCTGATTCAAGATATTCTTTTCACAGTCTGTCTGATGCAGAGCCATTGGGTTACTCCAGGGTCATCTTCCGTACTCTGTCATAAGCAACCAGCTGCCTGTCCTGGAATCTATATGTTCTAGTTCTGATGAACTCTTCAAGAGGCAGCTTTTGAAACATATTCAAGAATACTTGAAGTCTTTTTGGTGCGTTCTGACACATCCTAGAACACGCTAGCATTTTACAAGACTCAGAGCACGTCATAGATTACTGTGTGAGCCGCTCTGAGTTTTATTACTCTCATAAGTTACAAAGGAAAACACTCTGTATTTCTAGTACACATTTTTATTGCCCTGTTTCACAGAAAGGTACTATTGAGAATGGGCTGCCAGGTGAAAAGTATTATGTGACTGTAAGCCACAATGCAGGCTAAATTTACTTGAAACATTGTTATGCTGCCTTTCCCTCTATCAGGGGTCTCCAAGGTGGCAAACATGAAAATGTTTGAACAATTAAAAGCAAAGTTCAGAATTCTAAAATAATGAAATAAAAAAGCACAGACATACAATCCAAGACTGTGTAGGATGTCCACTAACCAGTGTGGTATTGTGGTTAAGAGTGGAAGGGAAGGCTTCTCATCTAGCAAGTCAGGTTTGATTCCCTGCTCCTCCCCATGCAGCCAGCTGGGTGACCTTGGACTCATCACAGCACTGATAGTGCTGTTCTTACAGAGCAGTCCTGTCAGGGCTCTCTCAGCCTCACCTACTTCACAGGGTGTCTGTTGTGAGGAGAGGAAGGGAAGGCAGTTGTAAGCTGCTTTGAGACTCCTTCGGGCAGTGAAAAGCTAGATATAAAAATCAACTCTTTAGTTGGGGGAATGCCAAATGAAACACACAGAAGTCTTCACCCACTGGTAAAAGGACACCTGACAGAAGGGCACAGAGAAATGTTCCTGGGGAAGGAGTTCTATAACTGTTTGGTAATGCAGTACAATGCCAAACATTTACATCCTTCTACCTTATCCACCAAGATGGAACCTTGGCTCGATAATAAAATACCTGGTTTGCATGTATAAAGTCCTACTTCTGCTTTTGACATTTTCAGTAGAAGAATGTCAGGTAACAGGACTGGGAAGAATTTCTGCTTAAGACCCTGAAGAGTTGATTTCATTTGGCTAGATGACCAATATCTGGTAAAAACCAGCTTTGTAAAGTTTTCTATATGTCGCCATTACAAGAGACCGAACTGAGCATACAACTTGGAAGACATTGTGCACAATAAATAAATACTCTTTATTTTGGATTCAGAATTCATCCTTCCTGATTAAGAAACCTCTTGATATAACTAGAGCAGTATTTTTATAAGATCATAGTATACGTGTTGTAGCACCCCATTCCTGTGCTCTCCAAGATAAGCAAAGGGACAGCTTCTTTAAAATATATTTCCCCCAAACAGTTACCATAGTACGCCATTTTATGTACTTGAAAATATCCTGAACTTCCTTGTCCTGGGGTTATCGATTATCTTATCGATTATGCTGTAGCTTGGGGTTTTTTTGTACACATTATATCAGTTGCTGGGGAAGCCACCATAATATCCTTTGCTACAATCAGTAGGATTTGCCATGGACCTGTTGTGGCCACTCATGTTGACAGGATATGTTCCTTCTAAATCCTTAAGAAAAACTCTGGGATAAAATGTTACCCTTGTTACAGCCCCCCCCCCCCAATTTTCAACAATATACAAGAGAAATTCTCAACAACTTGTCACCTTCGTATTATTACATTTCTTTTTATAAACAGAAAAACACTTAGGGCATGAAACAATCTATGCAGATTCCAGGCCAAGGGCCTATTTCCAAGGCAAGGATCTGAACATCAAGTAAGCAAATAATCCAAAAGGAAAGGGGGAACTAGTGAAGCCACACAATTGTGTGCTCTGACTGGGTAGACCTAGGCAAGTTAAAATGCATTCATCAGGGTTACAGTGTGTACCCCTAAGTGAAAGCACAACTGAGAAGGGCAAATTAATAACTAGATACCATGAGGGACCCTTTGGGCATGACCAGCCTGGCCTTAACACAAATACAGCTTGGGACTGATTCTGACCATGGGAAGAGTGGAACTTCAGAGCTGATCTCTCAGGGAAATATAGCATGAAGTTAGGTCCTTGGTGGTAAATGCTTCTGGATGGGGAGGTCTTTTGAAAGGTTGAGTTCTAGGGTGAACATCTTGTGTGTATCTAACATAACTCTGCTTAATAACTGAGAGGTCCTTCTTGATTGGTTATCTGACTGCCAGGCTTGTCACCCCCCCCCCCCCCCCGTTTACTGTTCTTGCCAGTGAGTATGATGAAAATAAGGTGGGGTATGCCTGATTCTCTTTCTACTGGCTCTTGGACTTTGTCTTGGGTATATGCTGACATTCATATCTGGGTAATCATGTGCCAGAGAGAAACTATTGTTCACACAGATATGGAATAGGAGAAAGATGTGCCACAATAGAGATTTGATAGCAGCAGCATTAGAAGTACAAACAAACCTGCAAATATGTTCAGTAAAAGATCATAGCACAGTCCTCCCACAATGTTTCAGAATGTAAATGTAAAACTGTTACCTGTAATATTTAAAATGCCTGGCAGTAGGCTAGCATGTTGGTCAAAATACTCTTATAAGTAGCGTCAGTTTAAAAAAGCTCTACCTTGAACAAGATTTGATTTGATTTTTACTATTTAGTTGAACTTGAAGAGCTAACAGGAGAGAACAATATGGGACCCAGATGATTGACTTAATCAGAAGGACTGTGATACTGACAGCCCTGTTGTGAGATATTACCAGCTCTGTCTTAGAGCAATCTGGCTAAGACTACTTGCATTTTGTTCCCACTTTGGTAGACAATGCTGGGAAGCTAGGCATATTAAGCCAGCACCACAGAATTAGTCACTGTTGCATCAGACTGAAGAAATAATTCTGTAACAGAAAGACCCGAGTTCTGGGGATAGAAGAAGAAGAAGAGTTGGTTCTTATATGCCGCTTTTCCCTGCTCAAAGCGGCTTACAGTTGCCTTCCCTTTCCTCTCCCCACAACAGACACCCTGTGGGGTGGGTGAGGCTGAGAGAGCCCTAATATTCCTGCTCAGTCAGAACAGTTTTATCAATGCCGTGGCGAGCCCAAGGCCACCCAGCTGGCTGCATGTGGGGGAGCGCAGAATCGAACCCGGCATGCCAGATTAGAAGTCCACACTCCTAACCACTACACCAAACTGGATACTTGCCCAGAAGAAACTCGTCACTGGCAGTTAGAAGAAGAGATGGTTCTTATATGCCGTTTTTCTCTAACCAAAGGAGTCTCAAAGCGACTTATAATCGCCTTCCTTTTCCTTTCCCCGCAACAGACACCTTGTGAGGGAGGTGAGGCTGAGAGAGCCCTTATATCACTGCTTGGTCAGAACAGCTTTATTGGTGCTGTGGCGAGCCCAAGGTTACCCAGCTGGCTGCATGAGAAAGCCAGTTTGGTGTAGTGGTTAGGAGTGCAGACTTCTAATCTGGCATGCCGGGTTCGAATCTGCACTCCCCCACATGCAACCAGCTGGGTGACCTTGGGCTTGCCACGGCACTGATAAAGCTGTTCTGACCGGGCAGTGATATCAGCGCTCTCTCAGCCTCACCCACCTCACAGGGTGTCTGTTGTGGGGAGAGGAATGGGAAGGCGACTGTAAGCCGCTTTGAGCCTCCTTTGGGTAGGGAAAAGCGGCATATATGAACCAACTCTTCTTCTTCTTCTTCATGTGGGGGAGTGCAGAATCAAACCCAGTTCACCAGATCAGACGTCTGTGCTCCTAACCACTACAGCAAGCTGGCTCCTGCAGGCTGTATTAGGAGTTTGATTAGTTCTGCCCCCCTCCCCATGTGAATATCTTACTTATGTTTTTTCTTTAACTACTCGTACAGCTAGAATATTTTCCACAATTCATGTGTGTTTTTCTGATACAATTTATTTCCCACTCTTCCTTCTCAGCCGAACTCCCGCCTCCGTATACCGCCATTGCCAGTCCCGATGCTAGTGGTGTTCCCGTAATCAACTGCCGTGTGTGCCAGTCGCTAATCAATTTGGAAGGGAAGCTTCACCAGCATGTTGTCAAATGTACAGATTGCAATGAAGCTACGGTAAATGGTTTTATAGGCTGTTCACTGGGCGATGTGCTTTGTTATGTTTTTAGTAGAGGAAAATTCGAAAGATTATTGCAAGAAAACCTACTGCTTTGTGACAATAACTATTTAGTGTTGGTAGCTGTTTAGGCTTTCACACCTAAAGCATTGTCTGGTGTCAGTCTCTGGAAAGCTACTGCCAGTCAGAATTTATTACTTATTTATAAATAAAAATATTAATATCCCACCTTTCCTTCTGGCTCAGCAATCATAATTAAAACCACTGAAAAATTGAATAACGTAGCAACGGTTAACCCATAGGATCGTCAAGAGTTGGACATGACTGAATGACTAACATCATCATCTACGTTTAATATATAGTAAAACCCCAAATGACCTGGAAGATACCTGCAGTTTATATTCCAGGAAATGAGATGGCATTGCAGTGTCTTCTTAAAAATATCTCAGCGGTTCCCTCCTGCTCTACAGTCTGTTGGGACAGTGGTCTGACTCAGTACTTCATACACTGTAAAGAGAATTCAAGGCAAAAGACAAACAGAGGTGATTTTTCATTGCCTGCCTCTGCATAGCAACTCTGGCTTTCTTGGTGATCTCCCACCCAAATACTAACCAGGGCCAACCTTGCTTGGCTTCCGAGATTTGACAAAATTCGGTTAGCCTGGGTCATCCATGCTCTTATGGATGTCTCTATGTGGGGAACCAATGAAAATTATGGTGCATTTGTTGGACTCCATACTTCACTGTGTACTTTTTTAGGAAGATCTGAACATCTTGAGCTTATGTTCTGAAACAGGTATGCAAAAGGGCTTTGAAAGGCAGAGAGAAAAATTAATTCAGGGCAGTTGTGTCTTGCATGGCAAAAACCATTAAAATTGAAAAAACAAATAGCTGACCCGAATAAAAAATGTAGTTGTAAGACCATTGTAGAAGCCTGTGCTGTCCTCAGCCTTAAGTTGCTTTGTTATTGTTCAAATACGTCAGTATTTTTATATAAATTCTCTTCTTCTGATTTTTGCAGCCAATCAAAAACCCTCCTTCAGGCAAAAAGTATGTTAGGTGTCCATGTAATTGTCTTCTTATATGTAAGGACACATCACGGAGAATAGGATGTCCAAGACCAAATTGGTAAGAGTTATATCTTATTTTTCATTTTATCACATATATATAATTATGGAAGCTATTTCTTTTTAATCAGTGTTTTGCATAAACTGTTTAATGTGATAAATCAAAATGAGAAAAAAGTGATGTATTATATCAAAGTAAAAAATAATGTACGTATACCTTTTTATATACACACACACTGCCACTAGTAAATCCTGTGCTATATGAATAAAGGGACAAAAGAAGGATTGTGCACTGGGCTCCCAGCCAAAATTGATGCAAAGGGCCACTCTGTTTCTATAATGCAGTCTTTCTCAACCTTTTTACCATTGAGAAATCCCTGAAACATTCTTCACGCGTCAAGAAACCCCAGAAGTGGCACAGCAAAATATGGTTGGAAGCATAGCTATGTACATGCCCAGCAGGGACCCCTCCCACTCCCACTCTCTCCAGGCCTGTTATTGGCCATTTTATCAAATTTGAAAACTATACTAAAATTAATTTACTCCCACCCATTTGGGAGACCCTTCCAGGGCTGTCAATAAACGCGAGGGTTTCATGAACCCCTGGTTGAGAAAGCCTGCTATAACGGTAGTCTTGCCATCCTATTGAGGCACAGAGGTAGAGAACAGTTCTGTTCAGTGCAGGATTTCCCACCCTCACCCAGTACTATTTTTGGGCCCCACAATTTATTTACTATTTGTCATGGGGCACCAGTACTGGGGGAACAGTTTCCTGCTAAAGCCAAATGTAGATTTATGTAGCAAGCACAAAAGACTTGTAGTGCTAACCAAAGCAGTGATTGAAGTCATTGGGTTTAGAAGGGTATAACTGTGCTTAGGATGGCACTGCTGGAGATATAGTGTAAACATTATCATTGTAGCCTGTGCAGCTACTGAAATTACAAGCCTGGAGGACTGTCAGGAAACAAGGTAACTGACATGCAGTCAGTCAGGGTATCATAACATTAGTTGATTCCATTCCGGGCTGAGATTAGGCAAGATTATATCTATATTGGACCTACTTCTAATGGTTTCATTGTATGCAGGCTTTTAACTTATTCTGCATTTCTGTAGTTTTGAAAATATACATACACCTAAATCAGGGGTCCTCAACAGGATGCCTGTGGGCACCATGCCGCCATTAAAAATTATCAAGTATTCTAGAAACATTTACGCAGTTAAGGCTTCTGATTGGCTACCAAAGATCTGATGGGCTGGGCACATTAAAATAATGTTTCGGCAGCAGCTGCCACTACAATATTGGTTTTATTCTCTCACTCTTTCCAAGTATATTTTTAAAAACTGTCCCTCTTCCCACCTGCACTTAGGCTTCTTCTTTGTGTGTGGCTGTACCACCTGCAGCAGCCATTTTTACGGCTGTGCCCACCTTCCATGTGAGAACTCCAAAAATGCCTGCAGGCTCAAAAAGATTGGGGACCTCAGTCTACATTGACAACAGTTGTCAAATGAAGTTGTCTGTATCATCATACCCATTTTGTGTCTTGAAATGTTGCTTGGTATATTGTATTTAAGTGGTCTGTCTTCAAGTGGACCATATTGAAATGACATTTGCGAAGATATTTAGCTACAGAGAAATTATTTAGGATTTTGCAGCAGCTCTTTTTAATCTTCCTACAGTAGACGCATAATTAATCTTGGTCCAGTTATGCTGATTCCAGAGGAACAACCAGCACAGCCAGCAATACCTGTCCAGCCAGAAGGCACTAGAGTGGTGTGTGGGCATTGTGGAAATACATTCTTGGTAAGAATAGCCAATAGGCTCCATTGCAAAGGACCAAAGCTCCTCCTTTTCTAAGTGAGCCCTGCAGCTATTGAAAAGTCCGAAATAGCTATGAAGAGGCATTTGTGTGGGATAGAGCTCTGCTCTCAAGTATTGGCTTTGAGTTGCTAAGATATGCAGCCCAGGCTTCAGTTTTCTTTTTTAAATAATCATTTTCCAGAGTTGGTCTTGAGGTACAGAATTTTCATGCCACACACATTTGGTCCAAATTTATAACAATAAAAATGTGCTTCATCTAAGAATCTGGGCTTTGTTCGACACAGTTCACGTTCCATTTCTATGACAGTTAAGATTCCATTTTGTTTTCCTAAAATTATCCCATGCTTTTAGCTTCTGATAACCTTCAGTCATTCTTTCCTCTTGAGACCCTCTTGGAAAAATACAACAGGCAGGAGGTTTGATGGGATGATCTTGATAAAGGAGCTGCAGGTGTGGTTTCAACCAGGAACAGTGCTTTCCTTGTCTTATAACTGGCTCCATAGCTTCAGCTGGAAACTAAATAAGCCTTTGTCAAGTTGTTAAGCCAAGGAACTAGAGGGAATCAGCATCAGGGTATGGACAAGAAAGTAGATAAAAGGATTAGTGTAAATCAAGTTGAAGATAAACTCTTAATTCTAATAGGTACCTCAGTATCGATGCAGCTCTTCCATCCCTCCCATACTCTAAATAGACCCAGAAAACCTTTATTGGCATACACATACTCTAAATACAAAAGGTATGATTCATTTCCTCTCATATCAAATTTAGAGTCTATCTGAGGAAGTATGAATGCACATAAAAGCTCATACCTTGAATAAAACTTTGTTGGTCTTCAGTTGCCACTGAACTCTAAACTAAATCGCTATGTTGTGATCTTTTGTCTTTTAAAGGTTTTTTTAAATGGGTTTTATTGGACTTTGTAACCCGCCATGAGCCGGCATCAGAAGTGGCGGGAAATAAATTGAATATAACAACAACAACAATGCCTCTTCATATATTTCAGTTTAACTGCAGTGTGTGTGGCAAATCTATGGTTTTGCAGCCTACAGGATTGATAACCCTGTATTTTCTGAATCTGGCTGTCGAGTCTCATGTTGTTTTTTTCAGTTTTCCCTTTTAAAAATCTATCTGGAATTATGAGTTTCGGCTTTTGAATGCAGAGTTTGTTTCACCAACTTGCCTGGACAGTTGTGTTGTAGCATTTCATACAAAGCTATCTGCTGATGCTTACAGTATTCCCCTTGAAGTCTGTGGGATTGTTTTGAATTAGAGTTTTGAGAACTGAACCTCAGTATCGCTTTATGGCCCTATCTCAAGTTAGTGAGCCACCTTCCCACTCCATAATAGCCAAGTTAGGAAGTGCCTTCTTATGTAACTCAACATGGATGGATCTGAAGAAACTCTGTGGCCAAAAGAAATAGAGCCAAGATGGTGCTAGTGTGTTCTTGGCTGTGTTATGGATGCAGATTTACACCCAAGCGTACTTGATTTGACTTATTCTTTCTCTCCTTCCTGCCTCCCCCCAAAGAAAACAACTGATGTTCTCAGTCTATCATAAGTAAACCAACTATGTCACGACAAAGGCATATATGATGACTAGGACGTATATGACTAGGCAGATATGATGCTGAACGTTATGTACCAGGGGTGAAGGATATGAAGAAATGCATCGAAGATATGGAGTGTCCAGTCTCTGCCCAAAGCTCCTTTTGTGTTTTGAAAACCCAAGTGTGAAACATGCTTGGGCACATAAACCTGATTATGAACCTGATGGGATGGGGTAAAGAACAAGAACTTCAGGCTAATCCTTTTGAGTAATAAATTAACATAGAAATCGTGTTTATATCACCAGAAGCCTGCATGTAAATTGCTACAGAATCATAGAGTGGGAAGGGACCACATTAGGCCATCTAGACTAGGCTTCTACTCAATGCAGGATCAGCCTAAAGTATCCGTGCTAAATGTTCATCCAGCTGCTGCTTGAAAACTGCCAGTGAGAGGGAGATCACCACCTTCCTAGGTACCTAGGAATCAGGTAGCTGATTCCACTGCTGAACTATTCGTACTATAAAAATTGTTTTTCCTAATATCCAACAGGTACCTTTCCACCTTGGTGTAGTGGGTAAGAGCAGCAGTCTCTGATCTGGAGACCCAGGGTAGATTCCCCAATCCTCCACATGCAGCTAGGGAGGTTCTAACAAAGCAGTTCTGTCAGAGCTTGCTCACCTCCACCTACCTCACAGGGTGTTTGTTGTGGGGAGCGGAAAGGAAGATGATTTGTAAGCCATGTTGAAACTTATTTGGAAACTGAAAAGCAGGATATTAAAACCAACTCTTCTAATTTAAACCTATTATTGTGAGACCTATCATCTGCTGCTAACAAGAACAGCAGTCTGCCCTCCTCAAATACTTAAAGAGAGCAATCATGTCCCCCGCCCTCAACCTTTCTGTCTCTAGACTGAACATTTCCAAGTCTAGATATAGACTAGATATCAGGAAGAAAAATTTCAGTCAGAGTAGTTCAGCAGTGGAATAGGCTGCCAAAGGAGGTGGTGAGCTCCCCCTTACTGGCAGTCTTCAAGCAAAGGTTGGATACACACTTTTCTTGGATGCTTTGGGCTGATCCTGTGTTGAGCAGGGGGCTGGACTAGATGGCCTGTATGGCCCCTTCCAACTCTATGATTCTATGATTCCAAGTCCTCCAGCCTTTTTTTGTACGGTTTGGTCTCCAGGCACAATCAACCTTGTCACTCTCTTCTGTACCTACTCCATTCTGTCCACATACTCTTTGAAATGAGGTCTCTATAATAGCACATGGTATTCCAGGTGTAGTCTGACCAATATGGGACATATTTTAGGAAAGGCAAGTGGGAACAAACTCTTTCCCATTGTTCACAGCCACATGGGATTATGCCTCAGGAATCTCAGTGTGCCTGGTAACTCATCTGATTCTACATGTCAGTGACTATTGTAATTTTTAATTGTATTTATTTATGTTATTTATAGTCTGCCCACCTCACTGAGACTCAAGGTGGATTACATAATGGAAGTCCATATAGTCAACAGGATGACTGAAATCTGAAATGGTCCAAATATATACTTTAACCGTATCCCTATACTAAAAGTAAACTTAGTTTCTAGCCAGAAATTATGAACAGGCCACAACTTCAGTGCACTTAGTGGCTGACCTTCCCTGATTTTAAAATGAGGGCAACAGCCATATAAATGACATTAAATAGCTGCTGCTGTCATTTGTAACTATAGCTTCTATTATCTCAGACAGTCTTGTAATTTGTAAGTCATGGGAAATTGTTTTATATGGAGATCCCAAACCACAAAGTATGGTGATACTGTGTCCAAAAGGGCATCCCAGTGACGGAAGAAAACAAGAATCAAAATATTTTGCTGCGATCCCCTTTGACATTTAACATGAAGTAAAATATTCACAGTGGCATTTTTTAAAAACTTTCTCTACCCCCCCCCTTTCTTTTCTTTTCTACAGTGGATGGAACTAAGGTTTAACACTTTGGCAAAGTGCCCACATTGCAAAAAAATGTAAGTTCCAACAAGTGCTTGTGCAGCATGTATTTTAAGGGATATGTTTTAATTGATTTGTTAAGTCTCACTGGTGGGCTGAAAAATACTGATAATGAAGGTCACTTGACCCTTCTTTCTGCTTTCCTTGGTTCCCAAGTCAAGAGTGTTTGAAAACTCTAGCAGCTGTTTGAATAATTGTTGAAAGGAAAGCTGAAATTGATAAAGCCATTATTGTAAACCTATTTTATAGAAATATTTTCAGACTTAGAAAAATCTGAAAAGTGTGTGGGATAGCTGTTTAATTGTTATGACAAATATGCCTGATTTTTCTTGTGTGTGAAGATTTAAGGGATTTATCTAGTGATTCACGCATGCAAAGAATGCAGAACGTATATCCACTTTCTGCTCCCTCACCCCAGCAGTCTCTTACAATACTGGGAAAATTGATTCTTGGGGTGATGGAACCCTTGAGGAGGAAGAGCCATCTGGGACAGTGGGAAACACTGAGAAGGCTGCGGAAATGTTCCCTCCACTTTAGTCACAGCAGAGGTGTGCTGATGTAAGAATAGGAAGGGCAATTTTGTTCCTTTCCCACTCCTTTCTGTAGCCCACTGACCCTTGTGGCTGTTGCTTCTGGTGGAACCCCTCAACCTGGACAGTTTTGTTAGAGTCAGAAGGGACTGCAGGGTGGAGGTTCAGCATCCTCCACTGATAGACTATTGAAATAAAGGTAAAGGTATCCCCTGTGCAAGCACCGAGTCATGTATGACCCTTGGGGTGACGCCCTCTAGCGTTTTCAGGGCAGACTCAATACGGGGTGGTTTGCCAGTGCCTTCCCCAGTCATTACTGTTTACCCCCCAGCAAGCTGGGTACTCATTTTACCGACCTCAGAAGGATGGAAGGCTGAGTCAACCTTGAGCCGGCTGCTGGGATCGAACTCCCAGCCACATGGGCAGAGCTTTCAGACGGCTGCCTTACCACTCTGCGCCACAAGAGGCTCTTCTATTGATATATTCAACCCTAATTCAGTATTTCTGTCGATTATTTAAGATGTGATGTAGTGGTAATTTAGATAGGATGGTTATCTCACAATAATGATATAGCTTAGTATTTCTTGAATGTAAATAACTGCTCTAGAACCCCAAAGAAGCTCCCGATATTCTATAAGGAGCCTTTCTGGAATGGTAGTCATTTATTCATTTCACTAGTGCCAGTTGATGTTAAATACAGTAAAAGTGCTATTATCTGGGGATTGGGGTTGTGGGTTAATCGAACATGCCAGGTATTCAAACTTAGTGCTGTGCACTGGCTCCTACCTAGAGGAATAAGCAGTGGTCAAACCCAGTCCATTGGTAACGTCATGCTGATAGCTCCTAAGTTTGGCAGGGACCCTTCCTTGGAGTCATCTTATGCAGCAGGCAGACAGAGCACATGAGAAATCTTTTGGTATGCTGATAAAAGAATAAGCAAGACCACGAGCCAATAGCTCCATGTTAACTGTAAGCCAGTTCCAGGGTGGAAACTACATGGCTGAACACTACAGAGCATTTTTTTGGTTCACAGATAAATCCATGTTGAGTACTGGAGGATCTACATTTTGAAGCCATTATGGGGAAACAGAAGTATTAATTTTATTCTTGGAAACTATGGTTACTTCAGTTCTTTCTGCATCTAGTACAGCATCTAGATGTAATCCTAACCAAATTCAGAGACTCCCCATTAAATTCACTATTTGTGATGTCAAGAGATCAATAGTTAGTTAACTTTTAGTCATTCAGTAATGATTTGAAGTTGATTTTTAAAACATCTGGGAATGAATACAAGCATGCCATCTGAATTCTTTTTGTAAGGGTCAACTTGTGTTGCTGTAGGGCAGCCTTTCTCAACTTTTTTACCATTGAGAAACTCCTGAAACATTCGTCAGGCTTTGAGAAACCCCAGAAGTGACATGATCCTGCAGAATATGGTTGGGAAACATAGCTGTGGACACACCCACCTGAGGCCCCGCCCCTCCCCACCCCCTCCAGGCCCATCATTGGCCATTTTGGGAGGGCAGGGACAGGTCAACATAACAATATATAGTCATATCACCTGGAGGCCTGGAGGATCATTGTCCATGGGGTCACAATGGGTTGGACACAACTTCGCACCTAACAACAACAACAACAATAGAAAAATACTTAACTCCTACCCATTTAGGAAATCCTTTCAGGGTCATCAAGAAACCCCAGTATTTCATGAAACTCTGGTTGAGAAAGTCTGATGTAGAGTGAAATTTGTCCCCAGTGAAGCCTAAAATTTCAAGCACACTTGTCAGCAGATGTTTTTATTTGTGCTTCATTTTTCCTCCAAGGAGCTCATGTGATATACATGGAATCCCTTGCTCCCACTTATGCTCCCAACAATCCTACAAAGTAACTCAACTTGAAAGAGAATAAGTAGTCCAGGTGTACCTAGTGAGCTTCGTGGGGGAGCATGAATCTGGGTCTTTCGTTCTAAGACCAAATATGCCATCTACTGCAACACAGTAATTATGTAAGGTATCCAGTTTAATCCTTTATTTTTGACTTTGTATGTGTTGGCTGAGTCGATGAGTTTAAAACAAGTATGTGGTGTTGTCTGTATTAAAGAAGCATGATGTTCAGTTGTATGTACATAAAGATGTACTACTGCAGTAAATGTTATTTGACACTTGTCTCAATGTGACTATTGGTGTGGCCTGTAATTTAATGCTGCTCACATTGTGATACACAGTTCTTAGATTTAATTCTTGTGCACTTTAATCCTTCCCTGCCTCTAATAAGCTCAGTATGATATAAACATGTTTTTTTCCCTCATTCTCCCAACAAGCCTATAGTGTAGGAGGCGAGAAAGCGACTGGCCCAAGATACTTCTGGGAACATGTTGGGGGTTTGAACTCGGGTCCTAGTGCAGCTTCTATAACCCTAGAACCACCATGGCTTTTAAACTGCTTTGCAGCTCAATAATAAGTTAAGTTTGGTAACATTTAAGAGGAAAAAAAATTTCACCGAACTGGTGTTCAGCATGTGCTATTTTGTCTGGCTTGACTTCAGTAAAATAGATGACTAAATCCTAATCTTTTCATTTGAGTAGGTTTGTTTGATACAAATGCATGGTCTGGGGTTAGGGAAAGTAGTATAATATTACATATAAATATAAATAGCATCACATATATTCATGCTTTCCTACAAAAAAATTGTCATCTCTTTGAAAACAAAGTGTTACATGTCAAACAACTTTAAATATCTATGGAATTCTCAGATCACTCTTTTGACAGAAGCTTTTTAATTATAGTAATGTTTGGACCAGTAGAAAGCTTTGAACACCAGCCTGAAAGGCTCAATAAGTCGTGCTCAACTGAGTTTGTCTTTTCCTTTTCAGTTTAAATACTTGGGAATTCTTTATTGAAGTAAAGCTCCTTAAGTCAGTCAATTTGAAGGGATTCCAGTAAGAATTTTATTCTAGTCACACGCTAGTCATGTGGACTCTTTCTGAGCTTTTGTTTAATTTGAACATTAGAGTTTCGGGCTGATCACATGGTAGTATTCTGAATCGTACTTGGGACATATATAACTAATATCATTAAATAAATTACTAGTACAGCTGTCTTTCTGTGTCTTGGCTGGCTTGGCCCTCAGTGTGGTTTAATGTTCGCACTTTGAAACACAAACTGTTTAGCACTGGCAAGTTTACATTGCTGTTATGTATTCAGAATTGCCTGGGGAAATAGGGGAGAGTATACCCTTCAATTATTTTCTTCCCACTTTAGTCCATGCATTTTGACAAGTCCTAAAGATCCACCTCTCCTTTTCACATATGCTTCAGCTTATAGTGTTCAATGAAAGGAGCTATTTTGACTGAACAGCTTCCTTTCATGGACTGATGATGATGATAGACTTCCTTCAACTTCTTGTAGGTTTATAAGATCATTTTAGAACGTGCACTGCCACTTTGGCTAAGGGAAGTGCTAACAGGACACTAATATCGACATATTAGGTTTGATACATGACAAGATTGAAAGAAAAGACACAGTATTGCTCTGTCTTGTCATTTCCTCAATGTGGACAAAAGCATGAAGTGGTGCCAGGTCAGTTTTGCCCCAGTTGGTGTATATTGATGTCTTATCAGTAGTAAGCAGCAGCTGCTATTTATGTTGTGCTCAAGGATGAGCATGTTGACCTCACGTTTCTCACTGTTTAATGACTGTAGTGGGAATTGCACTAGTCTAACTGTGGCTCCAGTATAGAATTCTGGAATGGTATCAACGTATTAGCATGAGAAGTTGGTTGAGGGAGAATTGCCCTAGAAGAGATTTGTATAATGCAGTGGCTGACCGAAAAGGTCAAAAGTGCCTGCAGAAGGTAGCAGAGAAAAAATGGAGGCCCTGCCTGTGCCTCGTTGTGGCCCCTCAGCACTGTTATTCAGAGGCATACTTCTCTTAGCACAGCAGTTCCGTTTAGTCACAGTTGCTAATAACCACTAATAATGTGTTCTTCATTTTTTCTAATCCCCCCTTTAAGCAAACTAATCTAGAGGTTGCTATCACATTCCTACAGCAGTGAATTCTGTAAACTCATTACTCTTCGAATGAAAAAGTACTTTTTTTGTTGTTGTTCTGACCTGAATCTGCTGCTTATCAGCTTCACTGGGTGCCTGCAAATCCTATCATAATGGAAGAACGATAGAAAGTTCCCTCCATATTCTCCACCAGTAAAAATGAATGCAAATAATTATTTCACAACAGTTTTCCTTAGCAAACCTTCACCCTTTTGTCATCTGGGGGCCCATTTCCTGTTTCTGGTATATTTGAAGAAATATTTCTGAATTCCTGTCTTTATTTTTAACTTTTGTCCTGCTATACTGTTCGTTTCAGCTCTTCTGTTGGATGTGCGCTCCCACGGAGACGCTGCTGTGCATACATTACCATTGGAATGATATTTATCTTCATTGGAGTTGGATTAACTGTGAGTATTATGATTAATTGTATGCTGCAGTTGAACAAAGCCAGCAATATTTCTGTAGCTAGCTAGTCATATTTAAACTTCTGGGAATCTGCAGTGCACTGATAATGTATCCTAAAAATAATTTGTAAGCAAATACACACCAAAATATATATATTTAAAAACCCTTTGCTTTCCAGATTTTTTAGGTTATCCTGCAGAAACATGGAAAAGCAGCTGATCAGTACCTTTAGATTTGGGTCTGCCCTAATCATATTTAAATCAGGAGGAGGGTGCAATTAGAAGTTTCCAGAGTGTGTGGGTTCTTCAGGTACATGCAGCCACTTTCCCACATACCTTTCTTCCACTAAATGTGTGTTTGTGTATGGGAGAGATTGCTACCCCTTATCCCCTCCATGTAAAAATTCCATTATGTCTAAAAACCTGATATGGCAATCTCACCCTCTTCTGTCCCTCATGCACAGGAATTTCCCCCTCCCCCCTTTCTTACTGAGCAGCCACTTTATCCCTTTTCTTCTTATTTATCTACTAGTTTCAAAGGCCATTCCTAAGAACGGGCCTTTTATAGGGTCCCCTACCCTGGCCCCCGGCCAGGCAGCTTAAGGTGGCTAAGGGCCACAGCTCGCAGCCAGATCAAGTGGGGCGGGCAGGGGCTGGCCAGGACACGTTCCACCCACCAGGCTCTTTCACAAATATATAGAAGAACCATGGATAAGGATGGCTGTCCCATCCAGTTGCTTTATTTTATGTATATATGTAAATGTTTTGTTATCACACTAACCCCAGATAATTGGTTTCCAATAAGCGAGTGCTTCTATTATTCAACAGTCTTTAAAGGTCCTGGACCCGTTCCAGTCCAGTTTCCGACCTGGCCAAAGAGTGGAGACAACTTTGGTTGATCTTACAGCTGACCTCTGGATATAGCTGGACTACAATGGGTGCAAACTGCTACTGCTTGGGTCCTCATCAGGACCTTGTGGAGAGTCCATATCCAACCAGCTCTCAGTTACATTGGCTACTGGTTGAATTTTGCATCAGGTTCAAGTCCTGGCCTTAACCTTTAAGGCCATAAGCAGTCTGGCCCCTGAATACCTGAGGGACCGCTTCTCCAAATATGTCCCCTGAAAAGCATTGTGATCAGCAAATTTCAACTTGGTGGTGGTTCCTGGACCCAAAGAAGTATGTTTGGCATCAAGCAGATCCAGGGCCAAAGCCCTGACTCCAGCCTGGTGTCATGAGCTGCCAGCTCTTTCAGAGCTGTCAAGAGTTCCAAAGGACCCGCAAAACAGTGGTCTTCCACCAGGCATATGGTTGAAGCCAACATGGGGCACACAATAGTATCAACACAGGCCTCCCTCCCATCATCACCATCACTACCGCCATTGCTGGAATCCAGACCTCCAGGCTCTAAATGAAACTTAGAAACTGAGTTTAGCGGGAAATTCAGATCATTTTTAATTAAATTAATTTTTACTGATGACTTTACTGTTTTAATTACACATGTATGGATTTCCCATGTTAGTCACCCTGAGACTTTTGTAAGAGGAGGAGGTCTATACATTAATTTAATAAAATAAATAAGCCAGTTTGGTGTATTGGTTAGGAGCTCCAGCTTCTAATCTGGTGAGCCGGGTTTGATTCCCCACTCCTCCATATGCAGCCAGCAGGGTGACTGTGGGCTGACCACAGCATTGATAAAGCTGTTCTGCCCGAGCTGTAATATCAGGGTTCTCTCAGCCCCACCTACCTCACTGGGTGCCTTCCGTGGGGAGACGAAAGGGAAGGTGACTGTAAACTGCTTTGAGAACCAAAACTTTGGGGACAGAGGCTTCCTTCTCACTTGCTGCTTAAACACTCACACATAGGCTTCTGAGTTTCACTGACTCTAAAAGCTTACAAGGCAAGAACATATTAAGTTCCCAAAATTCTTCTATATACAGCAATCACTACAGAAAGGAGTCACTTTTTTTTCAATGTTATATATAATCCAATGCTGCATGCCAATTATTTTTCATTTCTAATATCTTAATTTTTATCTTAACCCCGCCCGCAGCGCCGTGGACTAAATAAAGCCGTAAGGGCTTAGGGGGAGGAGTTAGGGCGGGCTCTGTCCGGGATGAGGAAGGGTGCCAATTGGCCCCTTCCTCCGGACAGACCATCGGCGGGGCCAATTGGCAGGCGCAAAGCGCCTGCCGATTGACCTCTTCGATTCCCACCCTGCCAACAAGGGATCTGCATAGCGCAGCTTGCAGTTGCTCCCTTGCCGGCGGCCTGACGCGGCGAGAGGCGCAAAGCCCCTCTGACGCGTCAAGCCGCCGGCAAGGGAGCCCCCGCTAGCTGCGCTGTGCGCGGCTCCCGGGGGCTACCTTGCCTAGCGCCACTGTATTGAGAGTACAGCGGGCTTGATTACTAGTATAAATATAAATAAAAATAAATATATATATATAAAACATGAAAACTTAAGATCAAAGTATTAATTGTGCTTTTCTTGTTCTTGTGCTTTTTATACAGGTTGGGACACAAGATTTTGCCAGAAATTTTCACGCCACATATGTTTCTTGGGCTATTGCTTATCTCTTAGGCATGGTCTGCCTAATTCGAGCTTGTTATTGGGGAGCCATAAAAGTCAGTTATCCAGAACACAGTTTTGCATAGTCTCCTTAATGGTAGCTTACAGTAAATCTCTAGAATTCTGATAATGAGCAGAGTAAATTAATTTTTTTTCTTTAATGTTTCCATTCTGTTACAAGTAGTTTTAAGACTGGGTATCCTTTAAGAACAAATGTTAATTGCACTACATTATATGCAAATCGTTTGTTTTGCTGCTAGATTCCCAAGCTCTGAATACTAAAGCTTTGTTTACACAATCATACATCTGTCTTAAAAGTACTGCTGTATTGAACTCCATCCTACAGTATTCTTTTTTGGTATAAAACATTGGTCTGTGCCATTTGGGTATGTGTATGAAAAAGCAAGATGTGTTTATAAGTGTTTCAACAACTGCTTCAAATTTGTAAGTACACTTTAAAAACAATCAAAGTGGCTTGCTTTAAAATTTAAGCAATAAGCATTTTGCTTGGACTGCTTACTGTAGCTTTTGCCTAAGATCAGAATGGCTTTACTGAATGTGCATCATCTTTGGAGCTTTTGTTAGAGAGACATAATTTGTAAACACCTCATGCTTTCAGATTTCCGGGTCAAGAGATGCAATATTTTGGTAGACTTAAAAAAAATTATTTCCACAATTAATTCACATTGAGTTTTTTTTTTTCTTTGAAGGACCCTGGGACTTAATATTTTTTAGATTTTTACAGGAAAATCCTCAAAAGCCATGATTGGATTTATGGAACAATTATTTGTATCAGTTCCTTTACAGGGTCTAAGGGAAGTATTTGATATGACTTGTTTTATAAATGTAATTTGATGACTATAGGGTGTTGTAGGGTTACCTCTTGCTTTGTTTGGATGATGGTTTATTTTCCCTAATGGGAGAATAATTCTCTGTTCACTGCAAAGGGAGACATCATAGCTTTACACTAACTGATATGAAATGAAATAGAGTAAATTGTTACTCTAATCATTCTATCAATGTATAACTGGTCAGTATAATACTGATAACTAGTCAGATGGCAAATGTAATTTTCATGAAGCCTATTCACAAGTAAGGGGACCAGTTACTGCACTGCCCAAGTTTTACATGAAGTTTTTCTAAATTCTGAATGAATACCCTGAAATCTTTAGATACAGTAGCTGTTAGATAATGGGGGTCAAGAGGGTAGATTAATGTGGATGTTCCAGGGTTGTATATAGTATTTTAAATTACCTGTATTCCTTTTGAGGGCAAAGCAATGCTTGGATGAGAACTTGGAGCACAATAAATATCCTTCAAACTGTACATGAAATCTTTGTATAACATTCAATGTATGAAAGCAGTAGCTCAGGATTACCATGTACCTTTTAAAATACACTAATAAAGATTATTATTCAAAGCTAAATATTCTGGTGTCTCTTCTACGTGAACCTCTGAACCCTGTGTGCAGAGTTCAAAGATATTTGTGAACCAATAGCCAGTGTCTTCCTGCTGGCCAATACCTGCTAGTTTGCAAAGGGTACAAATGTATCCATTATCCATCCATTATTGCAATAAAGTAAATTATTAAGAATCCCTTGAGTAGAGTATGTTTCACTTCATTGATTCCCTATGTTGCCCCCAGTACCCTGAGGACTTATTTTCCCTGTAGTACAAGAGTATCTTTACAATTGTATCTAGCATAGTTTCTTTATTTTTATTTATTTTTGTATTTATATACCACCGCTCTCCGAATGAACTCATGGTGGTTTACAATAAAGATCCCCCCCCCCAAATATGGCTTCTACATCTACAGAAAAGCCTCAGGTGGTCCACCTTTACCAGAACATAAACTAGATACAGGAGATGTCTGCCTAGTGCATGTGAATCTAAGCAGAGAAAATTCTGATCTTTTAAAGTGTGTCTGATTACAGGATGTCAGGCAGCAATTGCAGTTCTATTTGTGAGCCTGTGATGGCAGCACATTAACTAAGAAAAAGGGAATAACAGAGGCTAAAGAGAGATTCAAGCAGATAGCCATGTTGGTCTGCAACAGAACAAATTCTGAGTCCAGTAGCACCTTTAAGACCAACAGAGTTTATTTAAGGTATGAGCTTTCGTGTGTACACACTCCTCAGGTTTGTAACTGAAGAAGTGTGCATTCACACAAAAGCTCATACCTTAACTAAACTTTGTTGGCCTTAAAGGTGCTACTGGACTCAAAATTTGTTCAAAGGCTAAAGAGAATTTATATCCTTGTTGAGACCTGGCCAAGATGACTCAATTACCATATGCAGCAGCAAAACAAGGGCCTGCAATTCTCTACAACCACAGTCACAAGTAGAAGAAGAGTTGGTTCTTATATGCCGCCTTTCTCTACCCAAAGGAGTCTCAAAGCGGCTTACAGTTGCCTTCCCTTTCCTCTCCCCACAACAGACACCCTGTGGGGTAGGTGAGGCTGAGAGAGCCCTGATATTACTGCTCGGTCAGAACAGCTATCTCAGTGCTGTGGTCAGCCCAAGGTCACCCAACTGTTTGCATGTGCGGGAGCGTGGAATCAAACCCAGCTCGCAAGATTAGAAGTCTGCACTCTTAACCACTACACCAAGCTGGCTCTCCAGTAGGTCTAACTAGTCCACAAGGGCAGTGGCCCCCAACCTTTTTATCACCGGGGACCACTCAACACCTTTTACTGAGGCCCGGTGGGGGGGGGGGTAGTTTACTCCTCTACTCTCAACCACTGCCCTAGCACTCTCTGATCGCTATGGTAATGTTTAAACATCCCTTCAAAATAAGATACAGACACGCCACAACAATGAAGTGTGTTGTAAAGGGCTGGGGGGGGATGAAGTAAAGGGCCAGGGGGGGGGGGAGGAGAAGGCGTCCTTCGGGGCCCACCTCCAATTAGTCCAAGGACATGTGGTCCGCGGCCCACAGGTTGGGGATCGCTACACAAGGGCACTGGTATTACATAGCGATGTCGTTTCTGTAGTGTCTGGATTTATCTTTGGTTCATTTAACTTGATCCACTTGCTTAAATTTCTTAAATACAGTTGATGGTTGAGATTATTTTGCCTACATGCATAGATAAATTAAGAGTAACTTGTCATCAGCATATTAATGACACCTTATTCCAAAATTCTGGAGCTTGTATTTAAATAGATGGAGATTAATTACTCCCTCTATGCTCTTTGAAAATTAAGTATGACTAATTTCTCATCCCTGGTTATTCCATTCACTGTGTATACAGGTGAAGAGTTAGCAGCACAAGAAACTTTTTAAGTATACTTTATAAACAATGTTTACCAATTATTGCAGGATGCTAAATGCAAATGGGCTAGAAGTCTGTAGTTCCCACACACACTCCTGGACTGCACAAAACTTTTTTCTACAATTATCAGCTCAGTAAAGGAAACTTCTGGAAATGACACTTCAGTTGTGCCATGCATAAAACAAAGAAGAACACTAGAAGAAAAAGATATCTTATTCATTGATGGATGAAGAATGAACCAATTTCTATGAAAAGGCACTCAAATCCCACATATTGTAGAGTTCTTATAGGCAAGGACCCTATGGACACAGAATATCCAAACCTTATGGAGAAAAACTCCCCTACTCCTGTGGACAAGAGCTCAACTCTTTATTGCTATTAGTGTGCCATCCTCCTGTAGATGGAAGCTGCATTTCTGAGCAGTGTGGCATTTAAATCTATCTGGGTGTGTTGCCCCTAGAATTCTACCTTTGGCAAGAGATTATGAGAGTGCCTGATATCATTCTACCAAAGACATTTGGTGGGACTACACATATGCAGATCACTCAGCCATCAGAGAACCCAGCATGGCCAAAGCTCCAACTCCACTCACTTTCTGCAGTTTTGTCCCCAACCACCTCTTAGGCAGAGCAGCATTCACACAGCTAGGTAAACAAGGACAAGATGCAGAGACAACAGCACAACCAGCTGCCAAACAGAGGGGAAAAACAGCATTCCTGTCTCAAAGGAAACTAGAGTTTCTTTGTAAAGGTACAGGAAAACTGCTTCTCTTAGGAAAAAAAACACTTACTTTCCCATAAGATACAAAGACCTCTGCCTGAAAGCAGTGATGATGTGGTTCAAGCAGAGTCATCTGAAGCTCAACCCTTCAAAGACAGAGGTTCTGTGGCTGGGTAGGAAGGGGCCAAGCAAGGAAGCGCACTTGCCCAACTTGGACAGAGTGCGCCTAGCAGTAGCCCACTCTGCCAGAAATTTGGGTGTGATTCTTGACACCTCCCTCTCCATGGAGGCAAGGTCACAAGAGTAGTGCGGCAGGCTTTCTACCACCTACTCCAAGCCAAGCTACTAGTAGCACCAGAACACCTAGCCACACTGATCCATGTGATGGTCACCTCTAGACTGGACTTCTGCAACTTGCTCTACACAGATCTACCCTTATCTTTGATCCAGAAACTACAACTGGTGCAGAACACTGCGGCCAGGATTCTCACTAATACACATTTGAGAACTCATATCCGGCCTGCACTCCAGCAAATCAGATGGCTCCCAACTGAATTCTGGATCAGGCTTAAGGTTTTGTTCTCACCTTCAAGTCCATATGTGGTCTGGGCCCAGTGTACCTGAGACCATCTCTGCCTACACCCCCAAAAGAGCACTATGCTCCACCAACACCAACCGGCTAGTGATCCCTGGCCCCAAAGAAGCATGTCCGTCCCCAACAAGTGCCAGAGCTTTGTCTGTCCTGGCCCCCACCTGGTGGAACGAGGTCCCTGAAAAGATCAGAGCTCTGTCTGAACTCCCACAATTTTGCAGGGCCTGCAAAAGGTGGCTCCTCCACCAGGCATTCACTTGAGCCTGATCGACCCAACATCTGCTGCCCCCCCCCTGACACCCCTTCCATGTCCTGAAGTAGCCTGACCTCCCTGGAAGTTGTCGTTCTATTTGAAGCCTGTATTAAGTTTATTGTTGATATGTTATTTATGCCCATGTTATGCTGTTCCTGCCATGTTTTCTGTGAATCGCCCAGAGCCATATGGGAGGGCGGTATAAAAATCTAATAATAATTTAAAAAATAATAAATATAACAAAAGCAACCAACAACTTTTCTGTATTCTTGCAAGGAAACCCTTAAAGAGCTCCTGCTGCTCTGTATACAAAGCAGCTGGATGGACAAAACATGATAGTCTAAGGCAGGTTGATTTGCAGAAGACATTTAGAAATGACAAGACCTATGGGAAAGCAGAGCCTCTTGTGGCGCAGAGTGGTAAGGCAGCGACATGCTGTCTGAATCTGTCTGCCCATGAGGTTGGGAGTTCAATCCCAGCAGCCGGCTCAAGGTTGACTCAGCCTTCCATCCTTCCGAGGTCGGTAAAATGAGTACCCAGCTTGCTGGGGGGTAAACGGTAATGACTGGGGAAGGCACTGGCAAACCACCCTGTATTGAGTCTGCCATGGAAACGCTAGAGGGCGTCACCCCAAGGGTCAGACATGACTCGGTGCTTGCACAGGGGATACCTTTACCTTTATGGGAAAGCAGGCCTTACTCCTTGTTTGACGAAGCGTGCTTGCACGCAAAAGCTTGCCCCTGGAATGAAACTGATTTAGCTTCAGAGGTGCGGGTGGACTAAAAATTGGCCCTTACTTGAGGGTAGTCAACCTGTAGCCCTCCAGATGTCCATGGACTACAATTCCCATGAGCCCCTGCCAGCGAATGCTGGCAGGGGCTCATGGGAATTGTAGTCCAAGAGTCCAAGTTGACTACCCCTGCTCCATACAGTCTCCCATTCATCATTTGCAACCGTTCCCAGGCGGGCATGAACACCCTGCCAGCTGCTCCGCTCGGCCCGTATCACAATGTGCACCTACGACGCGCCAGTGAGCGACCTATGCGGAGGAAAAGGTGTTCACGTCGGAGACCCTTCCTCCTACGCCTGCGAGGCGGCTCACCGCGAGAGACCCGTTCCTTACCGGAGGGGACAAAGAGGCCGGGAGATTGGAAAGGCCTCCGCTTCCTTTTCCTTCCCCGGCCCCAGCGGAGTACTCGGCGCGCGCCGACCTGCGAGCGCTCTCGACGCCTGGCGCGACCGTTGGGCCGTTAAACAAGCGCGGATGGTTCCGGCCTAGGCCCCGCCCGTTCTGATTCCCTTTCGAAGCGTGAGGGTGGGGGCGGCGGGCGCGAAGTTCCCTGAAGCTGATCCTATGGTGCTGGTAAGGAAAGGGCGGGGAGGGGAGGGAAGGTTCTCGGGACGCGGGCGAAGTGGCGGTTTTGGCGCGCGGCCTCCTCGCCCCTTTGTGATGGGGCTCGCGTGTGAGGAAATGCCGCGCATGCGCGCTCGCTTTCCGAGGCGAATGCGAGGGAAGCGGCTGGGTGGCGAGGTTCTGGCGGCGCACGAAATATTTGACGCTTTTCAGCTTCCTTTCTACGGACCTAGACAGCGTCGACCATTTGTTATTTTGATTCTCTCCCCCTCCCCCCCACACACACTTTTAGCGAGAGCTGGCGAGTGACAACCGCACCGAAATCCCGTGCATTGCAGTTTGAGGCATGACTGGCGTCTCCTGCAGCCTTGCCTTGGCCTCGTTGTGGGCAGTCGATAAAAGGTCGGGATTCGCGTGCAACTTCCTCGGTCGCGGGGGGCTCTGCATCCCGACGTTGTGGGCGTGGGAACGCCGCTGTTTGGCACTCGCTCCGCCTGGAAGGGTAGCGTCGGGCTGTTTCTAACGCCGGCCTCAGAGGCTTCAGTTGGGGATCGTAGCAGAGCCCCCTATAGCTGTCTGTTTGGGTGGCAGGAGACCCTCGACGCCGCTCTCCCCCCGAGAAAGATTGGGTTGAATGACTTCTTGCAGGGCGGGCTGTGTTGGATCGATCCGTGCGCGAAGTAGAAAGGGAACCGGGCAAAAAACATGGTGCGAGTTTGGTTTCGGAACCGATGGACTTACTACTCTGCTGCTTTTCGATTTATCAACAGCCGTTGGCGGGGTGAATCATGCCGCTGCGTTCACTCTGGCTTAGCCCTTTTTGATGGTCCCCGTGAGAGGGAGTGTTGCTCCTCCATATCAACATGTGTTACTAGAGGCAGCTGGATGTGAGAGCCAGCTTGGTATAGTGGTTAAGAGATCTCTAATCTGGAGAACTGGATTGGATTTCCCCCTCTCCTCCCTCCACATGCAGCCAGCTGGGTGATCTTGGGCCAATTACCGTTCTCTCAGAGCTCTCTCAGCCCCACCTACCTCAAAGGATGTCTGTTGTGGGAAAAGGAAAGGTAGATGATTGTAAGCCACTTTGAAGACTCCCTTGGATAGTAAAAAGAAGGGTGCCAAAAACAGCTCTTCACCTGTTAGCGGGAGTTTGGTGTCAAAAGAGATGTTTTACTGTGGTTCAAATAATTCCTTGCAGGTTGGATCCAGAGGTTAGCTGTTGGAGGGCAATTGTCTCCTGTGTGTATGTTTTCTGGGGGATTCCAAAGGGTTCAGTTTTAATCTTCCTATAAATGCTTTGGGAGAGATGGAACATAAGAAGAGCCCTACAGGATCAGACTAACAGTACATCTAGTCCAGCATCCTGTTTTACAAAGTGGCCAACCATTTGGGCTTCCCTGCCAAAGGGGTCTGATGGATGCGCCTCATAAAATCTGATCAGGGAGAGAGGTGGGGTTATGTGCTAGAGGGGCCTCAGTTGCAGAGAGCTGAGCATCTCCCACTATGAGCAGGTTTCCTGACTTTGGATGGGGAGATTTTCACCTAAACAGGAAGAAGGTTTAAAAGGTGAAATCTTTTGTTAAGATGCTGTGATCAGGGAGTTTCTTCTCTGTTAGGAGGACAGCAAGGAGGTTGTGTTATATTTTAGGTATGTTTGAATATGTCTCATGAGGCACCATATTAGAAGAGGCATTCCTTGATCACATGATGTAGAATGTTTCCAAGATGGCAGTTATTTTGTATAGAATTTGTATGAGCTTTAAAAGACTATATTTTTAACTTGCTGCCTGACTTGGTAACAATTACATGCTTCCCATTTGATATTTTAGATACACAGTTGATTTCTGAGAACACTCCTTTGTTGTAAGAATATAGGAAGTGGAATGGAATAGTGCCACCCTACCTAACACATAACAAATAGCTACCACCTTTACTAGTTGTGATTCTAAATCATCCAATGCATTTTTGTCATCAGCTAAGGCAAATCAATTCAGGGTTTCTTGGACTGGGACCAAGTATCTTTCATATTACTTCATTGATTAAACTCCATTCCTGAATATCTGTCGTCATAACTGTGCGTGAGGTTTGTCAAAGACGATAGCTAAATATATGCGAATAAAGTTTATACAATCATTATTGCTTCCAAAAAAGAGAATATCACCCCCTTTTCTTAGCTGCTATTTAAACACATCAATTTCTCCAGTATTTACATGACCCTTCACTTTGAAGTTTGGTGTAGTGGTTACCAGTGCAGACTTCCAATCTGGCATGCTGGGTTCGAGTCTGCACTTCC